>NW_025999895.1:275101-320606 GCF_001458135.2 Marmota marmota marmota | reverse complement strand
GCCGAGCGGGGTGGGCGGGGAGCGAGGGCGCGCGGCGAGCAGCGCTGGAGCTAGGTTCCTTGTTAGCCTGAGTCCTCCACGGCCTGCCAGATGAGCCTGCGTCCTTCAGTCAGGGTTTTGCACTTGAGTGAAACCATTTCTTTCTTTCTTTCTTTTTTTTTTTTGCGGACCCTTTTAGCTAAAGAGGTCTCTGCTGATCCTGTTCTCTTGTCTTCCTTGTTTTGGAATGACGGCAGAGGCAGGTGGTGGATCCCGTGGAAAGAGTGTGGGTTTTGATGACGCAGGCCCTGGATTCGAGCCTTGTCTCTGTCTCTTGGTCTGGTTAGGTCTAGAGTAGCAGTTCTGCTGCTCTAAACTTGCCTTAATGATAAGGCAGACAGGTACAGAACTGTTGTGAGAGTGAGATGAATCCAGGGACCCGTGAAGGCCCACCTTCCCATTCCTGGGAAGTGGGCGTTATGGTCAGGCTGCCCTGTTAAGAGAAGTCAATGGATTGGGAAAAAGTGGTTTTAGCAGCTGGGGGGGGGGTGAACAGCAGGTGTTCTGGGGATAAGGAGCCAGTGGGGTCCTGGGTTGAAGAGTTGGCAGGGATGGGAGAGCACAGTGCATGATATGCTCGGCAGGGGAGCAGGGAATGCTTGGAAGGGGTGAGTCTCAGAAGTGGGAAGGGGGGCCCTGGAGGGTGAGTGGGGGGCAGAGTGGGGAGAGACCTGGTTAGGGAGGGTGCATTCAGTGGTGCCGGAAGAGGACCCAAGAGGAGGGTGTGCTGAGCCAGTGACCAGCAGACCATGCCACAGTGGCCTGCTGGAGCATGGTGGATTGCTCACCCCAAAGGGCCCTGTGTGGTACCTGTCAGAAGTTAAGTGTGCTGGGAGCTGCAAGGGCTCACATGCACGTTTGGTGTGTGTGAAAGGGGGAGCTGCCCCAGGGCTCACATGCATGTTTAGTGGGTGGATGGTCAATATTCGTGTTATTTTCTTTTTAGTAATAATGGACAAGTACCAGGAGCAGCCTCATCTGTTGGACCCACACCTTGGTAAGCACTGAAACTGATGATCACAAAGTCCTGTGAATGGTGATGGCTCCTGTGTGTGCTACTCCCAGAAGATACCAGGTGACGTGTCCATGGTACAGGTCTCATTTGCTGGAAGGCCTGGTAGCTACTTCTAGTGCACCTTTGGTGTGACTTGAAGTCCAGGTCTTACTTTAGATCGTGCACAGATGTGTCTGAGCCGCTTTCTCCTGCTGCTCTTTGGGAACACATCTTTTCTTCTTGCGTGTGTCTTAGTTTGTTAAGTCTGGGCACAGGGTGTCCTGCTGGTAATCATCACACGGGTCCCCATTCCATCCCCATAGCAGCTAAGGAGAGCGTCTGCCATCTCCATTTTTATAGATGGAGACACTGATCCGGACCTGCAGTGGATGTCTTTAAATATTTGACCATTTCATACAGATTAATTTTTTTTCTTTTTGTCCTGGTCCTGAACCTGGGAAGGAGAAGATAGCCCTGGTGACTAGGTTGGAGAGGCAGCAGGGGCAGGTGCATAGGCTCACATGGGGCTCTGTCACTCAGGGGTTGGTCTGTGGCTGGAGGATGGGGTGTGCAGACCTGTGTGAGAGACGCCCTGTGGTGTGCACATGCTCATGTTGAATTTCTCTTCTCCCAGTGATGGGATTCTCAGGTGGGCCTTGTGAACTCACCTGTTTCAGCCCCCTGTGTCCCAACCTGCCGTTCCCTGAGGATTGACATGCTCTGGGTCTTTCTTCCTAGGTGGAATGTTTGTAGACAGATGGCTGAAGACATTCTCCTACAGTACAGGGACATCACTCTGTGGTGTTGTGGTCACTGCTGTGCTCCTCCTTCTTTTGTGCCGAGTTAGATGTTGGCTGTCTGTAGCGATCCTTGGGGTCTTAGCTTCTCTCTGAGTCCTCTACTTTTGGTCTCTTGCATGACGATGAAGTTCTTTACCTTGTTATTTATTTTTTAAAAATTTTTTTTCAGTTGTAGATGAACACACAGTATCTTTGTTTATTTTTATGTGGAGCTGAGGATTGAACCTAGTGCCTCGCACATGTGAGGCAAGCACTATGCCACTGAGCTACAGCCCCAGCCCTCCACCTTGTTTTGACTGTTGTGTTACCTTCTTGAGAGCCCGACTGGGAGCCCGCAGTGCTTGGTGACTTGCTTTTCTGCCTGAGGGGCACTGTGCAGCCCCTCTGGCCCTCTCCAGGCCTGCTGAGCCGTTGTTATCAGGGCTGGCTCCCAGTTCAGCTTCTAGCTTCCCCTCTCCAGAGAGGGTTGTCCAGTAGGACTTTGTTCACTGACAGAATGGTCTAGATCTGTGCTCTCCCCCAGGCTGGCACTAGCTACATGTGGCCTTGAGCACCTGTGTATGTCTAGTGTGAATGAGAAGCTGAATTTTTTTCTAAAAGTTTTTTTTTTTTTTTTTTTAAAGATGGACACAATATCTTTATTTATTCATTCATTCATTTATTTATTTAATGTGGTGCTGAGGATCGAACGCAGTACCTCACAAGTGCGAGGCAAGCACTCTACCGCTGAGCTATAACCACAGCCCTGAGAAACTGACTTAAATTGAAAATACCAATGTGGCTAGGTCTGTAGGGTTGACTGCTTCAGCGTAAACACCTGGTCTTGCCAGGGCAACGTGCTGCGCTTCACCCCCTGCTGGACCACCAGTTGTGCCTGCCTTCCAGCTTCTGGGCAGTTTTCTTCCCTTCACTTATGCGTTTACATATTTAGTTCTTTTTTTTTTTTTTGGGGGGGGGTGCGCCAGGGATTGAACCTAGGGGTGCCTAACTCCTGAGCCACAACCCCAGTCCTTTTCATTTTTTATTTTGAGTCAGGGTCTTGCTACTTGCTTAGAGCCTCTAAGTTGTTGAGGCTGGCTTTGGATTCATGGTCCTGCTGCCTTAGCATCTTGAGCCTCAGGGGTTACAGGTGTGTGTAACCAAGACCTGCTGTATGTCTTTAGTGTTTTTTTTTTTTTTTTTTAAATATAGTTTTAGTTGTTGATGGACCTTTATTTATTCATTTATTTATATGTGGCGCTAAGAATTGAATCCAGTGCCTCACATATGGTAGGCAAGCACTCTGCCACTAAGCTAAAACCCCAGACCTATCTTTAGTTCTTTAGAACTGCAGGTTTTTTTCTTTTTGTGGTGCTAAGGAGTCAAACCCAGGGCCTAAGCACTATACCAACTGAGCTATGTTGCCAGCCCCGTTATCTTTATTTATTTATTTTTAAAATATTTATTCTTAAGTTTTAGGTGGACACAATATCTTTATTTTACATTTATGTGGTGCTGAGGATCGAACCCAGTGCCTCGTTCATGCTAGGTGAGCACTCTACCACTGAGCCAAAACCCAAGCCCATCTTTAGTTCTTGATGACTCTCTTACTGGGCTTCTGGGGCAGCAGAGAGAAACTGTGCCTTCTGTATGGGTCACTGGCTCTCTGGGCCCCCAGTGATTGTGCAGGGGTTGTGAGATCTGTCCTAAACTTTCTGAGCCAGGGAGTTGCTTGCGCTCTGCCGATCCCTGAATTCTCTTTCCTTTGGGACAGTGTTGCTGTGAAGGGCTGGTCCTTTCCTTATTTACGACAGACATGGAAGGGCTATTCGCTGCTTCTGTGAGTGTAGTTTCCAGTGTGTTGTAGCAGCAGTGTGAGGGTGGACAGGCAGATGTTCACTGAGGAGGTAAAGTGGTGGAGGGGCGGCAGTGTGAAGGTGGACGGGCAGATGTCCTGTGAGGTGGTAGGTGGTGGAGGGGCGGCAGTGTGAGGGTGGACGGGCAGATGACCTGTGAGGTGGTAGGTGGTGGAGGGGCGGCAGTGTGAGGGTGGACGGGCAGATGTCCTGTGAGGTGGTAGGTGGTGGAGGGGCGGCAGTGTGAGGGTGGATGGGCAGATGTCCTGTGAGGTGGTAGGTGGTGGAGGGGCGGCAGTGTGAGGGTGGACGGGCAGATGACCTGTGAGGTGGTAGGTGGTGGAGGGGCAGCAGTGTGGGGGTGGACGGGCAGATGTCCTGTGAGGTGGTAGGTGGTGGAGGGGCAGCAGTGTGAGGGTGGACATTCAGATGTCCCGTGAGCTGGTAGGTGGTGGGGTGCAGCAGTGTCAGGGTGGACGGGTCAGTGTCCTCCGAGGGGTGAGGTGGTGGCCTACCGTCTTCCCAAAGCAGGGTTCTGGCAGACTTCCCTGTGCTTCTTGCTCCCTCCAGTGAATGCCTCCGCCCTCTTCCTGTGTGTTTGCTGGTGTCCTGAGGTGGGTGTGGTCTTGCTTTCCCTGCTTTGGGCTGTGCCTGCTGGTGTGAGCCTGGAGCCTTTGGGCACAGTGCTGGCGCTGTCACTGTGGGCCATGCTGCCTTTCCGCCCCGACCTGTGTGATGGATCAGGGAAGGACATGTTGGAGGAGCTGCCTAAGGCTGTGTGTGTTCTGGGAGGACAGTGATGCTGGTTCTTTCATGGCCCACGTTTCCTTGCTCTGCTATTGCCTATTTTTTTCAGTGCTGGGGATTGAGCACTGGTTGCTCCACCATTGAGCCAGGCCCCCAGCCCTTTTTATTTTTTATTCTGTGACACAGTGTCCAGTTGCTTTTGCTTTTTTAAAGACATGTGCTGCAAGGAACTGAAGTGTTAAAAACTTTGGGTTGTCAAACTACCCCTCCTTTGTGCCTGGCCTGTGCTGGTACCTTTAGGAAGTTTGTTTGTTGAGTGATTCAGCAGACCCTCCCCTGCTGGAAGGCCCACTTCAGTCTGTGCAGCACCCAGCCCGGCCCGCAGAGGGCTGTTTCTGAGGCCGCGCTGTGCTCAGGCTCCCGTCCTGGGCTCCAGCAGCTGCTGTGTTTCTTCCAGCATCCGCCTTCTTGTGTTCCAGCCCTTTTGTTCATGCAGAGAAGCTTCAGAGTGACTTTGCTACCCATACCTGGAATTGTCAGGTGTGCAGATTTATGCAGGGCAGGTGTCTGTATGGGGCTAGGTTTCCTGGGAACAGTGTTGTCTTCCTGATTATTCCAGTCCTTTATTTCGCTCAGTAAAGTTTGGTAATTTTCTTTAGAACTTTTAGAAATTTTTTTAGATTTATTTCTAGATTTTTTTTTTTTAATCTTTCATTGTTCTTGTGAAACAGTTTTTTGGGGGTACTGGGGATTGAACCTAGGGTGCTTTACCGCTGAGCCACATCCGCAGTCCTTTTTATTTTTTATTTTTAGATAGGGTCTTGCTATGGTGATGAGGGTGGGCTCAAACTTGCCATCCTCCCCAACTCAGCCTCCAGAGTTGCTGGGGTGTTTATGGCGGATTATACCTGGCATTCAGCAAAGATACATTTTGTTTTCTTGCTTTTTTAACTGGCAACATTATAACAGAATATACGTATCAATACTTTTTCCTGAAAAACAACACCATCTTTGCCTCAGAGTTCAACTTTGAAGTGTACTTGCTGGGTGGTCCCCCATGTCTCTGTCCCTGCCACCACTGCTGGATCTTTGCAAGTCCTCAGCATTTCAGAGTAGAACCACGTAGCATGAGGTCTGTTGTGGTGGCTGATTTCCCAAGCATTGCGTTGGTAAGTCTCACTGTGAAAGGAAATATTTACTTTGGAGGTGTTGTGTTTTGGTTGTTTCTTTTAGGTTTTCTAAGCAGGTAAATAGTTATCTAATTTGTGAATAATTCCAACTTGATCTTTTATCCCTGGCTATACATTTTAATCTTTTAAAAATTTTCGGATTAACATCATTGAGCTATAACTCCATGTACAATAAAATGCATCTCTTTTGAGAGTGCCTTTTGAGTTTTAGCCCGTGCATGCCCCACCCTTGTCTAGGTATAGAGCATTTCTGTTATCCCAAAGTGTGCCTGGGTCCTCTGAGGCCAGCTTCTCCCCTGGCCTGGACCCCACGTGTGGGCTTGCTCTCTGCAGACCACTTGACCTTTATACTTCCTGGAGGCTTCCTTGAAGGAATGTCCCTGAGGGTTGTCAGTCTGCCTCAGCAGTCTGCTCCTGCCTCTGCTTGAGAAACTGTTGGTTTGTTCTGCTGCCCACTGGTGGATGTTGGTCAGTCAGGCCTGCCATCACCTTGAGTGCTACCTTGGACCTTCATGGGCCATCTTTGGGTGCATGTGTGTTCTCTTTTTCTTGGCTGACCATGTCAGGCGCCCCTTGTTCTTGTAGACACCACTCTGTGCTGTCGCCAGCGGCACGATCCTGCTGCTCTGCATGCTGTCCGGCTCTTGGTATTGTCTTTCTGACCAGGCCTGTGCGGGTTGTCTCCTTTGGGTTCTGGGGATTGAACTCGGGGCCTCATACGTGCTAGGCCAGTACTCTGTCAGTGCTGGCTGTTGTTCTTCATCTATTAAGGTTCATGAAGTTCTAGGTGTGGGCCAGGCACGGCGGTGCACGCCTGTCATCCCAGAGACTTGGGAAGGAGAGGCAGGAGGATTGCAAGTTCAAAGCCAGCCTCAACAACCTCATGAGACTCTGTCTCAAGATAAAAAGGGCTGGGTTGTGGCTCAGAGCACCCCAGTTTCCATTCCAGTACTGTAAGGGGGTGGGAGCAGGAATGCACGTTGTCCCAAGGTGCCGGCCCTTCTGGCGATGGCCTAGGTGAACACACGTTGCTGCTGCTCTGCTTATGCTTGGTCACGTGGGTTGTTAACCTTGAACCATCCTTTTGTTCTCCATCCTGTTTTGATGTCATATTGATGTTTAATTTTATAGCAAATGTCTGATGTCTCTTTCTCTAGAGTGGATGATGAACTTGTTGTTGGACATGGTGCGAGATAAGACGTCCCCAACTGCCCTTGTACATCTGGCTTTTAAATTTCTCTACATCATCACCAAGGTAATATTTGCATAGACTGAGAGTTGACGGAAGCTTTCTTAACATACTGGTCAAAAGTTGCTCTCCAGAGTGTCCTGCTGAGGACTGTGGTCTCAGACAGCTGCAGGTCTCCACCTGGGAGCTCAGGTCTCAGTGACCTGGGGCATCCTTTGTCCCAGACAGAAACTTTCTTATGAGGAAAAAGCAGAAAAACTTGGTGGAAATGGAAGTGCTGCTTGTACTTTACTGCAGGGATGAGCGTGGTGGGAATCTGGCCTGCAGACCCATGTCCTACTTCCTTGCAGGCTCCTGGTGGTGCCCACCTGGTGGCCCACACAAGGGGAGTCTGCAGGTCCCACCCTGGGAGTGAACTTGGAGCTGGCTCTGCAGGGGGCTTATGGTTGCTGAGGCCGCACATTGCAGTATTCCTGCAGAGGTCCTCGCTGGCAAGAGAAACTGTGGATGTTTATGGAAGCGTTAGTGAGTATGAGGATTTTTGATGCTTGTGGGGACCTACTCCTCAGGACTGTTGGGACAATCATGTGAACAAGGTAGAAGTGGCTTTTTTGTATTGTGTGTATTTCTGACGAGCTACAGAGCTTTGTTGGCTGATCTGGGTCAGAACACATTTAATGAGTGGGCTGAACTGGGAGGCAGAGCGCTCCTGAGCTGTTCCTTGGATTTTGCTAAGTGGTGTCACTGGGGTGTGACAATTCCCCTACATCGCTGGGGGCACTGAATGCACAGTGGGTAGGCCAGGAGCCCACAGGCAGCCCTGTGCCTCAGGAGGGCCAGTGGCAAGGCTGGCCCTTTCTGGCCTCTGGGAACATGGAGTCCAGCGGGGCTGTGTGCCAGCTGCAGAGCTGGGGGAGGCGTGAGCCTGCGCAGGCTCCACTCTGTACCCACAGGCACCCTTGAGCACTGGGCCAGGGAGCCCTCCTGGAGTGATTTTTGGTGAGAGGAGGAAGACCATGTTGTCACTGTGTATGTCATTCAGTGTCTTTTTATTTGGTAGGTTCGAGGCTACAAGGTATTTCTTCGTTTATTTCCTCACGAAGTAGCTGACGTGCAGCCTGTGCTGGACATGTTCTCGGGTCAGAACCCTACAGACCACGAGGTGCGCACTGCCCCCTGCCCGCTGCTCTCCGTGGGGCCGCCCCTCCTGCCCCCCTCATTCTGCCTGGTTTCCTATCATTCCCCCTCTTCTTTTGACGTTCCTTTAGTTTCTACTTGTGGTGCTTTCAATTATTCTCCTCTGAAGTGTGTCCTTTACAAAGAAAAGATACACTTTTAGCTTGAGTGTGACTGTGCTGGGTCCCCGAGGCCCCAGGGACTGACTGCTGGGGAGGACTGGAGGACCAGGACTCAGTGGAGTCATTCCTGGGGGTGGTGGTTGCAGCCAAGCACACCAAGCCAGTCAGCAAGGGGAGGGGTGCGGGGCAAAGCCAGGTTGCTGCTGCCTGGAGGGCACAGCGCATGGGCCACCCCCAACAGCACGGCATGGCCACACAGGTGGGGCGTGGTCCCAGCCGAGCGCATGGGTGTTCACTGGGGCTGGTCGTGTAGGCACTGGTCTGGCTGGTGCCAACTGCAGAGCTGGGGGAGGCGGGTGCCTGTGCCAGCTCCGCTGTGTGCACCTCAGGCACCCTTGAGCACTGGGCCCAGGGAGCCCCGCTGGAGTCCATGTTCCCAGAGGCCAGAAAGGGCCAGCCTTGCCACTGGCCCTCCTGAGGCCACAGGTCTGCCCACTGTGCGTTCAGGTGACTGTGCCTGCTGGAGACTTGCTGCTGTCTTCTCCGTCAGGGCCTCTCTCCTTGCTGCGGCTGGTACCTGTGGAAGGCCTGCACAGCTGGTGCGGACTCTTGTTTTTTAATTACTGAAATACAAGCCTTCCTTTCCTTTGTTTTGTGCTTTGCTGAGTGTTGGGGTGGAACCCAGAGCCCATGGGCACTGGGCAAGGGCTCCACCAGGGAGCTGCATCCTGGCTCCCGGGCATCCCTTTGTAGTGCCAGTCGAGAGTCTTTTTTTTTTTTTAAAGAGAGAATTTTTTTTTTAATATTTATTTTTTAGTTATCGGCGGACACAACATCTTTGTTTGTATGTGGTGTTGAGGATCGAACTCGGGCCACATGCATGCCAGGCGAGCGCGCTACCGCTTGAGCCACATCCCCAGCCCAGTCGAGAGTCTTTTGTTTACTTTTAAGTCTTTTCATCTGTCTCTCCTTTTCTCAAAAGGCCCATTTGCACCAGGTACAGTGGCACACGCCTCTAATTCCATCAGCAGCTCAGGAGGGCTGAGGCAGGCGGATTGTGAGTTCAAAGCCAGCCTCAGCAACTTAGTGAAGCCCTAAGCATCTCAGCAAGACCCTGTCTCTCAAGAAAATCCAAAAAAGGGCTGGGGATGTGGCTCAGTGGTTGAGTGCCTCTGGGTTCAATGCCCGATACCAAAATAAAGGCCCATTTACATTTTGGATAGGATTCTTCTGTGTTCATTCTGTCTCCTGTCTGTGCGTGTGGTGGGGACATGGGAGGATGTGGCTGAGGATGTGTGTGCCCCAGGCCCTGGTCAGTGGGAGAAGGCCTGGACCAGCTTTGGAGGAGCGCAGGCCCGCTGTCTCTGACAGGGCCTCTGTGGCTTGACTTCCTAGACCTGGGAAACGCGCTACATGCTGCTCTTGTGGCTCTCCATGACCTGCCTCATCCCTTTTGATTTTTCACGTTTTGATGGGAACCTCCTCACCCAACCTGAGGAGACACGAGTGTCCACGATGGACCGCATCCTGCGCATAGCTCAGGTGAGTGTGGCTGTGCCCTTGACCTGCTGCCCGCACCCTTCTCCGGCTTGTGCTGCCTTGAGGTTGTGTTCATTCAGTGGACTTTGGGTACTTTTGTGTTTTCTTGAACTCTGTTTTCCAGTGAGGTAAGATTCTCTCGCCCTATTATGAATTTGGGATGATTGGGTAGAGCCCAGGGTGACAGGGCAGCAGATGTCTGTCCTCACTGGCGGTGCGGAGACTTGGGCTAGGCCCAGCCGTGATGCAGCAGCGGTATTAGGTTCCAGCTCATATTGGGTTTTCAACATTGTACAAGTAACAACGTTCAGTTATTTTCTAGGGAAACCTAGAAGATGAACAGAAGCAAGAATGTTAAGTTGACATCTGTCAAATTCTTGCAGGCCTACCTGGCTGTCAGTGACAAGGCCCGAGACGCGGCTGCTGTCCTTGTGTCTAGGTAAGTCCTGGAGATTGCTGGCTGTGTTTGTTGATGGGCGGTTTGCGTGATGTTGGTTGCATGTGTCTGTCAGTCCATACAGAAGGACATCTGCACCTGCAGTGGTCACGCGAGGCTGGCCTGGGCTTTCAGAGTCACCCGATAGGTCTTGCCCAGGAGGCAGCCCAGAGTGTGCAGGGAGTCCCCAGGCGTGGCTGCCTCCTCTGGGTGGTAGCAGCCTCTGCCTTTGAGGGTCCCTTCAGGAGCAGCTCATGCCAGGGTCAGAGATCTGAGTGCACAGGTATGTGGCTTGTGGTGGAAGTCCCCAGATATCCCGAGAGACGGTTTCTACTCAGCTGGGTTGGCCACCAGGACGGGATCCAGTGTGAAGGTGAGGAAGCTGGCGTGTGGCATTGAGGATGTCAGTGTCTCCTCGGATGGGATCTGAACATGTGGTAGTTACACAAGTTGAACAGTTTGGGTTTTTTCTCCTGGTTGGTGTTGTGAATCCTGTTGGTGGTTTCTGCGGGGCAACGACTGGCACCTCTGCCTTGTGGGTCCTCCACATGGTGGCAGACGCTGGCTTTGTCGAGTGTTGGGGGCCAGGAGATGTCTGACTGCTGTGCTCAGGAGTGGACCTGAGGAGGGGAGGATGAGCCTCGGCAGGACGCCCAGCTGTAGCGAGGGCTGAGAGAGGGCAGGGTTCTTTCTGTTTACACGAGTGAGCGCTGTGGCCTGCTGCCCTGGAGCCGTGTGTCCACCCACACGTGGTCACTGTGCTCATGTGCTGCTTCCAGTCTGTCCCCAGGACCAGCACTTGCTCTGGACACTCTGCATACAGCCCCCACCCTAAGCCACACCCCGGGATGAGTTCTGACAGTGGAGTGAGAGTTCAGCGGTCTGAGCTGGAGTACCGTGAAGGTCAAGGTGGAAAGTCAGGACGAGCCAAGAGCCCTCTGTTTGCCATGGGTGGGATCCTGCCGATGTTGCTGACCTCCTTAGTGAAGGGTGGTATCTGTTGTGTGATTCTTATGGTTCCTCTTATGGTAGATCCATGCTGAGCTGGGCCAGGGAAGGGCAAAACCTGAATTTGGCTCACTCCTGGGTTCCTGCGGGAGCAGCCAGCCAAGCCCGGGCGCCTGGAGTGGGGCTGCAGTGCCACCTGGTGCCCAGCAGCTAGTGCGCTGTGCTGGAGCCCGTGCCTGTGGATCAGGACCCTCCAGGGTGGGCCCCAGGGTTGGTTGGGCAGGGGCAGCACCTGCCAGAGGCCTTGGGACTCCTTCTGACGAGCCTGTAGCTGCCTATGGGCGGGGAGAGTGGCCCTGTTGAGGCTCAAGATCACTCCCTGCTGTGCCTGCTTCCTGTGGGCTGAGCTCCTGCTCTCCAGCGTTCTCGGAGGCTCCTGATGCTGCCACCCCTGTGCTGCCACCCCTGTGCTGCCGTGGTTCGGCAGGAAACCCTGTAGCAGGGAAAACACACCTTTTTTCTTGATGGCCTCAATCTGGAGAATTAGATATTTAACTAAAAGCAAAGGTATGTTGGGCACACTGGCTCATGGAGGCAGGAGGGTCACATGAGGCCAGGAGTTCAAGGCCAACCTGGGCAACGTGGTGAGACCTGTCCCCCCCCCCCCGCCCCAATAAAACCAAGGTGTGCTCCGTAGAAAAGGTGGAAATTCTGGAATGTTGGGAAACACCTCGTGTGCAACTCTGGCTCGTGGTGGGGTCTGTCTTTGTTACTGAACCCACAGGGTGGCACTCACAGTGTGCCCTCCCGCCTTTCCCTGGCTTCCACGTGAGTGCTGAGGGGGCTCTGGACTCATGTGCCAGTGGCCCGCCAGCCGCATCAGCTCCCCCTCATGGCAGTGTCAAGGCTGACTTGGTGTTCGCTGCCTGGCAGGGCCTGGGCAGCGCCGCTCCACGCGGGGTCTGGCGTGTCTTGTGGGTGTGTGGCTGCTGGCTGTGAGCCTGGTGGGTGCCCTGCATCCTGATCCTGACTCGGGCCTCTGAGGGTCAGGACAGTCGTCCTTCCCTTCCCTTTAGTTATTTTGACTCTGAAGCCCAGCATCTCCGCCTGTGAGAGGTTTGTTCTCCCCTCGTAGGTCGAGCTGCAGCCTGTGTGACAGGTCCTGGAGGCTGCCTAGGTGTTTCAGCACCAGTCTGAATATTGCACTTTCCCGTTAATTTGTGTTGCTCTGTAACACGTGTGCACACGTGTGACGTTGAGCAGGGCTTGCCACCTGTATGTGCTGTGCTTTGCTGAGGCGGAGTCAGTGCACCCACAGCATTGGGCTGGCGGTGCTGTTGGATCCTGAGTGACCATGTCCCAGGAGATGGCATTTCTTGAGACTGGAGCCCAACCGGGTCCCCCGGCCACTCTGAGAGAGGCCTGGCCCTGTGGCCAGGGTTCTTTTGGCCATTGGTAGAGCTCACAGGGCCCTTGCAGGTGATAGTGGAGATCGCTGTTGAAGCGGCTGTGGCCTGTGGTATTGTGTTCTTTGAAAGAGCAGGGAGCTTAGGGCTCAGACTCTTCCAGAGAGTGGACAGCCCTGCTGGTGTGAGGCTTCATATATGTGTCTGTGCGAGAGAGACTTTTTAAATTTTCATTTGTATTTTGGGCTTTCTGATGTGAACATGTGCTTCTGTGCTTTTTACAAACAAGAAAAACAAAGATACTGACTTGCTTCAATCTGTCCAGCAGCCTTAGGTTTCTACCTGTAGATTCGTGTGATCTCACTTGAGAAGGGACTAAAGTTAGACTCAGGTGTGGAGGGGGACCAGACCAAGTTGGGTCTTGTGGGTCTTCCAGAGGGGAACCCGAGCAGGCTCCAGGCTGGGGCTGTGTGTGGTCCAGCCTTCACCACTGAGTGGCTCTGGGCCTCACCCTGCACTTCTTCTGTACCCTGGGTGTGGCATCTGCTCAGAATGCCTGTATCTTCATCCTTTGGGGCTGAGGTCAGAGGGCAGACTGAGGATGCAGCCGGTACTTCCTGGTGACAGCAGAACCAGTGCCCAGGAAAAGAATGCATGAATCTCAGGCCTTGCCCTAGAGCGAGGGTGTCAGGGGTCTCAGGGCCCCTTTCTGGATCCACCACATAGAATTCCCTGGACGAGGCCCTGGAGTCTTTTTATTTATTTATTTTTTTGGTACCAGGGATTGAACTCAGGGGCACTTAACCCCTGAGCCACATCCCCAGCCCTTTTTATTTTTTATTTAGAGGCAGGGTCTCACTACGTTGCTTAGGGCCTCACTAAGTTGCTGAGGCTGGCTTTGAACTTGCGATCCTCCTGCCTCAGCCTCCCAAGCCACTGGGATTTTAGGCATGCGCCTCAGCGTCCTGCGGGAGTATGTCTTTCTGACTGCACACTGAAGTCAACCACCAGGCTTGCTGACCAGTGGGGGTCTCCAGGAGTGCACCGTGAACTGCGGACACCAGGACAGCAGTCGAACCTGGGTTTTCTTCCTGACTTGTGAGAGGTCACGCTCTCCCACGCCCAGTCATAGCATTAGTGGTTGATGCTGCTGTCTTCCCTCACATGGCGTGGGAGGGGGTCTGCACACAGCAGCCTCACCTGGGCACCCTCCAGGGCACACCCCCTCACTGGCAACCTGGCATGAATGTCAGGACCAGGAGGTCCCACAAGAATTGGACCCAGATGTTTGGACAGAGGGTGCCAAGCACCCAGGCATGTCCTGTGGGAAGGGCTGCCCAGAGGAGGTGGGGTCCTACCGTTGGTGGGAAGTTCAGGGTGCCAGCTGTCCCCTTGGCAGTGGGTTCTGTAAGGGGCACGATCCATGAGGGTCCAGTGCTGTGCTGTGCTGTGTATGCTTGGTCTGAGCATCCTGGATGTTGGAGGTGCCCCGAAAGGGTCTGTCACCAAGAAAGCATGCAGCCAGCTCTGACAAGGACTAGCTGGACAGCTGGACGATGGATGGGGAGGCAGGGACAGGCAGCATCGAGGCCGTTTTGCCATTGCCTGGCGGCTCTAGCTCACTCCTCCCTGAGCCACTGCTCGGGGCTCCACACGGCCCCACATCTTGGGAGGTGGCCCTACACTGGAGAAGAGCTCAGACCACCTCTGGCTCCTCAAGCCCCACCCCGTCTACCTGAGGTCTTGGATACCAGGGCCGGGCCCCCTCCACTTTGCTTCCCATTCCCCTGCCCCAGCCACTCTTGCTGCTGGCACAGCAGAGCTACGTAGGGACTCAGCGCCCCCCTCTCAGGTTTCCTGGTGGTCGCTCTGTGCCCACTTTCTGGGGAGGTGGCCCCTCCTCTCCTTTCTTTGCTGGTCCTTCCTGACGTCCCCTGTTGGTGGTTTGCTGTCTCTTTGGGTGTCAGCCCTGGAAAGGCAGGACTTTGTGCTGTGGCAGGGCCAGTCTTGAGCCAGAGTCAGAGAGCTGGGCACTGGCCTGAGAGCTATGGAGGAGAAAGGGTTCTGGGGCTCTGGGTTCCTGGGAGAAGGAGGGTGGCACTCTGCACTCTGTTAGCATGGGGTTGGGGTGGAAGGTGGCCATGGTAGGTACTGTGGACAGGTCCTTGGCTGAGTTGGCTTCTGGGTTGGGCTGTTGAGGATGTGGTGTTCTGAGGTCGAGGGCTGTGGTTGGGAAGAGGGTGGGTGGGCATGCCTGGTCCTGGTGGGGCAGAATGCCCAGTGGCCTCTGAGGCTTTGAGCTGAGTTGGGGCTCAGGAGGCAGGAGGTGGGGACTGTGAGGACCCTGTGGGGCTATGACTGGGCAGTGACTTGGTACCCTGGAGAGAGGGGCTGACAAAGGGGCCACTGTGGGTTGCAAGCCTAGTATAAGGACAGGGGGATTGGGAGGTCGCCCTGAGGGCCTCGTGTGCAAGGGTGGCTGGTGGGAAGCAGGGAGCTCTTGGTGTGTTGGAGCCTTATCACACGTCTGTGCCCTGTTCCCTCGCAGGTTCATCACCCGTCCTGATGTCAGGCAGAGGAAGATGGCTGGCTTTCTGGACTGGAGCCTCTGCACCTTGGCCCGCTCTTCCTTCCAGACCATGGAGGGGGTCATAGCCATGGACGGGACTCTGCAGGCCTTGGTGAGCACTCCCACGCGGTGGCCCTGCGCTGTGCAGCAGCCGGGAGGCGGGCTTGCTGGGGTTCCAGCCGGAGAGACTGGACGGTGGCCTGCCTCAGTTCAGAAAAGTGCTGTGGGGCCCCATCGCCACCAGGGGGCGGTGGTGCACGCAGAGTGCAGCTGGGGCCCTTCAGGGCATGTTGCCCTTGCTTAGTTTTGTCACAGAGAACAATTATTGGAGCCAGCGCCCCCAAATGAGAGGTGGCTTGAAATCAGATTTTGTTCATGTCTGCATTTTAATATAGACCCTGGTGCCCTTTACTGTTCTGCTCTGCCAGTCTCGTGTGCTGTCTTTGGTGCTGACGAGGCAAGGCCTTAGTGGGGATGTTCTGGAGGGGTGGCGGCCCTTCTTGACCTTGGGCTCTGCTCCTCCTGCTCTTTGCTCTTTCTGTCACCGCCACAGGTGAAGAGCGGGTCTTCTTCCCTGGAGCTGAGGAGGCTGGCGGCCCCCTGAGGACAGCAGGCCTTGGGAGGTGCTCATGGAGGGTGTTTGCTTCCTGCCTGTGGGTCCCTGGGGGACTTGCTGCGGGGAGTGGGAGCGTTGCTGTGTCTGGCTGGACTTGGGGAGGGTGCCCAGCTCAGCATCTGTTTCTCTTCATGGTGTTGCTGTGGTCTTCACGAGGTTCTCATCACAGTGTGTGGAAAAGAAAGCCGACAGAATAGAGCATTCCCGTGTCCTAGCTCCAGTTGTCTCCACAGCAGTGTGCTGTGACAGCAGCTCAAAGTCAGCACGTAGCGGGCGCAGGGCACGCCTGTGATCCCAGACACTGGGCGGGCTGAGGGAGGCTGGAGGGTCACAAGTTCCAGGCCAGTCTCAGCAACTCAGTGAGACCTTGTCTCTAAATAAAAAGGGCTGGAAGTGTAGCTCAGTGGTAGGGCATCCCTGGGTTTCAGTACCCCTTACCACAGAAAAATAAAACAAAACGTGAAGAAAAGCTCCAAGTGTGACCTGCATACCACCAGCATAGGCAAGCGAACAGTAGTACGTCAGGGCTGGAACAGCCCCTGCCTGCTCTGTCACCACGTGGCTCTGTTGTCGGGCATGCGTCTCACTGAGCGGCTTCCCCGAGCCCTTCTGCTTGGAGCAGCCTCAGAGCTTCACTCCTTCTGTGGCTGTGAGGGCGGTCTGCTGTGAGCAGGCGGCCATGCACTTCCCTGGTCGAGCTTGTGCTGGACCTCCTGTGTCCAGCTCCCTCGGCTGTCCAACAGTAGTCCTTTCTGTGATGCTGGGAGGGAACCTGGTTTTCTGCACACGTTGGGCAAATGCTGTGCCCCTGGATTATACCCCAGCCCCTGGGCAGACGCTCTGCCACTGGATCATACCCCAACGCTGAGAGTGGATTAAAACTTAGCAATATTTTGTTTCTAATGTGTTTTTTAAACTTGCGCATGTACACCATAAGGTTGATGAAATGTGGGGTGTCCTGCTTTTGGGGTTTGTAAGTACAGTGGGTATCCTGCAGCCTGGAGGTGCTCATTCCAGCTGTGTGTGGGGTGGTGGCCAAAGAGGGTGTTATTCCAGTTTTCAGTCTAATTGTACAGTGGAGGTCAGTGCAGGCTAAGGTTGACCCTGAAGGGGTGGGGGTCCCCACTATGCACCCACTGTGCCTTTCTCCAAGGGACCTATGGGATGTCCTGTTATTTTAGTTTTTGGTACTGGGGATTGAACTCAGTGTGCTCGGCCACAAAGCTACATTCCTGGCCCTTTTTTCTACTTTTTAAATCAGAGACAGGTTTCTTAAGCTGCCTAGGCTGACTTGGAATTTGGGATCCTCCTGCCCCAGCCTCCCGAGTAACTGGGAAAACGGGGTGCCACCCTGCTCAGCAGCATTCCTGACGGGCTCTCGGGGGTCTCCTGCAGCCAGTTCCTTGCCATGGCCTAGGGGAGGTCACCTTGATGTGATCGTCCAGGGACCCTCAGGCAGGTGAGGCTTAGGTGGCCCCTGCCCAGGTGGGAGAACGGCTCCTGTGGGGGAGTCATGGCCTGTTGTCTTGGGGCCACTTCAGGGGCTGGCAGTGCCTGCTGATCAGCGACCCTGGGCTCCTCCCTGAGGGGTGGGCAGTCCTCTAGCTTGAGGTGGCCGTGGTGCCTCTCGTCTACATATGCTTTGCCCACAGCTGCTTACCCTTTTTTTTTTTTTTTTTTTCTGTAGCATTTTTATTTTTCTTTCTCTATTTTTTAAATATTTTTTGTTGTCAACGGGTCTTCATTTTTTTATATGCTGTGCTGAGAATCAAACCCAGTGCCTCACCCGTGTTAGGCAAGCGCTCCACCACCGAGCCCAGCCCAGCCTGCTTTTCCCTTTTGATGGTCTTCTGCACTAGTGTTCCCGTCCCACTGCAGGTGGCTCATGGTGGCTGAGGCAGCAGGCTCGCTGCCTGGTCCCTGCCCTCTGCTGGACTTGTCTTTGCAGAATCAAGCAGTGTGGGGCTGCCTTTTATTTGGATGTCTCCAGGTTCCGAGTTTGCAGGAGGGAGGCTTGCTTTTTCTCTGGCCTCCTGAGGTCTAAGGTCTCCAAGGGCTTAGAAATGCTGAGTCTCTGAACCTTTGCTGCCCAGCTGGGCGTGTGTTGGCAAGGGATGAGGAAGACGCGGCTCTCCCTCTCGTTGGGGCAAAGCGCTTCTGCTCTATCTAGAGAGTTTTGCCCCGAGCGCTGATGAGCAATTGTCTGACGTAGCCAGCTGAAATCCTAAGGAGCAAATGAAGGGAGATGCTGTCAAGCAACAGCCCTGGGCCTGTCCACCTGTGGCTCCCGTGCCAGGCTTGTCCCCGCTGCCCCTGCAGAGTCTGGTCTGCCCGGAGTCACGGTTTTCTTTTTCTCCTCTGAGGGGCCCTTGGGGTCTAGCACAGCTCCTGGGCAGGAGGAAGTTGGGCTGAGCAGGCGGAGTGGTTTCGCCCAGGCTCCTCAGACCTGCAGGCAGAGGGCGGGGTGTCCAGTGCGTGATGAAACTTGCAGGTGATTGTGCTTTGGGGTTGCAGTTTCCTTTGATGCACTTGGCTTCCTTTTCATGCACCTGTTCATTAGTGTGGGTTAGGCGAAACAGGTGAACCTCGGAACAAGTCCCGTCGAAACTAGGGCTGGTTTTATTTCCCTTGAAGCACAGTCCTCTCTCAGCGATGGCTTTTAACTCTTGTGGGAGGGAAACGAGTGCTCACCTCGTTTCCCTGGAAGGCTCCTTCCCTCTCACTTTGTTGAGCACCTATGCTGTAGACCCACTTTGAGCATGAGGGTTAATGCCAATTGAGGAGATTTGAGGAAAGAAAACACTATTGAAAAGAGAAAAACGGTGTCATTTGAATGTGTAGTGTCTGCTTGCTTATTGACAGCTGTGCCCTGTGGGTTTACCACTCCGACTGCACTATTCTGGTGGTTTCAGGTGGGTTTCCCCTTTGCACCACCGCAGTGGCTGGGAGAGGGGTGGAACTTGGTGGTAAAGGGCAAGGTGTGGCTCCTGTGCCTGTGCTGTTAGGGTGGCATCTACTCTTTGCAGGGGGGTCCGTTGATTTCTCTCGATCATCACAGAAGCAGAAGTCTTGTTAGAGGGGGAACACAGCAGCATTAAGACCCAGGAGAGCCAAGGAGCAGTGCTGTAGCCCTGAGCCTGTTGCTGGGCACTGCTGGGGGGACATGCCAAAATTGGTCAAGTTCCTGGTATGGGGCTTAGCCCCACTGTCCTGGCCTGACCTGCCAGACCTCCACTGGCCCACGGAGGCCGATAGGGTCTGGGCCTCAAGCTCACAATGTACTTTGGCCACCCCCGGATTCTGCCTCCCCCAGTGACTGGAGGCACAGTTTGATTCACTGTGTGCACCTCCTAGAAGGACAGGGAGAAGCCTCTCTGGCCCCCAAGGCCTGTCAGGCTGATGTGTGCTCTTTAAGACAGGGTTGGGAGGGTCTGGGATTTGGTGGCTCTCCGGGGCTCACACCCAGTGTCTGGTGCAGGCTCTGTGTGGCCTAGTTCTAGTGTGAGGCAGGGTTTTTGGTGGGGAGAGGGCAAGAGCTGTGGGGAACCTGTGCACTCAGTTCTGTGTCTTTAGGTTCTGGAAGGCCGTTCCTGGGCCGGGCTTCAAGAGACACTGGACAGCCAGCTCTGGCTGTCTGAATTTCCCGTAGCCAGCATCTTGGGTGTGAGTCCTGCAGAATGCAGGGTCCTGTACATGAAGGGAGGATCTGTGGGCCACCCGCCGCGCGGGTCCTGCCCCGGCTCCCCTGGACCTTTGTTTCTCGCTTGCCATTCTTGCCTCTAGGTAGAGAATCCATTCCTGACAGCACTTTTAACAGTCTTTGCACCCAAACCGTCAAGATGCCCATGTGCAGTACCTGGCTCTGCTCGACGCCCAAAGCGCCCATGCATGCTTGCCCCCTGGCCCCCGACTCCTCGCACGGTCTACGCGCAGTCCACCCATACACGCACGCTTGCCGCCACTTCACTCATGCGCCCTCTGCCTCCAGACACACATGCGTCCATTCCCTTTCCTGCATGGTGCAGGCGCTCCCAGGCCACTCCCTCGCAGGTTGTTTCCCCACCCTGTTCCTGCACGCCTTCCATTGGGCCGCCACTCCAACACCCGCACGCCTCCCACAGGACTGCCACAGCTGCCACCACCCCACGTACTCGCACGTCTCCCACGGGACCACCCCCCTCACACCCCTGTAAGCCTCCAACGGGACCCTCACCCCCCAACCCTCCCACGGCCTCCCTCGGGGACTGCCACCCTCACACACACACCTGCATGGCCTCCCGTGGAGACTGCCACCCCCCACACACCTGCATGCCTCCCACAGGGACTACTAGTCCCCTCCCCAGAATGCCTCCCCAGGCCCCCACCCCCTGTCTGACCAGTGGCACTGGCCCGGCCCAGGAGCGTGGCCCGGGGAGGCCAACCCTGCTGGGTCCCAGGTGGATGTGGTCCAGGTGCCACAGGTGTGTGTCGTCGGTGGTGGGGAAGCGGTCACCCTTCTTCACGCACTCGTGGCTCTGGCCTGCTCCTGGTGTTGTTGGGTCTCATCCCCAGGTCTCGTGGCCATCAGGCTCTGGTCTGACCCTGTGTGGTCTCTGGGCTCCCTCGCTTTGACTTCTGGGTGGACCTGGCCCCAGAGGGCAGGAGGACTAGCATCCTTAGGGGCAGGCTACTTGGACTGCCCTTGTGTGTGCTGATTCCACGTGCCACCTCCATGTCCTGGCATTCTGTGGCCCGCATGCTACCTCCACATCGTCTTGCCCTGTTGTGCACCATGCTGCTTCCCACTGTCGCAGTGTGTCACCTCCATGTCCTTGCTCTGTCACCAAGTGGCCCCTCCATGCCCCCGTGCTCTGTTGCACCAGCTTGGCTGGTGGGCTGCGTGCACTGACCCCTGGAAGGTGGACATCCATGTGATTGAGAGGGCTCTGGAGTCTCTGGGTGAGGTTGGTTCTATTTCTGTCTCGCACACTTGCAGTCCCTTGTGATTTATTTGCTGCCGGTTCGTGAGAGTGTGTTCTTGTTCTGGGTCTGAGCTGATTCTGACCAGCTGTGTGCTCCAGCTGTGGACAGCTTGGTTTCCGCAGTTGAGGTGTTAATTTCTGGGTACTCCTTTCTTGCAGAGGAGAGTGGGTGCCGCGCTCCTGGGGCAGGCCGTTCCTCGGCCCTGATGTCTGTGGCAGCTGTGTTGGGTGAGGATGGGGCTCCCTGCCTGATGTCGTCTGGCATCTGAGCCTGCTGCTTGGCCCCTGCTGTTCCCGGGAGGTGGCCCTTCCAGGTGCTGCAGCCTTTGTTTTCTCAGGCCAGTGAGTAGCTGGAAGCTACTGCTTGTGTTTCTCGGCTCTGTGCTGGGGTGCTAGGTTCTTTCCCACAGTGCTGCGGGTAAGGGCTGAGGACCAGGGTCCCTCTGCGGAGGGCCTTTGCTGGTTCTGAATGAGGCTGCAAAGGCACAGCTCACTGGCCAGGCAAGGCACCAGCCATGTGTAGTGGGGTTCAGGCTGGAGTGACTGTTGGGCGTTGAAGGTCCTTTCTGCTTGTGTTGCGTCCAGCGTGTGGTGTGTCCAGAAGTACTTGTGTTCAGTCACTGTGAGTGCAGAGCCTGTGGAGATGGGGGCTGCTTCCTGGGGCTGAGAATGCCAAGGAGGAGTCTGTGCTGCCTCCCTTTGCGGGTGGAGCAGGTGTGCCTTCCTGGGAGCACAGCAGGGTCGCAGCCAGGTGCCCTCAGGTGACCGTGGGTTCAGAGGGCTTGGGCTTGGGGTCTGCCCCAGAGCCGCTGGTGCTCACAAGCTCCTCAGAGGCCTGAGCTGCACTGAGCTGGGCTGTGGGGCCTTTCTCCTAGAGCCTGGGTGGGGCTGCTTTTCTTGGTCTCAATCAGGAAGTGCCTCCAGGGAGCCTCAAACTAGCACCTCCTGCTTGGCAGTGGGCAGACTTGCCTTCAGAGCCACCTGCGTCCACAGGGCTTGCAGAGCATGCCCTGGAGAGGGGAAGCTGTTGTGCTGGGCAGCAGAGCCAGCTTGGGTGGGGAGCTCTTGGGCCTGTGCTGTGGGGTGTGACTCAGCTCCTGGTGGCTGGCTCTGCTGGTTTTCAGAGCAGCACTCAGAGCCTAGCTGCGCCGGCTGCGGTGCTGTCCCAGCTCCGGGTCACCTGTGCTTACCAGCAGGTGGCTCTGGTTAGTTCCTGTGTTCTGCTTTGTGGAAGTGGGTGCACCTCTCACCTGGCCACTCAGCATGTGGGTCTTGAGGTGTGTGATGATGAGTGCCCTCTGGCTGTTGTGCCCCTGAGGTTCACCACCCTTCCACACACTCTGGGGAACTGTCCACCACTGCCCTTTCTCAGGCCCAGTGTTATGAAGAACTGGAATCCACCAAGCCCTGTCCGCATCGCCAGTGTGTGCTGGACGGGAACGTGCAGAGCCCACCGTGCGAAGGATGGGAATGGGTAGAGACCCGCTCTGTTACCAGTGTGTGCAGGCTGGGGAGGCGCAGAGCCCGTGCGCGTTACCAATGTGCGAAGGACGGGAAGGCGCCGAGCCCGGCTGCGTGGGTGTTTGTGCCCTTTCCGACTCCTTTAGTGAGGGTGGCTCATCTCCTGTGTGCTGCTGAGAGCTGGGCATCTTCTGGGGGGTCCTGCTGGAAGCTCCCAGAGTAGTTCCCTGTCCAGATTGAGAACAGAGTGGAGATGGAGAATTGGAGGGGCTGGGGTTGTGGCTCAGTGGTAGAGTGCTCGCCTAACATGTGTGAGGCCCCGGGATCGATCCTCAGCACCACTTAAAAATAAATAAGATAAAGGTGTTGTGTCAACTACAACTAAATAATAAATACAAAAAAAAAAAAAGAAAAGAGAGATGGAGAATTGGTGTTCCTCCCCAGCAGACAGGGGTGTGGCTCTTGACTCTGGGTGGCCAGTGGCTGCATCCTGTGCATGGGGGCGGATGGGGATGGCTGGGGTTCACAGGTGTCGTGGCTGTGTGTCTGAAAACGTGCACTTGCTTTCCTGAGGACTCCTGTTGCTTGTCACAGGCTTAGGCTGAGTCTCACTGTGCTTATCAGGAGTTGGTGAGTAAAGAAGGCTCGTGTCTGTCTGGCATTGGCATTCCACAGTGTCCTCAGTCTTACTAGTGACAAGCCAGGTGCCTGGGCCTCCTGCACATCTCCTCCTGTTTGTTCGGGGTCCCCTCAGGTGGACGTTGCAGTGGACTCCTGCAGGTCAGTCTGCACCCCTTCTCATGCCCTCCACACGCTGCCAGGGCGGTGTTTATTTTGGGGACTTTTTAGGCATGTTGCTGCCACCCAGCCTGAATTCTGGTGCCCCTTGACCACAGGACTCCTTGCCCTCCGCTGCCTCCTGAGGAGGCATTTGTCCTCTGTGATGGGCTGCCCACCCCAAACCCATACCATAAACGACAGCCACTCTGTGGTCTTCACAGAGCTGGGAGCCAGGATGCTTCCTTCTGCCTCTCCATGTGCCCACGTGGGAGGGCACAGCTGGGGCCTTCCCTGGCTGGCTGCTGCTGCAGGGGAGTGGCTTCCTCCAGGGGCAGCTCTGGAGAGCAAGTGGCCGTGGGACCTGGCAAAGGACACATGCAGCCTGGCATGGAAGTCACTGGGCTCCTTGGCACTGCTCTTGCCATCTCTCAGTTTGGGGGCATGGTGTGGCCCGGTGCGCCTGGAGTGCAGTCCTGCCAGGCGCGGCTGGGTTTGTGTTGGGCCAGGGTCTGGTTGGTTGTGCTGTACATTCTCACCTCCGTCTTCATTGTGCTCAGGGTGGTCTGCATCCGACCCACTGTTTACTGCTCAGCTTTCTTCTTTTGGAAGCTTCTGTCCCTCCACCTAGGTCTTGCACCAGGAGACCCTCTCACAGCTCCACCAGCCTCTGCTGGACACTCTCCCTCTTCCAGACATTGTCAGCCTCTTCCTGGGGACTTTGGGTGTAGGCATGGTCTTCACTCAGTGGTGAGCCCAGGGCATCGGGACCCTGTCTGGAGGAAGCTCCCTCTTTCCAGGGTTATTGAGGGTGCATATCCTGGAAGGCCCTTGTGTCATGGTCTCTCTGCTCTTGCTCTGTGACAGCACGTTTTTTGTTCCTTATTCCTTGACCTGGGCACGTCATGGTATTAATTTTTGGATCTTGCAAGCCTTGAGTTCCTTGCACTGGATGAACCCATCTGGTTGTGGTGGGAACTGTGTTCGTGGTTTGTTGAATTCTGAGAGCTGCTTCTCCCCAGAGTTTTTGCCTCTGCTTTCTTGAGAGATGGGTTCTTGTGGCCCACAGAGGTCAGCTAGCATGTCCACCAGGGTTCCACTGGCCCTGTGGCCGGCTGGGGAGTGTCTCTCCTCTCTCTCTTGGGGTTTATGTGGTGTGGCATTGCCTTCCCACTAGTGATGCTCCATTAAATAACCTGTCTCTTTATCTTATGCAGATCTCTTTCCTTGGGAATCGTCTTTCTTGGGATCTGTCATTACCTTCAGGTTTTCTGGCTGGTGGCCATCACGATCACGAAGCACCTTTATCATCCCGTAACTTCCGTGGCCGGTGAAGGCCCTGCAGCGCCAATTTCCACAGCAGGCGCTTGTGTCGCAGTGGTGACCTCTCAGGCCGAGCATTGCCTCTGTGTCCTGGAGGGCAGCCTGCCAAGTCACTGTGCCCTTCTGACCAATTATTTCTAAGACGAGAAGCTGTTGTTCCCTTGCACAGCAGTTCTGACTGTGACGCTGCAGGACCGCCACAGGTGCGCTGAGTTTGTGACATGCAGGGCTTCGTTTCCTCAGTGCCCGCTGACCTGCTGTCTTGTGGCTCGTAGCCCTGTGCTCCTGGCTGGCCCTGGCCTGCCCAGACCTTGGCACAGGGAGCATGGCAGTGTGGTGCTGGTGGCATCAGGAGGACATTACTGTCACCCAGAGCACGTGGGGTATACCTTTCCATGGTTTTGGAAGATGTGGCAAAATCTTTCAAACTCAGCATCCATTCATGTGCAAAACAATTGAAAAACCAGGGTGGCAGGAACACACCCCAACATTGTGGAACTTAAGTTAGAGTCTGTTTGATCTCACTTTAATCTGGAGTGGGTGTGTGTTAGGAATGTGATGTCCTGAACGTCCATTGAGGATGGATGGAGACCTGATGTCTCTGCAGCTGTCAGTCCTGCAGCTCCTCTGAGCAGTCAACATGTCATGAGTTGGCACTGTTCAAGGTGGCCCCGGCAGTGGCCAGCCAGTGTCCCGCAGAGGCTGTGGGGCCCTACTGTCCATGGGTTCCTGATGTGCAGTGTTTACTCACATTTCCCAGGTGGAGCTGATGGGAGGAGGAGGAGGGGGAAGGGCAAAGGAGGTGACTTCTGGGGACCGTGTGGACCATGACTGCAGGCCCCAGAAGGGAGTGCATGTGGCTGGCTGCCACTCGTACCAGTGGGTCTGGGGCAGAGCAGGATCCCTTTCTGAGAGATGTCAGTGCTGACAGTGTGACACCCAGGCTGTGGTTGGCCATTTCCCCGAGCCGCATCTTTCTTGATGCTGCAAGTGGAGCGTGGGCAGCTGCTCTGGGCCTCCCAGTGGCTCTGAGTAGCTCCCGAGAAGCTATGTGTGTGTTTATGAGTGTCTGTGTCTGTGTGCATGTGTATGCATGTGTGTGCTTATATGTGTATTTATGCATGTGTGTTTACACAGGTGTACTGCCTGTTTGTGCTTGGGTTTATGTTTGCCATTTTTGTATGTACACATTTGTATTTGTGTATGATTATGCATGTGCTTGTGTTTGCATTTATGCATGTCTGTGTGTTTGTGTGCTTAGGCATTTATGTTTATGTGTACATGTTCTTGTGTGTGCATTCATGGGTGTTATTTATGTGCTTGTGCATGTGTGCATATGTTCATGTGATGTGTTTGTGCCTGTTTACATGTTTGTGTTTGGTTACATTTTTGCATATTTGGTGTGTGTGCACATCTGTTTTTACATGTTTGCATGTTTATGATCTCTGGGTTTATGTGTCTGTACATCTCTTCATGTTTGTGGTGTTCATATGAGTGCAAGCGATGTTCTTACATGTGTTCATGAATGCATATTAGTGTCTACACATCTGGATTTATGTGTTTGCACGTTCATGCAAGTGTGTGCCAGTGTGTTTGCTGTGTGTTCACATGGGTGCATGTCAGTGTTTGCACATTATGTGTGCTTGCTTGGGTGTTCATACGAGTGCATGTTAATTTGTGTTTACAAGCATGTGTGTGCATGTCTCTGGGTTTACATGTTTGTGCATGTTCATGCATCTCAACTGCTTTTAAGTCTGGAAGATGAACTCAGTAACTCACGAGCAAGGGGGCCCTTCAGCAGAGCTGTAGAGCTGAGCACTTCCAGGATGTGCTTAATAAGTATGTTAATAATGCTCACTCACGTGTTCATGCAAGCAAATGGTACTGTGTGTTACATGTGTGTGTGCATATCTGGGTCTACATGCTTGTGCATGTTTATAGGAGTGTATGTCAATGTGTGCTTACACATGTTTATGCAAGCGCATGTTAAGGTGTTTATATGTGTGTATCTCTCTGGATTCACATGCTCATGCATGTTATATGTACTTACATGTTTGTGTGTTCACGCGAGTACATGTCAATGTGCGGCCACATGGTTGCATGTTTACATTTTTGTTAATGTTCGTGTGTCAGCATGTTTGCATGTGTGTTCATGTGAGTGCACTCAGTGTGTTTGCATGTATGTGTGCCTACATACTTGTGTTGTTCACATGAGTGCATGTTACTGTGTTTACATGCATGTGCATGTCTCTGTACATTGGTGCATGTTCATGGGAGTGCATGCCAATGTGTTTGCATGTGTGTTTGTTTGAGTACATGCCTGTGCATGTTTATGTGTTTGCGTAGGTGTTCTGCGAGTACATGCTGGTGTGTGGGTGGCAGGGAGGGTCTGCGCCCTGCTGAGGCTGTGGGATTGCCTCACCTGGAAGGAGGGCTCACGTGGCCTGCAGGCATTGTGCCTGAAGGGAGGGTACATATCAACCAGGCCCTGGAAGTGCTCAGCTCTACAGCTCTGCAGAAGGGCCCCCTGGCTTGTGAGTTACTGAGTTCATCTTCCAGACTTGGAAGTGGTTGAGAATTCAGGGGCTAGAGCCACTGCATCTGTGACAGCCAGGTGCTCCTCCTTGGCTGACAGACTCTGGATCCGTCAGCGCACCTACTGGGGGCTGCTCGTGTGGGCTGGAGGCAGCTAGGGCTGTTGTGGGTGGAAGTCAGTCCTGTGTGGGGCAGGGGTATCACCCTGTGTTGACCGAGAGGAGAGAGTGAGGCTGAGCTCTTGGCTTCTCTTCTGTGTGCAGGGAGTTGGCCTGTCACTTTTTTTGGGGGGGAGGGGTACTAGGGATCGAGCTCAGGGGCACTCAACCACGGAGCCACATCCCCAGCCCTATTTTGTATTTTACTTAGAGACAGGGTCTCACTGAGTTGCTTAGCGCCTTGCTTTGAACTTGCGATCCTCCTGCCTCAGCCCCTGGAGCCACTGGGCCTACAGGTGTGCGCCACTGCCTGGCTTGGCCTGTCACTTTTATTCTTTAACGTCTTTATCAGAGCTAACTTAAAGCCCCGCGGCTGCATTCAGTCTGCACTCACTGCAGGATGGGGCTGTCCCTGACTGTTGGCCCTGCCCAAGTGGGCAGCATGGGGTGCCCATGCAGGCCTTTTCTCCGGGGTCTGCCAGTCTTCCCTTCTCCTGCTGTCAGGTGGGGCGTGTTGAGGGGGAAGGGATTCTGGGAGGCCAGGGAGCTGGTCTGGTAACTGCACGTCGTAAGCTTGTGGATGTATTTACAACGTAGGTTTCTTTTTTTTCCAGGCCCAAATATTTAAACACGGGAAGCGTGAGGACTGTCTGCCCTATGGTAAGGCGTGTTTAAGACAAGGTCATTGTCAGTGTTTGCCCCACGCAGTCCACACGCCTCCTGTGGAAAGGCGTGTTTAAGACAAGGTCGGGGGGCGCTTCCTGAATGTCCCCCTCAGGGGTATCAAGCTGTCCCCTGGTGCCTGAACACTGTGGTAGCTTTCTGCCTGTTTGCTTGGTGTGTTGGCATGGTGTGGCTTTTGGTCAGCGGTCTGCATTTGAAGCCCAGGAGACTGCATGGGGCCTGTACCTGAAGCCCGGCTGCCTGATGCCCAGTGCCCAGTGCCCGACTTGCTCCTGTGGGATCTGATCACAGCAGATGTGGCCCACAGTGGCTGCCGACATCCTGGCTTCCTGTAGCAGCCTTGCTCCTCCTGTCGCCACCCTGAAACCTCATCCCCCTACTTGTCACCTTGTCCCTCCTGCCATGTCACTTCATCTCCCTCCACATCACCTTGTCCCCACCCCTCCCTGCCTCCCTCCCCCTCTCCTCACCTCCCCCCACCTTGCCCACCTTGTCCCCGCTCCCCGTCACCTCCTCTGTCCTAGTGCTGGGCTCCATCCCCCTCCCTTCTTCCCTCCTCCCCCACACACCTTGGCTCAGTCTGGTCCACTTCCTTTCAGTCTCTGAAGTCCAGCACTGTGCTGGGCCCAGGTCTCCTCGTCTCCATGGTTGCTGTCCTTGTGCTGTCCTGGCTTTAGCTGCTCCCGGGTCCCCCTCATCCCAAATGACCCCTGTGGCACAGGGTCCCGCCATGCCTCCTCCTGTGCTGGCCTCCCTGCACGTTGTCCCTGGGCTCAGACTCTGGTCCTGCCCTCAGCATTCCTGCTGTGATGCCACACTCACCCTAGGGCCCCGGGCCCCTTGGCGCGCATGGCTGCTCCTTTGTAGGACGGCTCCACACTGTGCGGGACCCTCCTTGGCCATGCCGAGCAAGTGGGCCCGCTCCTCCAGCTGCTCTCTAGAACCTGGGGATGGGTTCTTGGGTCCAGGCCCAGGTAGTCAGGGGCCGGCTGGTGTCGGGGCTGTGGCACCTGGTTGGACAAGGGCTTCAGTGTTGAGTTGCTGCTCTCGTCCACAGCCAGCACCGTGCTCCGGAGCCTCGACGGCTGCAGACTCTCTGAGAGCAACCAGACCCTGCTGCGGAAGCTGGGGGTGAAGCTGGTGCAGCGGCTGGGGCTGACCTTCCTACGGCCAAAGGTGGCCACGTGGAGGTGGGTAGGCGCCAGTCTCAGGTGGCCATGGCTGCGCAGGCTGACGTATAGAGTCTTCTGTGCTCCTGTGCTTGTGGTCTCTGAGCGTGTCTGTCTTATGAGGAATGATTTTCCTCCAGGCTACTTTGACGCGGTCTTCCAGGTAAGCAGCGGAGGCTGGAGGGATGTCCAGGGAAGCTGCCTCGGCCCCTGGCACTCCTCAGAGTGCTGGCGGATGATGTGCTTGGATGCAGCCCTGGGCTGCTGGTGCAGGCTGCTGTGAGGAGCAGTGGTCAGTGCTCAGTGATCAGTCTGAGTCCCAGGCTTTCTCAGGGAAGGCCAGGCTCGCTTCTGCAGGTTTGCTGGGGAAGGGAAGCATCTCGGCTTGGCGGTGGCCCACGAGTGCCCGCGGTAGGTAGCAGGTTGACTGAGCCCTGGCTCCCATGAGGACAGGTTTGCTCAGGTTCTTGGGCTCCATGTTCTTAATGACCTCCAGTTTCTTTTTTTTTTTTTTTTTCAATAAATATTTTTTACTCGTAGATGGACACAATATTTTTGTTTTTATTTATTTTTCTATGTGGTGCTGAGGATCAAACCCAGTGCCTTACGCATGCAAGGCAAGCACTCGACCACTCAGCTACAACCCCAGCCTGATGACCTTCAGTTTATTTATTTATTTATTTATTTTTTATTTTTTATTTTTTTTATTTTTTAATTTTTTATTGTGGGTTGAACCTTCAGTTTTATCTTAAGTGTTAATGGCATTTTGGGAAGGGATTATTTTGAAGTTCAGCTGAACCTTTGTTCCAAATTGTAGCAGATGCCCGAGAAGTGTGCCGGGGGTTTGGCGATGTTTTCCTGAGTGCCTTTTGGTGAGATGTGGTTGCATCACAGGACATTAGTGCCTGGTTTCCAAGAGGCTTTGGGAATGGTTTAGCCCCACAAGGGGCCGGTGGCTTGCTGCAGGTCCTCTGAGAAGGGCTGTGGTGTTAGTAGGCCTCTTTCTGCACCAGATGTCCGTGCGGCCCCTCCCCTGTTCTCACAGTAGCTCTCTGCAGAGCCGTGTCCCTGCTTTACGGAGAGGAAACTGAGGCACAGAGCAGTTCTGGAGTGCAGAGTTGTGTGGCTAAGTAGGTGTGTCAGCCAGACCTGGTCCCCTCCGGGGTCCGGGGGAGGTGGTGCTGACCCTGTGTCGTGGAGAACAGGACCTGGGCGTGTGGCAACTTTGAAGCAGCATTTGGGGGGTGAAACCTGGGGGAGCCCCTGAGGGCTCTATGGCCTGGGCAGTCAGGCCTTCACCGCAGCATAGTTCTCTGCATGTGTGGGAATTGGCACAGGCAGCCTCCAGGGCTCCTGGTGCTGCTGAGCTGACTCCAGTCAGCGAAGAGCGTCTTCAGCTGCGTCCAGCCGCTGAGCCAAGCGTGCTCTGCTCTGTGCAGGTACCAGCGGGGCTGCCGATCTTTGGCTGCTAACCTGCAGCTCTCTGCCCAGGATCAGAGTGAGCAGAAACCACTCGAGGTACCGCCTGACAGTGATGAGGACTATGACATTCCAGACGGGGTGGAGAGTGTGATAGGTAGGTGGCCCCAGCACATGCCCTGCCCCCTGGGCTTTGGTGTTGTCCCCGATGACTCTCCTTCCCCACTCCTATGGGCTGCTGCAGCCACTCCTTCCTACTGCCCTCACTTCTTCCCTTCCTTCTTGGGTGGCATAGTCTGACCATCCGTCACCTCCACTGAGCGTGTAGCCACTGACCTGCCCTCCTGTGGACACTCCCTGCCCAGCTGCCCTCTGTCTCCACACGCTGCCGTCTTGAACACCTGAACTGCATGCTCCTTGCTCCCCAGGGCCCAGGCCTCTGGTTCCTCACAGCCTGCTGTGTCTCCCTGCTTTCTCAAGGTCACCTCAAGTCCCTTTGCCCTTGGCCTTGCAAGGGTCTGCACCAGTGCCTGCCCTCAGCCTAGTGGCTCCCCCACAGTCACACCATTGGCCAGGCCTCTTACTGTGAACAGCCTCAGGAGGCTGTATGGCCTCCCTCCCTGTAGGGACCTCTCCTGCCCACTGGCTGGGAGGCTGGGCCTGGCCGGGTGGTCTGCGCACTAGCGTCAGCGCCAGCATCTGCTCCTTGGGGCTGGTTTCCCCTGGGAGGTCAGATCTGCATCACACCCCTCCCCTGGCACAGAGCTCGCCGCTAACTCCCAGGAGCACTCGCTCCTCCCTGACTCCTGACGCTTCTCAGGTTCCCCTTCTGGGCTGCCCTGGCCACTCAAAGCCCCCTGAGCTCCTCATCCCAGGCTGAGCCCCTGTGCATCTGCCCTGTCAATGCCAACTGCCCCGACACGTTCCCGTCCACTCTGTGCCTCCTCATGTCCCGTCTGCTCATTGGTTCTTCAGATACCCTAGTGCCTGTGACTGTTTCTCCAAGTCAGGCCTTCCTGGGGCTGCCCACTGCCTTTGGCCAAAGGTTAGACTCTGTCAGGCTAGCAGGACACTTACATATGCCTTAGACTACCTCCTTGCTGGCCTGGGTCTGTTCTGAGGCTAGCCCCAGGCTTCATCCTCTGGGATTTTTCTGGATAGCCCCCAGTCTGCTTCAGTCCCCTGACCTCCCTCATGGCCTGGGAGACCCTGGCCCTCGGCTTTCAGCTGGAGCGATGGCTGCTGCCTATTGAGGTCTAGGTGGGAACAACCACGGGCTCTCTGGTTACTGCCAGGCAGGACGGGGAACTGCTCTGTGCTGTGACCACTGCAGTTGTCTCCAGGGTATTGTTTGGCTGCGGGTCACCTTGAGCTGTCTGGACTGGCGATGTGTGTGCTTATTCTTGCAGAGCAGCTGCTGGTTGGGCTGAAGGACAAAGATACCGTGGTGCGGTGGTCTGCAGCCAAGGGGTAAGTAGGCCGCCAAGGGGTAGGTAGGCAGGCCGGCCACCCAGGGCTGGCAGTGGGGGCAGGTGGGACTGCTCTGTCTGTGGTCTCCTGGGGTTGTGCATGTGCTGGAAGCTCCCTGAGGGCTGCAGGGCTCCCTGGGCTTCTGTGGTAGATGGGTAGGAGGCCATGTTAGGCAGCCCATGCCTCACCAGCAGCCAATGGGACACCAGGTCTTGTGTGGAAGTGTGGCCTCAGTGTGTGCCTGTGCTGGGTGCCATGGGCTACCAGCGAGGGCCTCCACTGTCCAGTCTATATGATGAGAGGTGGCCCCTGCCCCGCCCCAGGGCTCAGGCGTCCCTTCCCTGTGCGCAGGATACGGTTGTTGAGCTCGGTGTGTGCTGAGTTTGCACTGCTGCTGTGCTTAGAGAAAAGAGCTGCTTGGGACCGTGCTGTGGGTCACACATCCCTTGAGCTGCCGTGCTGACAGCTGTCACTTCTCTTTCAGAATCGGCAGGATGGCTGGACGGCTCCCCAGAGTGCTGGCGGATGATGTGGTTGGGTCTGTGTTGGACTGCTTCAGGTAGGGCACTGTGCTCAGGATGGGCAGTGGCCTTCTCTCCTCACGCCCTGAGCAGCTGGCTAGGCCCCAGCGCCCTGGCCCCTCTGGGGCTCAGCTGGAGAGCTCTAGTTATTTCTGGTGTGTTTCCTTTATCAACACTGTATATCTGAGACCCTGAGGCCCACGTGGAGCCCGCTCTGAGCCTGTGCACACCAGATGTGCGTGAGTGTGGGCAGGCCGGTGCCTCCCAGGGATTCCTGGGGTGAGGGAAGATGTTGGGTCGTCCCTACTGGGGTTACTCGCCAGGTGGCTGCTGTGACCACAGCCTGAATCTGAGGTTGAGTTGAGTTAATCAACCTTTCAATGAGTTCTGATTGAAGGGTGTGTGACCTGTAGATGAGGGCGGTGGGTGGGGACTGCAGACCAGTGTGGAGGGCCCTGGTGGGGTTCTTTGCTTTGCTGTTGGAAGGCTCTGGGTTCAGGAGGGAGAGGGCATAGGGTGGCCTTGGTCTGGTTGGGGAACCCCTTCCCAGTGGCCCTTGCTGGCCGTCACTGTTCCTGGGGACCTGTCCCTCTGCCTGATAGTGACTGTCTGCAGATCCTGTGCTGTCAGTGTTGGGAGCCACTGCGTGCTGGTGGTCAGTTGGCAAGGACAGCTCCGCAGGGTCCACGGTTGCCTTCCCTGGAGCAGGCTCCTCCTTGCACTTGGCCTTGGGGCTGCTCAGTGGCAGTTGACCAAATGCAGGAAACATGTCAAAGACTGGTCATCTTTTTTGAAATAACTGTGCACGTAGTAGAAGAGCTCCTACAGAAAGCACACGCTGCCCGTGGAGGCCGGGATGGGTGAGCGTGCAGCCTCTGCTGGTGTGCCAGTGCTGTGCACTTCCCCTGCAGTGGCCCAGGTTGCTGGGGCTTCCTTCCTTGGGGGAGAGGGAGCTCCAAGGAGCCGCCTGCAGGAGGGCGGGCATCGGTCTCGTGCTTCCTTCCTGGCCCCTCTCTCCTCGTGCTGTTGCTGCACCTCCCTCTGGTTGCTCACCCGGGCCCTCCTGGAGCATCCTCTGCCTCTTCCTCCTCCCTGTGGGCCCTGAGGGGCCTGGCGTGTGCTGCTCTCAACTGCCCTGCCTCCCCGCGCCTGATCTTGGCCTGGGGCCTCTGTGTGGCTAGTTGAACCTCCAGTGTGCACCAGTTTGGAGGTTCGAAGTAGTCTTAGCACCCTTGATTCTTCACCCCAGGCTTGCTGACAGAAGGACCAGCACCCTGGCTCCGAGCACAGGCCCGAGTCCCCGACCTGCCAGTGGGTGCTCCCTTGCTGTGCACTGCCACTTCTCTGGGTCCCTTCAACTGCTTGGCTGATGTTTGCCTCCCCTTGGTGTCCAGTGACTGGTGCTCTCCCCAGCCAGCCTGGAGGGACCACAGAGCACACCCCTTCACTGAGAGAGGGATGGCTTGTCTGAGTTCCCCGTGAGGCAGGGCGACAAGGTTCTGTGCGTTCATGCTGCCGTCCTGTCTGCACAAGCCGTGTGACGAGCCTCTTCTGAAAACAGGGTGGTGGTGCTTAGCTTTGGAGAGCCGCCTGGCCAGCTGGAGCCTCAGACATCATGGCTGTGCCCGAGTCTGGGCAGCTTTCCTCCAGGAGGCTGCCTCCGGAGGCCTGGCTCACGCCCACTCATGGGCCGGAGGTCCGGTGACCAAGTGTGCCGGTGTGCTGCAGTCAGTGTGGACGGCTTCCCTCACGGTCCTTGCTGTGGAGTCATTTGATCAGAGCTGGCTAAAGCCTTATAGTGTTTCTCTTTTTGGGGACGTGTGTCTCCACGCTCATGTGGAAGCAAGTGTGAATCCCCAAGCACAGCCCCCATCTATCTGAAAGGCAGTTGTTCACAGTAAAGGTAATGGCAGGCCACACCTGCAGGTGCACGGGCCCCCGAAGGGACATTTTAATTGAATGTGAAATACGACCTTTGACCTGATGAGGGTTATGGCAGGCCTTCATTATAAGTCCACGCTTTGGCTGTGCACGTGGCACATCTGAAGCCCAGCTATTTGGGAGGCTGAGGCAGGAGGGACGCTGGAACCTGGACGTGGGATCCCTGCTGAGCTCGACTCCCTGACGTGTATCGCTGCTTGTTGCTGAGTGAGGTTGTGCCTGGGTGTGCAGAAGAGCTGGGGTGTTGTGGCTGTGGTAGAGCACGTGGGGCGGACCTGCCTGTGGCAGGCAGGCGGTCGGTCTGGGTCTGGGCTGGGCCCTCTGTTGTTGGTATGGCACAGTAGTCTTGTTTGTGGTAAACTGGAGCATCTTGTTTCTTGGGTCAACCGTGAGGCTCATGGGCTCAGAGCATGGGCTTGGCCTGTGTTCCTTGCGGAACTGGGCTTTGAGCTTAGAGCTGACCCCGGAATTTTGCTCTCAGTTTTCAGGAGACAGACAAGGCATGGCACGGCGGATGTCTGGCACTGGCGGAACTGGGCAGACGAGGCCTGCTGCTCCCGTCGCGACTCAAGGAGGGTGAGTAGCTGAAGCCCGTGGGCCTGCAGCCTCAGGTTTCTTGCTGAGTTGCCTCCCAGGGTGGCTGGCTGTGGAGCACATTAGACTCGTGGTGCCGGGGCTCTTCCACAGCGTCCATGTGAGTCCCCCTTGCGTCTCCGCCTGCTGTGGCCCTTCTGTTCTGGGTGCTGTGTGCTGCGGTTGGAGGGCCATGGGCCCTGTGATGTCTGAGTTTCTTGCCCCTTGAGGGCACCTCAGTGTTCCTCAGCATCCTGGGTCACCTGCAGGGACAGTGTCCCTAGTGATGAAGTTTGTCCCAGCTGGGAGTTGGGCTGGGGGAGCTCTGCAGTGGTGGCAGTGGAACTGAGCCTGGGGCCTACAAGGGATGCAGGTGGGGGTGCTGTGGCCCTGTGCCATTTGGGGTCTTCAGGGCAGGAGTGGGGCCTGCAGAGATCGGAAAGGACCTTGCCTGCGTGCGTCACAGAAGCCACACACAGAAGTACTTCCTGAAGCCGGTGGCCTCAGCGATGCTACCTGCGTCCAGCCAGTGCCCAGCTGCCCTGGCACTGAGATGCCTGGGAGATCTTCCAGAGCCTGCCAGTTGTTTCATCTTTCTGCTTTCTTAAAAAACAGCTCCACTGAGATGGCTGCGTGGTTTAAGTTCACCCACGCGAAGCCTAAAGCCAGATGCCCTGGTGTGCTAGAGCTGTGCAGCGCCGTGATTGAACTTGGGAGGGTTTCGGTGATCCAGGCAGAGTCCTGGGCCCAGGGCAGCCACGGGCCTGCCTCCTGCAGCACCCCTCCTGAGCCTGGGCTCCCAGGTGCTGTGATGTTGTCCTGCTGAGGAGCGAAGGCTTTGTGTGGGCCAGCCACGGGAGGCTGCCCTGGGCACCAGGTGCAGCTTTCCCTGAAGTGCTCCTGTCCGTCCTCTGCTGTGGACTCTGTGGGGACGGCGTGTCGTGGGGAAGCGGTCCTTTTGCTCGTGCCCGTCCTCTGCTGTGGACTCTGTGGGGACGGCGTGTCGTGGGGAAGTGGTCCTTTTGCTCCTGTCCGTCCTCTGCTGTGGACTCTGTGGGGACGGCGTGTCGTGGGGAAGCGGTCCTTTTGCTCCTGTCTGTCCTCTGCTGTGGACTCTGTGGGGACGGCGTGTCGTGGGGAAGCGGTGCTTTTGCTCCTGTCCGTCCTCTGCTGTGGACTCTGTGGGGACGGCGTGTCGTGGGGAAGCGGTGCTTTTGCACCTGCTTTTGCCCTTGGCTGTCCCACGGCCACGTGTGGGGGTTCCCACGGCCTCACTTTCTCACTCAGCGTTTCTTTGGTGACGGCCTCTTAGTGTGAGAGGGCACCTCGTCACAGTTTCATTTTCATGCCCCAATGACCAGTGAGCATCCTTGAAGATGTGGTCCAGGGGTCTCTAGATGGCAGGTGTTTTACAGCCTAAACTGGAGATGATGCGAAGGTCACACCGTCAGATAAGAAGGAATGGGGGTGGGGGTGGGCGTGGGGGTGTGGGGGGCCTGGGGTCTGGCTCAGCGGTAGAACACTTGCCTAGCGTGTGTGAGGCACTGGATTTGATTTTCTACACTGTGTATAAATAAATGAATAAAATAAGGGTCTGTCAACATCTAAAAAATATTTAAAAAAAAAAAGAAAGAACAGGGCCCGCCCGGTCTTAGGAAGCAGGGGCGCGGTTTCACAGGTGCCAAGAAGTGGACCTTTTTCCTTCTGGAAGTTCACGAGCTCAGAGATGGCCTGGTGGCTCTGTGCAGACCCTTGGTGCGCACTTGAGCTCTGGGCTGCTGCAGTCCCTGGCTTATCAAGGCTCTGGGTGAAGGCTTGCAGTCGTGGTCTCGGGGGACCCGTGTGAGGGGTGGGTTATTAGAGCCACACGGAGAGACCCGGGCTCCTGCAGGGCAGGGTCTGTAGACCTGTAGAGAGGGGTCCTGGAGAGTGCTGGGGGCCAGGGTGTGTGTGCGTCTTCAGGGTCAGGGGAGCTGGCCCCCAGCCCAGCCCTGCTAAGGCCCTCAGTGTCCACCTGCCTGCCCGCGCTCTCTGGTCCAGTCAGGTCGCCATGTCCCCTTTTGACTCCTGGGGGTCGGCCTGAGCTTGGTGAGGCCTGGCTCAAGTCTAGTTTCCAGCCCTGCTGCACAGAGATGTGCCCTGGGGGCCCAGCTTCCTGCCTGCCCACTCCAGCCCTGTCTCCCACCTTGGGTGCCCGTGAGCACTTCCATGGGCAGTGCTGCTGTCAGTGTGCACAGGACCTGGTGAGCTTCATGGGTGTGTGCCCAGGGGTCAGATGGAAGGCAGAGGCCGCTGCCAACATCTGCTTTGGGGATGGCTGGGGCCCATGCCTCCGAGGAGGCAGACTGCCCACTGCACAGAGGTGCAGCAGAGGGGCCTTTGCTGGCTTTCTGGTAGCCTTTCAGGGAGTGCTGGCAGCCACTGTCCCTGCATGTGACACGAGCTGCTGCCTGTCCTGGTCTCAGCACAGGGAGCCCAGTGCTCTCTCACGCAAGGCCACCGCTAAAGGGCTCTGTTCTGTGTTTCTGGGGATCTGAACACCAGGACTTCCTTTCATTTAGCTTTACTATTTTGTTAAAATGCGCATACCTGCTCCTACTTTTGCATTTTATGGGTTTGTTTGGCATTTTGCTTTTGGAAGGTTAGCGTTCTGATCTCATTGGGCTTTTGGTGTGATTCCTTTTGCTCCCTTGCTGTCACTACTCAATGGAGAATTTTTTTGTTGATTTGAGTAATGACTGTCACTCGTGTTGGTGGAGCATCTTGGGCATGTGGACTTAGGGTGTTCTCAGCCATTACTTCTCCAGTCTTCCCACGCTGCTGTCCCTCTCCTTCTGGGCTCCAGTCGTGTGTGTATCAGAATGCCCGAGGCTCCCTCAGATCTGGTGGGTTCTGCCCATTTTCCTTTACCCCTTCTTTTTGTCCTTCTCAGACTGGGTGACTTCTGGGGCCTGATCCTCACGTTCACTGCTCGCTCCTAAGCCAGTGTCCACCTAGCTATGATGCTCCTCTAGGGGTCCTTCACTGTAGCTGACCTTTCAATTGTGTGGTTCTGTTGGTCTCCTTTTGTAACTCTTATCCTTATCAATCTTCCATACTTGTTTTGGGTTCTTTGGTTTCTGTTAGTGCTTGGAGACATTTAAGGCAGTTGGTTGAAAGTCTTATGGTAGTCCAAAGTCTGGCCGTCCTCACGGATTCTTTGTTTTTTTTTTCCTGTAAACAAATGGGCATACTCTTCTGTTTCTGTGGATGCCTTATGGTATCTCTGTTTTAGTTGAAAACAGATTTGAGTATTGTGATACAGTCACACTCGAGTCCTGAGACTCCTCTTCCTGAGATGATTGCTTGTGACATACTGCGGCTGCAGTTGTCTGTCGGCTTGGTGGCTTTTCAAGACTGTTGTTGCAGTGACGTTGTGTTGTGCTGTTTGGTTACTGAAATCTGTTCTATGTCTCAAGAACAGACATCGGAGAGCTGCCCTTCAGCTGAAATGTGATGGCCTAATTCTTTCTTTCTTTCTTTTTTTGGTGGTGGGGGGCCCCAGGGATTGAACTCAGGGACACTCAATCACTGAGCCACATCCCAGCCCGATTTTGTATTTTTTAATTTAGAGACAGGGTCTCATTGAGTTGCTTAGTGCCTCTCTTTTGCTGAGGCTGGCTTTGAACTCGCTCACAATCCTCCTGCCTCAGTCTCCCAAGCCACTGGGATTACAGGCGTGCACAACCACGCCTGGCCTACTTATTTCTTAATATGTCCTAAAATCTGAGAAGTAGAAATACCAAGAGGACTCATGCCTCTACCCAGACGGGCTCAGAGGGCTCCCAGCTCTCCCCGGGACTAGGAGGGCTCCTGGCCCTCCCCAGGGCTTGGAGGCCTTGGTGCATCGCCTAGTGATGGTCTTCAGCAGTCGTCTTTTTTTCCATAAGTAATTCTAGAAGTTGGTATATCCAATTCTCTATGATTTTATTCAGTTACAAGCCCCGTTTTGCTCTCCACACCCCGTTGTTTAAGGTAAAGCACTGTGCCACTCCTAAGTACATGCAGGGCAGCTAGTTCTTCAGCTTCATGTCTGTCGCCTGCATTAAAACCCAGGGCAGTTTTCTCTCACGGAGTTTCCTCCTTTTTTTCTGTGAATTCATTTTCACTACTTTCCTGGAGAATTTTTTCCTGATACAGAAAACTCTACTCAGGAATATTTAATTGACTCTCAAAATTTTTAGTGGAGATTTTGAGATTTTTTATCGCAAAGGAAGAGTTTTTCTAGACTGAGTCTTTAAAAAATTATCAGTATGGAACTTCACGTGAAACTCCATTATCACACCCGACTTTTGTGTCTTTTTAAAAAATAAGTGAAAACAATTGGAAAAATTGTTGATTCAAATCAAGCTGAAAGAGTACTTTGCTAATGTGCAGCTATGGGCCAGTGATTTTAGTTCAGCGTGTCCTTGGCAAGTCGTGTTCCTCCAGAATCGGGCAGGGTTTTGCATGAACCCTACTTTCCTCTGTCTGAGCTGGCAGTGTCAGGAGGCCTCGTTCTCTCAGGCGATAGCTGGGAGCATCGGCAGTTTTAAGAGCTGCAGTGCTCCTGGTGTGGTCTTTTCCCCATGTGCCACAGGAGCCCACACTCGCCCCCAGCAGTGTTGTGGGCCTCGGTGCTCTTGTGGCCATGAACTGAGAGTCGCCTCCCCAAGGGAGGGCCCCTGGTACCCATGCCTGGGTTCAGGAGCAGGCCAGCATGAGGGGGGCCATGTGGTGTGGGGACAGGGCAGGGAGGGAGCCCTGGCCCAGCTCCAGCCTCTGGGGCCCAGGACTCGGGATGGTCCTCGAGGAGCCCCCAGGGCAGGCAGTGGTCACTGGTTTATTCACAAGCACACGCCACGCACACCCCCACTCGCTGCCTTCTCGGGCTCACTGCTGCCTCAGCCAGCAACTCTTTCTTCACCATCATGGCAAAATACTCCAAAAGATGCCACAGAATTTCACACGTCCCCATTTTATGTACCCTTAAGGTTCACATGAATTTATTGGAGAGTTAGCAACATACATGTCATTTTAGGGATAGGGAGTGAGACTGAGAGGTCAGGAAGTTGGCATGAGTAGGTCTTGCCCTCACCAGTGTGCGTTTTCCCTTGTGGATCAGGTGACTTCTATAGGTAGCCTCATGTTGGTGAGCCAGCCAGTGGGCCTGTTCTGTAGTGACTGCTGTTTACTTTAAAACATGAGGCTAAGTGTCAGACAATCAGAGCCGTCTGTCCCGGACCAAAATGGCCGTCAGAACCTGGGGCACTGTTCCACTTGCAGAGAAGCAGGCCAAACCTTAGTCTCAGACATTCCTACAACCAGAGACGGGAGTGCCCTGCAGCGTCCTGAAGGGTGGAAAAGAGAGAGCTGCATCTGTGGCAGCCGACTGGGGAGTGATGGCTCGGCTGGTGGAGAGGGCCCTGGGCCTGGCGGGCCTCAGGACACCCGGGTCCTCTTGCGCAGTGTGAACACTCGCGCGGCCGTGTCACTAGGCTTTGTCTTCTTACTTCCTTGCTGTGGTTTTCCTGTGTCTCTTTGACTTGCCCTCTTTTGTCCTTTGGGTCTGAGGTCACACGGAGTCCCCTGGCTCTCTGTGGAGCTAGGAGTAGGTGCATCTTGGCAGCCTGACTCCTGGGTGGTGGGCTCCCCCTCACCCACCCTCACATTTCCCGGGCTGTAGGCTGCCAGCTGACAGAGGGCCACAGCTGCCGTCTGCTTCTGCTCGTCACTGCTGTCCACCACGCGGGAGGCCGGGGCCTTCCCACCGGAGCCCTCCTCCTGCTGGGCCTCAGCACAACTTGAGCCATCTTGGGGACTTCCTCTCCCAGTCCTGGGAGCAGCAGCCGGTTCTGCCCTTTGCAGTGGGCTGGGGACGGCAGGCCTGGGAGCCCGGGCATTGCAGGGGTCCTTAACAGAGAGATTGAGGGGCAAGTCCTGCAGCTCTGTGAAACCTGGGGCCTCTGCCTTGGCACTTCCTGTGTACACGGCTCCACCAGCAGCTGCAGGTCTTGGCTCTGACTTCTTGGAGAGGTTGAGGGGGCCTGTCCTGGAGCCATCCTCGGGGATGGCGTGTGCGGCCTCGGTGATGGGAAGAGCGCTTGCTGTCTGAGCTGGAGGGTCTCCATTCCCGGCCTCGAGGCTAGAAGAAGCCAAGAGAAGGCTTAGTGGGCATTTGCTTAGTAAAAGGAGCACAAAACATTTAATCAGGTTGCACTTGGCTGGCTGAGCACAACCAAGAAGCCTATGTCAAAGTTGTGGAAGTAAATCTTTTTTTTTTTTTAATTTTTTTAGTTGTACATGAACACAATACCGTTTATCTACTTATTTATTTTTTACGTGGTGGTGCTGAGGATCTAACCCAGGGCCCCACACATGCCAGGCAAGTGCTCTACCACTGAGCCACGACCCCAGCCCAGAAGTAAAGCTTTCTTACCTGTTTGGAGACTCTGTGCTGTTTGCAGGAACCTGGGAGTGAGAGCAGTCTGTGTTCTTTGGGACGGGTCTGAAGGCTGTGGGGCTCTGTTCGGGCTGCGGGCGCCATCCCAGGGTACTTGGGGACCCTTTGTGGGAGAGGTCACACAGGCCTTCGCATGCCTGGCTTGTCTGCGTGAAGTTGGTGGGGCTTGGCCTTCCTGGGGAGCCTGTGGCTGCACTGCCTGCCCGGGGGCTCATTTTGGCTCCTTCCATGTCCCGCTGCCCATCTTTGGAAGGGTCTTTAGCTTCAGGAATTGGACTTTCTTTCTCGAATTCTGTGTGTTTTTTGTGGGAGTTTGAAGGGCTTAACTCGGAGGGACTCGAGGCTGGGTAGGCCAGGGTGGCTTCTTCAAGGAGGCGGGAACTCTGTTCCCGAGTGATGCCAGCGAGGGGCGGGAGCCTGAGGCTGTAGGAGGAGAACGCAGACTCTGGTCTGTAAAATCCGTAAGGAATTGGCAGACTGGAGTGAAACTGTTGGAGGAATCTGTAGTGATCATACGTTGATGGAGATGGGGTCAGGTGCTTGGGGATTGGCCCCGGGGGAGGCAGGAAGTGTCTCTGGTCTGGGGCCCCATAGACAGACAGCAGAGTGGTGTCGCACTCGGGGGCACTCCCGGCCAGCAGGTAGGGGGAGTAGATGGCGGCCAGCCCGTGTTCTGTGTAGAAGGGCGGGGGGTACTCTGGGATCGTGGGATGCACGTAAGGGGAGATGGCACTGAACCCCTTTGTAGGTGGGATTTTATGTGGAAACTCGGGTGGGAGGAACGGGGAGCCCGCTTTCCAGGGGTAGCCAGGAGTGTGGAACGCAGACTTGGTGTGGAAGGCTGTGGCTTTGGTGGTAGGGTTGGTTGATGACAGCGTTTCGGGCCCCTCCGTGTTTTCGGGCCCCTTAAGTCTGTGCTCCCCAACTGGAATGAACGCCGAAGGCCGGGCCCTGTCCAAAGCAGGCTGCGTTCCCAGGGCGGCCTCTGGGGCTTCCTCCTTCTGGAGGCCTGGCTTCTGCGGGAGTGCGTGGGTCCTCCGAGCCTGCAGCTTCAGGCTCTCCTCCACGTCTTCCTTGCCAGAGCCCTGCTGGGGCTGGGGGTCAAAGCCTGGGAGGCCATCAGTGAGGGGCTGGGAAGAGGCTAGCTGTGCAGTGGGCGCCTGCTGCCGGGGTGGCCTGGGGTCGGGTGCGTGGGCCCGGGGGCACCGGGGGCCACGGTCCTGCTCTGACACGAGTGTGATGGAGTTCTTGCAGAGGCCGTACTTCATATGGTTGAAGAGGTGGGACTTTTCGTTGCAGGTGAATGGGCACTGGAAGCACTTGTACTTGAAGGGCTTCCCTGGGGGCCGTGGGATGTAGTGTGGCTTCTTGGGCTTCCTCTCCTTGAGGAGGCTCATGGTGTCTGTCAGACTGAGGTCTGCCACGTGGCGTGGTCACTGCCCGCTCCTCGCTAGTCCAGACACGGGGTCCAGGGAGGCGAGCCCCCGTCTCGCCTTGTGGCCGTGTGTTCGTGACCGAGCCAGCTCCACGTGCCGAGGGCCTGGCGAGGAAGGTCTCGCACCCGCTGCCCGGAGCTGCAAAGCAGAGCAGAGGCTGGAGTCAGGGGAGGCTGAGGTTGGAAGGTGTCCCCATTCAGGCACTGGGGAGGGTTGGAGCAGAGGCACTGCAGGGAGCGGCAACACATCCGCTGCACCTGCAGGCTCTTGTCCTCCACTAGCTCCTGACTGAGGGAGTTGGCTGGGGGTCAGGTGGCAGGCGTGGAGGGTTAGTGTCAGTTCAGAGCACTGCATTTCTCTGGGAGCCTTTATCCCATGATGGGACCTTCCCTGGAGCGGGCTCTGCAGGGGCCAAGCCCCAGCCCCCTTGGTTGTCCCCAGGCGTTGTCACAGGGCCGTTTGGCTGCCTGCTTTGCAGTGACCTGTGCCCATGCTCCCGAAACCTGGTGCTTAACCAGGGAAGTGCAGCCGGTGCCCTTGTGTTACCAGCGCACTGTCACCCGCTCCTGCCTGGCCCTCGTGAGTCGCACTGGGGTTGTCTTACTGCAGACTTAAATGCCACATTAGGTCCACTCAAGTGGCTTGCAGTGCTGTCAGGGCAAGTCAGCCAGTCTTAGTGACTGCATGTGTCCACTGCCTGCCTTGTCGGCACTCACATTCACGCTGTTCTTCCCTGGCTGTGCCTGCAAACACCAGCACCAAAGCCACTTATCCCGCGTGGTCACGAGGAGGCTGGAGCACGTGGCCTGGATCGTGGAGGAGGCTGCTTGCCTTCAGCCCCTAGGAAGTGGGCCTGGCCTCAGCCAGGTGGCTCATGGCTGGCCCTTTGCTTCCCCTAGGGTCTTGCTGCATGTCCCAGCCCTAGGTGTCCTCTAGAGCCACCCTGCACTGGGTGCATGTGCCCCCAGTCCAGAGCTGAGGACAGGGCAGTGCCGGCCTGGGAGGCCTGGAGAAGTGTGTGAGGGACAAGGAACCCAGACCAGGCCCCTCCATCTGTACAGGAAGTGTGCAAAGGAAGGGTCTCCTCCAGCACCCAGATGCTCCAGTCAGCTTACAGAGGAGGTTCAGTGGGAATGGTGTGAGAAGTACGTTTTCAGCTGTGAAGGTGGAGTCAGTGAGACTCGGCCACAAAGCAGTACAGTGGCCAGATCCTCAGGGAGCAGCTCTCGGAACAGCAGCCACTGGGATCTGCATCTGGGAGTCGGGATGGGCTTCGTTTGGGCACCTGAGGTTCCGAGAGAGCTGTCTCTTAACTTACTCATAGTCCCTGGAAGCATAAAGAACTGCCCAGGTGACCCCCACACCTGTTCACACAGCTGAGCTTTGAGGATGTTTCCTGTTGAGAAGTGGCTGGGTAGGAAAGTGGGCCCTGCTCGTTGGTGGGACCCTCCCTGGGGGAAAGCAGGGGGTGCTAGTGGAGCACAGCCGCGGGACGAGTGCGGAGTGGTGGGGCCTGCCCAGTGCTGCTGCAGAAGCCACGCGCAGGCTGTGCCAGAGCCGAGCAGGGAGTGCGTGATGGCGGCTCTATGGCTTGTCTTTATCCTTCTTTAATAAAAGAAGAATCATGAAGGAATCCTTATGGGTTCAGCCTGTACTTTGGGGGGCAGGTCTGGCCTGGGTAACAGAGCAGGGTTTCCTTGCCTCCCAACGGGTGAGGGAGCCTGGGGCCCAATTCCAGCCCTGCGGGCCAGGGAGATAACTCAGCGGGCCTGTGCGGGCACGCTCCGTGCGCTCCCGATTCCGGAGGCGTGAGAACCTCTGCAGGCCCGGTTCCCATGGCTGCCTGGGATGTGTCATGCCCAGCCCTGGGAGCTGATTTCATCACTTGCAGCATCGTGACCAAGGTGATGACAGTTGCAGGCACTTATCAAGTGTGATCCATGTCCTGCGATACCAAGGGCGGACGTGGACACCCAACTGTGCACTGGGAAGGATGGGAAGTCCCTCAGGATATCAGCAAGCGACAGCAGCGCTTCCAAGCAGTTTGGCTCAGTGCTGCAGAGCTTTGGGGCAGCAGAGAAGCACATTGCTGTGGTGGGCTGCCCTCGGGGGTCCCAGGTCCCTCCGTAAGTGAGATTTTGGTCTGAACCATTTGCCTCTCCTTCTCCAGGTACTGGGGACTGCACCCAGCTGCTCATCCCTGAGCCGCATCCCCAGCACTTTTTGTTTTTTATTTTGAGACAGGGCCTCACTAAGCTGCTCAGGCTGGCCTGGAACTTGCCATCCTCCTGCCGCTTCTCCTGAGCAGCTGCGAGTACAACCCCCAGCCCCCAGTTGCCTCTGTTCTCTGGCCACTTAGCTTTCAGGATGGCAGGTGGGCTGGGTGAGCCCTGTGTCCATCCGGGGCTGACTGTTGGTGGGGACCAGCCCAGAGAGGGAGACCCAGCTGGCACTTGGGACTTGGATAAACTAACCTTTTGGTTGCACAATTGCTAATTAAAGCAGGGGCGCTTGGCTGCAGGTGTAAGACAGGCACAGCTACTCGCCTATAAACTGCAGCCGTGCTGGGGAGGTAAGTGGGATAAAATTGAAGCTTTTGTAAGCTTTCGGGCGATGATGTCAGCCCGGGAGCGCTCTCTCCTACTCAGAGGCTTATGGGGATGAAGAAGCTAACCTACAGCCGTGACCACTGTCTGCCTCCAGGTCTGTGGCAGAGGTTTGAAGTAGTCCAGCCTGGGCAGTTTATGCCTATTGGAGTTTATACTCTCTGGCAGCTGCTGGTGTTAATATTCAAAAAGAGCACATTGTTGCCCAAATAGCAAAATCCAGAGCCTCACTGTTTACAGTAATGGGGATTTGCATACCAAGGCAGAGTTTCTAAAGGTGACGGAGCCTGGGACTGCCTGCTGCTGGGCGGTGTCTCTCCCCTGTTCATACTGCCTTTGCTGCCCTGCGTCTTTGCCCTCTCTCACACTTGCCGTTGGGGGGGG
>NW_025999895.1:213239-275076 GCF_001458135.2 Marmota marmota marmota | reverse complement strand
GGCATCTCGCAGCCTCCTGGCCTGGGTGCCCTCCCTCTTCTGCCTGCCCCAGTACCTCCCTTTCCAGATTACTTTGGCCATAGTGCAGACGGTGTCCACACTGAGGACAGTGGGCACAGTTACTTGAAAACACACTTGAGGTGCAACAAGTGCTTGCACTGAGGGTCCTGCTGATCACACAGAGGCCACCTGTGACCTCAGCACTAAATGTCCCGGTGTCCAGCTCTCGGCTCTGCCACAGAAGGCTGGTCTTGCCTTTAAAGTACTTGACTTGGGCAGGCTCCTGAGTGTGGACATTTAGGGTGGCGCTGGTCCTAGGCCGTGGCAAGCGGCTGGCTTGTTCACAGAGGTTCTGAGGAGTCTGAACGTGGGCAGCAGACCAGGAGCGCTTTTAAGGACTTTGTAGGACACACGGGTAATTACAGCCTGGCTTTGTGGGGCAGCCCTGGGCAGGCTGGGCAGCTCTGCCTGACCTGCTGTTGGCCTGCGTGCCGAGCAGGGCCGTGAGGCTCCTCCTGCTGGTGTCCGGCTGCCTGGCACAGAGCCCCACAGGTGCACCGTCCTGAAGGGCACGCTGTAATCACAGTGCTGTGATGTGGCAGGATTGCGCCACTCCAGGACACGCCAGTGTCGGCTACCCACCGGGTGTCGCAAGAACGGGATCTGTGAGTCCAGTGGCACTTTTGCAGCGACTGGCCACCACTCCCTCCCAGACTTTCTGTGCCCTGAAATGAAGGGCCTTTAGGACAGCCATCACCCAGGGAGAGGGCAGTCTCTGGGGTCTCTGGAAGAAAGGGGCAGAGCAGCCAGGGGCTGGTGCCAGCACAGTGCCCACGCAGGTTGCCCCGAGCTCGGCTCTCCTCGGCCATCCTCGGCCACCCCACTAGGATTCTGTAGGGTCTTCGCTACAGGAGGCAGGTGCTGGGCTAGCCTCGCAGACAGACCTGCAGAAGCCACGTCTGACTTTGCTCAGACTTGGCCAGAGATTTGGTCAATAATTTTGTTTCCTTTTTTTGGTTAGTGATTGTTTTCATATAGATTCATGACAAATTTCATAGAAGGAAAAACAGCTTGTGTGTGTGTGTGTGTGTGTGTGTGTGTGTGTGAGAGAGAGAGAGAGAGAGAGAGAGAGAGAGAGACCTTAACAAGCAAACAAAAACATATCTCCTTGGCTAAGTTTTGTTTTTGAAAGGTTGTGTCAAAACAGAACTTATTTTAAAATTGAAAAGTTGTAAGAAATCTGCTCAGGAGGCTGAAGCCAGCCTGGGCAACTTAGCAAGACCCTGTCTCAAAAAGGGCTGGGGATGTGGCTCAGTGGGTAAGCACCCATGGGTTTAATCCCCAGTATACCTGGCCCGAGAAAAAGTTTTTTAAAAAAATAAACTAAAACTAAGACCAGCGACTAGTCAACCTTTATGCCCACACACACGTTTCTTGCCTTTTTCAGGTAGAAACCAGAGTTCATTGTAAGGCATGGTCAACAGCTCACACTTGGTTCCCATCCCCAGTTCCGCGGCAGAAGGAGGGAGCGCTGGGTTCCCAGCGGGCGGCCCTGGCCACACTCTAGGTGAAGTGCCAGCCCCAGCAGAGCCTCAGCCCTGCCTGCTTCCCGCTGTGCACCTGCTGGGTTCTGAGTAATCCCGGCTGGGAGGGAGGCAGAGCCGACCGCCAGCAGCTCCTCAGCCAGGTGAAAGACGCAGGGGGTAGTTCTGAGAGGAGAGAGATGCACGTACCTGCTGCGGACCTGCTGCCTGCGGAGGGACCTGCGGTGGCCTGGGGATGTGTCTCCGCTGAGCTGAGGAGCAGGTTCTGTTCTCACGCTGGCTCGGTGAAACTGGAGCCGGCTGTTCAAGTGGGAGGGATTTAAGTGTAGGAGTCTAGCCCTCAGGGCGTAGAGATGCACCTGATATTCCTCCGCCCGCAGCTAGGATTCGTGGGTTTGCTCCGACTGAGCTCCCCACAGCCTCACTGGGCATGGTCCCGACCAGCCAGGTGCCACCCCCCAGCCCCCTGGGGCACCCCTGCTTGGCCCTTAAGGGCCAGCGCGGTGCTGTCTGGATGCCAGCGGGGCAGGGGGTTAGGGTTGGCGTGTTGTGGGCCAGGACGCAGGTCACTGGGAGAGGGCGGCTGCTCTGCGATAGACTTTGAGGGTACGGCAGACACCGCGCGTGACTCCCTTCAGAACTGGGCATGTGTGTGCGGCAGCAGAACACTTGGGCTCTCCCGAAAGGTGGCTGCCTGGCTACGAGGCCTTTGGCCTTCCTTGGCTCTGTCCCCAAGGGCTTGGTGGTGGCTCCCCTAGAGCTGGGCAGCTGGGAAGGAGCTCCCTTCCCGCTGGCTGTGGGGACCTGCTGGAGCCTGCCCGGGACGGCACCCTGCACCGGGAGCCTTCGTGGGAGCCGCGCTGCACTCCCTCTGTCCCCTCACCAGTGAGGCAGACGTGCGACTGGGGAGCCGGTTGGTTCCTGAGGTCTGGCGTGTGGTGTTGACTCGGGGACAGGAAAGGAGGCCGTGGGTGCTGTTGGCCCTGGTCACGCCTGGCCGCTGGCAGAGGCTGGGGCACCACAGGCACTGAGACACCCGAGGGCACACTGTCACTGCTCTCCCCGATGTGAGACTTGTGCTCCCACTTGCTTATCTCCGTATCCAGTTCTTGGACACTTCCTGCAGTTGCCTGGCCCTAGAATTCAGTCACAGCAGTCCACAGTCCTGCCATGAGAGAGCAGCTCCCTGCTGTCCTCTTGTCTCCTGGCGTGGGCAGGCCCTGGAGTTCAGTGGCTTGAGACACGCACTGCTTCCTGATGTCTCCTGCTCTTGTGGTCTGGGGCTTGGGCAGGGCCCTGCTGGACAGCTGGGCACTGGCTAAGGTCACAGGGTGGGACTGAGGACCCAGCTGCCCTGGAGGGCCCAGCAGTGTTCCAGCATGGCCTCCTTGGGAGGACTCTGGGAGGGTGGGCAACCTCCAGAGAGCCAGGCAGAAAGGTCCTCTGCCTGAGGCTACAGGCTGTGTGCTGGCCAGACCTGCGAGGAGGCGGGGGGCGCGGGGTCTGTGCCTGTGCCCCTGCCTGGCACCCTTGGACCTTCCCTTGGTGAGCTCTGTGCTGGAGTCTGCTGCTGCTGCTGCTTTTTTTTTTTTTTTTTTTTTTTTTTAATTCTTTTAGTTGCATTTGGACACAATACCTTTGTTTTATCCATGTATTTTTATGAGGTGCTGAGGATGGAACCCAGCGTCTCGCGTGTCTAGGTGAACGCTCTACCGCTGAGCCACGCCCCAGCCCCTGGGTGCTCCTTTTTGATTCCTAAGTTTTTCAGCAGGAGTGGGTGGGTGCCGAGCCTGTGCAGTTCCCATCCCTGTGAGCTTTTTCTTGTTCAGTGTGCTCTGTCTGCTGCTCCAGGCCCTCCCTCCGTGACCATGTCCAGGGGTCCATCTGTCTCGTGTCGGGGTGGGTGTTCAGGAGGCCTGAGCTTGCCGTGTCGCGGGCCTTGGACTCACGTGGCCTGGGGGTATTGGGACCTATGTGTGCCCAGCCTCCTAAACCTTGTTGCTACCTCTCCTGTCCTCTCTGACCCTGAAGCTTGTGCCTTGGGGAAAAAGTCCTGTTCTGCTGTTTTTCCTGAGGGCCAGCCCGCTGTGTGTGCGCTTGACTCTCTGCGTCTTGCTGTGAGGTCTCTGACCAAGGTGGTCACATCTTAGGGTAGGGAGTGGGTAGCATAGCAGCTGACCATCACTGAGCATGGTCCAGGTGTAGGTGCCTTGGAGTGCGGGACGTCGGTTGTCCAGTCAGTTGTGCCACATGAGCCTGGTTTCCAGGGCTGAGCTGTGCTCTGGAGGTGGCCCAGACTGGGCACAGTGTGGTGGCCTTGCAGTTTGCTCGCTGTGCTGGGGCGAGAGCCCTGAATGCCCCTCGGCAGTATCGTCCTTCTGTGTGAGGGTCCATGGGCCTCCTCCAGGTCTGATGAGCCACTTTCCACACCTGCCTCCTGGATGGAACTTCTTGGAAGAAGGAAGGAGTCACTTAGGCTTTGGACCTTCAAGTGAGTCCCCGAGGTGTTTTTCACTTCTTTTCTCTCCTTCTGGGGCACTGCATCCAGAGGAAGGTTGGTTCTGCTCACCTCTGCCTCCTGCAGTGTGGGAAGCGAACTTCCCACTCAGGAACACCCTGTCCTCTGTGGCCCCGGCCAGTACTGCGTACTGGGTGTATCTCAGGACCCCTGAAGCACAGGCTTGAGCTGGTTCTGCACGTGACAGCTCCCATTCCCCAGGGACCCCTTCCCTCCCTCTTCCCTCCTTGGGTTTGGGACTTCTGTGGTCCCTCTTTTCCTTCCCTGGTTTTCTTCCCCTTTTACCAAGTTTTGGGACTGAGGCTGGATTGAGGGAGGGCCCTGACCCTAGGCACTGTCCTGGGATGACTCAAAGCCACCAGCCAGGCCTACCTCCCCTTCTCTCATCTCTTGGAGCAGGAGCCCAGGGGTAAGTCCTGTGTCTTGCAGATGCTGGGGCCCCGAGGGACGCTGGCCCTGACGGACAAGAGCTGTGTTTCACTTCAGCTGCTGTCTCTGCCTGGAACCAGGGTGTGGCCTTGGCCTCTGCTGCTGAGTGAGGCCTGCACCCTGCAGCTCTGGGAGGGCTCACCTGCTGGGGGGCTGGAGGTACCCGCACCAGGGCCCTCCTCAGGGTGCAGCTGGCTGTCTAGAGGTGGGGGTGACAGGAGGGCCCGCAGCAGTGGGGACTGTGGCCTGTGGGCAGCTCCTCCCTCCTGAGCAGGGGAATTCTGGAATCCTCGTGAACCTTCTGGCGAGTGAGGGGAGCCTCTCCCTGTTGGTGGCCAGCCTTGGTCCTGGGTGCTTGGCTGCCTTTGTCTAAGGGGAAGCCTGAGTCCGGTCTTGGGCTGGGAAACTTGGCTGAGGCCTCAAGGATCCCACAGTCCTCACTGCCTGGCCCCCTCCTCACCAAGCAGGACAGTATTGTGCCGCAGCCCTGGACTCTGCTGCCCAGGTTTGCTCTAGATGGCATTTTTACACCTGGATCTCAGCCTGCGTGGAGCCCACTAAGAACTCAGTTAAGTTGAACAGGGACACGTAAAACAAGTTGGCATCCAGCCTTCCTTTTTTTCCCCGCCTGCTACAAGTAACACCGTGGAGAAGCCTGACAGCAGGAATCGGAAGGCCTTGGTGAGCCAGCCCCGCGGCTGGCCTGGCCTCCCGCTGCCCCGACCCCACTTCCCTTCCCTGGGACAGCCACCCTTTCTCTCGGCTACCTCCGGAGTGATCCGGTCCGTCCTTTGCAGTGGTGGCTTCTGTTTCTGTCTCAGGCAGTCGTTCGCCATCTCTTCCCTCGTCTTCTGCTGTGCTTTACACTCTTTTTATCTTTTTTTTCAATAGTGTCTTTCTAGATGGTTCTGTTCTCTCAAACTCACTTTAGGTTCTGCAGGTAAGAATTAGGAGCTGCTCTGCTAAATGTGTGCTGTGTGCTGGGACGGCTCAGCGCAGGGTGGCCGTGAGTCCTCTGCACGTGACGCGCGGCGTCCTTCCACCGCACACACCACAGGGTTCTGCCAGGGCCTTGCAGCCTGCCTGGCTGGCAGGCAGGTGCCTTCTCGCGGTTCCAAGAGAAGGTTGCGCTGGGTAGGAGGTCATCGCCCTGGGAGAAGTTGGCCACCTCCCCTGGCTGGCATCGTGCATAGACTGGTCATTTGTCCTAGGCTTTATCAGCTCCAATCCCAGCATTAAATGTGTGGTGCTGGTGGCAACTCTGACACAGGTGACTAAATTATGGCTTAAGACCACATACATAAAAAGATACCTGTCTTTCTCACTGCCGAGCCAGTGCGACCACAGAATAGCGAGAGGTGTACATACACACGTGCTTGTGACGTGCACCTCCCAGAGTGTCTGCGTCGCATGTGGATCCAGGGCACGTGGTGCATCTGCACATCTGTGGAGGGTCCACGTAGCTGGTGAAGCCTGGGCATGGTTACCCTGCAGTAGGGGGAGGTACATGCCCACTGCCCGTTCGCAGGCAGCAGAGAACCTCAGCCTCAGAGCTGCGGGGTCCTAGCCCACAAGCCACCAAGGCCCCACTGTCCAGCTGAAAACCACTGGCTGGAAAGGGTGGTGTGCCGGTTGGAGACCACACTCAGCGTCTCTCCCAGGCGACCCTTGTGCTGTGTGTGAATGCTTGACGTCAGAGGTGACCTCTGCCCACCCTGGATCGCGGTGCCCCCTCTCACCTGGTGGGCTGCGTTTGTCAAGTTCTGGTTCTTTTTACTGAACACTAGACACGGTTATTTTTAAAGACACTGTTTGTTTAGTGTGTTCTCCTCAGATACAGGATTTCTTTTGTCCGTGGTGTCCTTTTGCATCTCAGAGCTCTCCTCTGGGACAGTCTCACCTCTTCTGGCTTTTTGGAGTCCCTTTGACTCAGGTGTGTTGGTAGCCGCCGCCGCAGTTCCCTGACCGTCTCTCCTCATACAGCCTGGGGGCAGGTGCCGTCCGCCCTCCCTCCTTGCTGGGCTTTCCTGCTCTGCTCGGAGCTTTGCAGCCCACTCTGAGTTCAGATGCAGGTTCTCTGTTGGCCTTGTGTTATGTGCTTAGGTTTTCTGTGTCTGACTCACAGCTGTCCTTGTTTCTGGAAGGTTCTCCATCACTCATTCTTTGGGATCCCTGTGTTTCTGTTTTCTCCTTGTGGGACCTATGCAGGTCCTTACTCTGACTTCTGGTCCCTTTTCTTCATGTTTTCTTTCTCTTCTTTCCAACTTGTATTTTCTGCAGTTCCTTCTGCTCATTCTTTATCTTCACCAGGTTCTTGTATCTGCTGGGTCTTTTCCTTTGTCAACGCCAAACATTGCATTTTTAATGTCAGTAGCATTTTCTGTATCCACACGTGTGTACGTGTGCTGTTATACTGTAAGGTGTTAGATCGTGTGTGATGTGATGTGTAGGTTATGGGTATGTCAGCATATCCAAATTGACTGGTCATTGCTGGCTTCTTAATTGTGGCTCATTTTTAATTTCATCTTTTATTAAAATACTTCATGTGCAGTTTAACAAACTTATTTGAAGGGTCTGATGAGGGTGCCTCCCTATCTTGTGCGGAGCCAGCAAGGTGTTGGGGCCTTGCCCTGTTCAGGATCCTATTGACCGGGCAGCCCAAGTTCTGGGGGCACCAGCACGTGCAGTGTGTAGAAACCCCTTTGCGATCACAGAGCTTCCTTCTCACTGTCCCCTCGGGTGGCAGGGAGGCCCAGCTCCTTGGGTCTCTCTGGGCATCACTACTGGGCCTGGTTCCTCCCTGAGCCCATGGGCAGCTCCGTTGCACGTACAGGCCCCTCAGCCTCCCGGCCCTCCTCAGTCCCAGCAGGCGCTGCGCCCTGTGCCAGGCCCCTGCTCGCCCTGCCTGCTCAGCACCCTGGAGAAGTCCGCCTTGGGCCCGTCTCAGAGCACGTGGAAGGCCACTGCTCCTCTTTAGAGTCAGTGTGGAATTCTACATGCAGTCACCTCAGGCCACCTTGTAGGGGCAGCTCAGGATGTCAGCACCTGCAAGGTCACACTGCCACTGCTTTGCTGGGCCCTGGGGCACTCTCATCACCTGTGGGGAGCCTGGAGACTGTCCAGTTCTTTCTAGAAGCTTCCCCAGAGTCAGGTCTTCAGCGGTGACTTTGGGTTCAGCTCTCTCAGGCAGGATGCTGCTGGGGTCCCCCAGCCTCAGGGCTCCCAGGCTGGGCCTCTCCCGCTGTGGAGGGCCCATTCCGCCTGCGCCCTTGGGCTTTTGGCTCACTGAGACTGGTGGGCTCCTCTGTTCTCTCGGGGGTGTGGGATTGCTGGAGAGCCTCTCAAGGTCCGCCTGGCCTGCCAGCGTCCCACAGTGGTGCTGGCAGGGGTAGGACACAGGGCACCTTGTTGCAGCCTCGACTCACATGACCCCTGGTGACTTGTGGTGTCCAGCGCCTTCTCAGTGCTCCTGGTCCATCTGTGCATGTGTGCTGGCCTCTCAGGGTCCTTTACGTACCTGGCCCTGTCCTTTGACTGCTGTGAGTCAGGGCAGAGCTGGCCCCCACTTCCGGGAGGAGCCTTTAATCCTCCTGGACGCTTTGCTCCTTTCAAGCTGTTGCACTTGGCCCTCTGTCATTAGCTGGGGTGTTTCTGGGCCAGCGGCCTGTGCGCGCTGAGGAGTGCACCCAGGCTCCCGGAGGGCGCCTCCTGCCCGTGGGCACGCCTAGCTCACCGAGCTTCCCCTCTGGTGGCAGGAACCCACAGGCTCTTGCCTTGGGGTAGCTGAGAGTCAGCGGGACATGGCGGAGAGGTGGGAGGAGCTGGCCGCGTCTCCTGGGGGCGTTGACTTGGTGAGGAGCATCTGGGGTTGCTGAGGAGAGGTAGCCAGACCAACCTGAGCCCAGGGTGCTGGCCGTGTCCCTCAGTGGGAGGCAGCCACGTGGCCAAGGCCAGTGGTGCTCTGGCCGTGAGCGCGTGGAAGTGGCAGCGGCCTCCGCGGGCATTCGCAGGGCGCGGGTGGGCAGAGCTGACCCCAGGAGGGCCTGTGCCCTGTGCTCCGGGCAGTTGTGCGGGGCTTGATCCTTTTCCTCCTTGAGGGCTTTGTGATCTGCTCCCCTGGATGCCTTGCTGACCTTGGCCAGCCGCCAGGGGACAGAGCCCGTGGGGCTGTGGTACGCCCACCGTGGATATCAGGGTCCGTTTGTCTGTGACTGTGCGTGGAGGAGAGGCAGCCAGGTCTTGGGGGTTCTTTGGTTTGGGCCATGGCCTGCTGCTGAGGTGGGCCTGGTGGCAGCCAGCCGGGGGCCTGTGACGCCCTGGCCTGCCTCAGGTCAGTTAGTGTTAGGTCTGCTGTGGGATGTCCTCTTATTCTGAGGTGACACCTGGCTGAAAGGCCCTTGTGGTGTCCCCGGGGTGAGGGCCGGCAGGGCTGGTGTGTGGGTACATCTTCAGTTGATGTGAGAGGCACTGCTCCCTCTGGGGAGGGTGGTGCCCTCCTTCCTGGGCTCTCAACCCTGTGCCCTTCTTCGTCTGCTCAAACCTTGGCACTGTGGACAGGACTTTGAGCATGAGGCTCTGCTCCCCATCATCAGGTGCCTTTCACTGCCTTTTGTCCCTGACCATCTTTAAGGAAAAAGTGTGGGTGGTCCTGAGCCGGTCCTCTGTGGAGGCAGCTATTTGCTTGGCACGGATGTGGGCATTGCTGTCCATGGGTCAGTCCATCACGGTGTGAAAGGTCTTGCTGGTATAGACCCCATGGCCCCTGGCCAGAGGCCTAGGGGTGAGAGGCCCAGATTCCAGGAGGCCTCTGGCCATGCTGCGAGTGTTCTGAGCACCTTGGTAGGTGTGGGCCATGCCACAGTGGGGACGCTGACTGTCTGCTCAGAACGCATGCTGAGTCCGCAGAAGGACTCTCGGTCGGGGGTATAAACAGCCCTGGTGTCATACAGTCAGGTTTTGCTGCCAGAAGTTTTCAAACCCACTTTTCAGAACCCTTAGACTTGGTCATTACGGGGATTCTGAGCCTGTCAGGTGAAGAGTAGAAGGGTGGGGGACGGGGAGCCAGAAGCCCACAAATGAGTGCCTTTGACCCCGTGGCTCACGCTATGAGAGCACAGTGCACCACGGGGCCCATGGCCCTGCTCAAAATCAGCAGGCTGGGCCTAGTGTCAGCAGTGGACCCTGGAGGGACACACACGTCGTGACTGCAGGACGCCATTCCCCACACGTCTGTGCTCTGCAGGGCTGCCCAGTGCAGCAGTCCAGGGCACACGTGCTGCATGCCCATCTGAGCCCAAGTCGTCAGTTTTCTGCATCCTTGCTGAGCAGTCAGTCTTCTCATGGGGGTCTGTCCTCACTTCAGCTTCTGTTGGTCATGTTGTTGTTAAGCACCTTGCACACTTGTAGCTGCACAGGAGGTTGTGGAGACGTGTGCAGGAGGCCTTCTGCCCCTCCCATGACGTCGCGTGCAACCGACCGTGGCCGGGCTGGGGCAGAAGCTTGCAGGTATGCGCACGTGTACATGTGCATGGGCTCTGCTGTCCACTCGGGGGTAGATCGCGAGCTCCTGCCAGGCCCTTGTGCATGCTCTGAGCCTCATTCCGCCCTTTTAACTTCTCTCTCAGAGCCTTGCAAAGGGGCCAGGCTGGCCCAGAGCTTCCATCCTCCTCCCTCGGCCTGCCGTGTCGCTGGGACTAGAGACGCCTGGCCTTTGCAGAGACAATAGTTTCTCTTACTGTTTTGAATGCAATTTTGGAAGTCCCCGTCTCGCTGCTTGAGGAGCAGCTCTGAGGTTGGGGGGTCTGAGTGCAGAGGCCCCCTGAGCCGCACTGCTGAGGCGGGCAGTGTGCTGGAGGTCTGGAGGGCGCCTGGCTGCCGGGTTTTCCACTGCCCTCCTGCAGGACAGCAGGCCTGTGTGTGTGTGTCCCTGGTGTGTCCTCACCACTTCCTGGGAGTTGGCTGAGCCACTGGGAGCTGGTGCCGACTTGGCTTATGCTGTGGCTGGCGAGTGGGGTGTGGTGTGGCAGGAGCTGCCCTGTCCCTGGGGGACATGGCGGAGGCACGCACAGGCTGCTCCTTGTCATCACCCAGGCTCGCTCTGCAAGTTGCAGGTGTCCCTGAGGGCCTGTCCTCAGGCTAGACCTCACCTCCGGTGTTGCGCTTCTCTAGGGCAGGCCTTCGCTGAGGCTTACAGGTGCCATGTCTGGCCGTGGCAGAGGCAGCCCCGACCCTGTGGGGTACTCATGGGGTCCTTGGGTCATGTGGCTGGGAGGGGCCTTGTCTCTCAACTCCTGGTCAGTGGGCTGAGCACCTGGCATGGAGCAAGAGTGTGCTTGGGGCTTTGGGGGTGACTGCACCATGCCCACAGTGTCTGAGGCCCCCGGGGAGGGCAGAGCCAGGTGACGCCTGTGGGGAGCACACTTGGCAGTCCAGGTGTGCTGGGCAGGTGCCCTGGGTGCCAGGTGGGGTTGCTGGCCCTCTGAAGGCAGAGCACACAGGTTTGCACCTCCTGCATGGTGACGGGTGCCGTGCCACTGGCAGCTGGGGCCTCTGGGGCAGTTCTGCAGTGGGGCCTGGGGGCCCAGAGGCCTGTGGGCAGGCGTTCTGTCTGTCATTTCCTCTTGCCCCCAGCAAACTCTAGTGTGGGCATTTTTTTCTGAGCAAGTTGGACTGCATTCTTGAGGACGGTATGATGGCTGTTGGTACAAGAGGCAGGTTCTGTGGCAGTGGCCACACCTGCTCTGGGAAGCTGGTGCTCTCCAGGCTCAGGCTCTGCATGGGCTCCTGGACCTGAGTGTGGCCCACATGCAGCCCCATTGTGGGATGAAGTGGGTCAGGGTCTGGGAGGTGAAGTCCCCAAGGTTGACCATGGCCAGCACCCCTGCCCAGTGCCCTGTCCACAATCACTTCCCTTGCTGTGAGGGGGGTGTCCATGCTACCATGATTTCCTCTGCTGTCTGCTGCTGGGCTCTGCACATTCCTCGCTGTCCAGTTGAAGGTGGATTTGCAGGAGCTCTGTGCGCGGGAGCCCACACAGCACACTCGCCCTGGGGCTTGACTTGTTTTAGGATTGGCGCAGCTCGTTGGCTCGGAAGATGTCACTGTGGTGTGGTCTTGAGGACAGGCTGTTTCCGCCTCTGAGGAGGAGCCTTGTGCTCTTCTGAGCCTGCAGGCTCTGCAGACCCTGATGTAGGCATGTGGGGATCTAGGGGTTAAGCTTCTCTCCCCTGGAGGCTGCTTTTCCTTGGGCAGTTGGCATTGAACACATGACATGCTGTCTGGAGGGAAGGGTGCTTAAATTACATTGCTGGGCTCCCTTGCCAAAAGGAAGCCCCTGGGGTGCGTGGTACAGTTGACAGGCATTCGCAGTGTGTAACTGGAGCCAGGAGGAAGGTCTGTTCAAAGCTTTCGAATGGTTTCCTTATTTTAAACCTGTTGAATCTGGAAGGAGTTGTGTGCTTTTGAACTTCTGTGACGAGGACTTCATATAAAACCTTGGGGCCGAGGTTTCCCGGCCAGCTGTGAGCCCACCTTGCGAGTGCCATGTCCACCTCCCCTGCATGGCCCAGTCTGGACACAGCCAGGTCAGGTGGTGGCAGGGCCCATTGAGGAGTGGGGATGCAGGCCTGACCCCTGCTTCGCCGGGCTGCGGCTGCCACCTTGAGGTGCACCAGAGCCCGAGTGGGGTCCCTTCTTCCCGTTGAGGATTACTCATTGCTGTCACTCTTTAGCTTTCCAGCAGCCATGGGCAGAGCTTCCGCCTTCACCCGCCTTCACGGGCCGCACTGCGCGGAGGCTGGCAGGCCCAGGGCACTGCTGATCGGACCCTGGAGCTGGCTGCGGTGTTACTGAGGCCCTGGGTTTCTCAGCAGGACAGCAGCATGGGTTTGTGCAGACTCCTTGGACTGGGGTACAGGAGACCAGCTGGGGTTCTGCTAGGTAGCACTGACAGTGGACACACTGGGCGCAGAAGCGGCTGTCACCTGATGTGGCTGGCGGAGGTGGACCTTCCTCAGTGCCCCTCACTAGCCAGAGATGAGGGCACCACTCCCTGCACCTGGGGACAGAGCTGGGGTGGAGAGCCCGGGAAGGGGGCCGCGCCTGCCGGGGCGGATGGTGCTCCCAGGTGTGCGGGTGTGAGTGTGGATCTGCCCCTCCGCCTGCTGGGGGCCCAGCTTCGTCCTGCGGAGCCCGAGCTGACACTCGAGGCCGTCTGAGGCCCTGAGCCATGCCCCTGGTCTGCACCCCACGAGGTGGCCCTCCGCAGTGCCTCGGCTCATCAGGCTCCACAGTCCTTGTTCCCTTGACGCCTGCCCTGCAGCACAGAAGTGGGTCAGCATGGTACAGAGGCTGGGTCCTCCAGGTGGACCGGGTCTGGTCCCGTCGGGTTGGAGTGGTGCGCCTCCCCAGCCACGGCAGCAGTGGTCGCTCGCTGGGCTGTGCTCCCTGGGAGGCGGGTGTGGCTCCTGGTGGCCACGGCAGCCCTCAGGACTAGAGCTCATTCCACTGGCTGCTCGGTGCGTCTGCCTGGTGCTGCCTCCTAGGGTGGAGGTCCATGGGGCCTGGAGGCTGTGGCTGATGGTGGGGCTGCAAGGCTGGTGGGCAGCCGGTGGGGGTCGAGTGCCCTCAAGAGGGAGATGGGAGGGGCAGCCTGTGTGGCCCCATGGCCCCTTCTAGAGCGGTTGGGTTTGGCAGAGCAGGACGAGTGGAGCGGGAGTGGCTGCTGTCGGTGGGCAGGCTCTGGGAGGGGATGTGGAGCAGCCCAGAGTGGCTGGCCTGGGTGACTGCCCAGCCCTGCACGAGGCTTGAGAGGATGGTGTGGCCACTGGCAAGAGCAGCCCCTGGGGGCTCCATCTCAGGTGAGGGGGCCTTGACCCGCCCCATGTGGGTGTCTTGCTGCCGTTCGTTGAAGAAGCGAGTCTGTGGAGGGGTGACCTTGACGTTGTGGTGAGGGGCCTCCTGTAGCCTGTAGGCCCTGCCCACTGCCTGTCCTGTGGCAGGCTTGCTCTGGGGCTCTCACGCCTGGTGGAAGCAGATATAACCAAAGTGAATTTATTTTGAAATAAACTGATTTTATGTAGTTTTAGGTGAGTTTATGAATCTCACTATTTTATTGGTATAGAAATGTGCACAAAAAATATGAAATCACGTTCGTCTTGTATTGTGATTTAAGTAGAATAAAAAATTCTTAGGAGCAGAAAGGCAGAGGGGACTCTGATGGTCACCCTGCGGCTTGCTGCGTGACCTGCCTCCGGGTGCCGTCCTGGATGCGTCCGTGCCGTGGCGGGCCGTGGTAAGGTGCTGCTGCAGGTGGCTCGAGCGGTGTGCCCGGGCCCCTGTCGTGGCCTCCTGCCCTGCCTTGCCCTGGACCTCAGGCCAGCTCACATGTGGGGACCAGGGCCATCTGCCCCAGAGAGGGCTGCCTGTGGGTGCCAGGTGGTCTGGAAGCTGCTGGCTTCCCTCCTGCCATGTCATGGAGATGCGGCTGTGGAGGCTGCTGGGCCGCATCCTGCCAGAGCGCGTGCACTTGCTGGGTGTCCCGTCGAGGGTGTGGCCGTCTCGGTGGCCCTGCACACCTGTCATGCAGGGCCGTGACTGGCTCCTCCCCCTCTGGCATGGTGGTCATGTGCTTCTGGTTTTTTAGTTTCCCAAACAACGAGCGAGCTGTTTGTCACTCTTTGTGGCAGCGTGGTTGTCCATTTTGGGGTCAATGGGACTTTTAGCATGGTCTTTCAGAAAATCTCATGTGACATGACTTTGGAAAAAAATTGATATTCTTTGAATTACCAGAGTTTTTTTGAGGTTCTTTTTTGTTGTTGCATTTCCCTAATGTTACTCTCAGAAGGTTTTAAAAAATTGACAGCTGGTTTAATTATAAAGTAAGAGTGTTAAACGTTTAAATAAACGTATTTTAATTAACGTACGCGTCTCTCACATACCCTTTCCAAGTGCTGAAATACATGAGCCTCGTACGGAAGAGGCAGGTAGGTAAAGTTCTCAACGCGGCATGCAGTGCCCCCGGTGCCCTGGATCCTCCCAGGGGTACTTGTGCAGCTGCGTGTGTGACGGCGGGCCCCTTGGCCGGGCGAGACTGCCTGCCCGCCTCCCGACCCCCTGCTCTTGGAGGCCCGGGAGGGGCTGTCTCCTGAGGCCTGGGCCTTTCCAGCACGGGCTGTGGGTCTGTGCTCCCCTGCAGCCCCGTCCTGTCCAGGCCGTCGCTGCGGCAGGCCGCGCACTGTCCTCTTCCCACGTGGCCGTGCTGACTGTCTGTCTCCTGCCCAGTTGTCGCCGTGATCCTGAAGGCGCTGACCTACGAGGAGAAGCGGGGCGCCTGCAGCGTGGGTGCCAATGTCAGGGACGCTGCCTGCTACGTGTGCTGGGCCTTCGCGCGAGCCTACGAGCCGCAGGAGCTGAGGCCCTTCGTGACCTCCATTGCCAGGTAAAGCCTGCTGCGTGGGTGTGGTGGGCCCCGGGATGCCACATGGACGGTGCTGCACGGACGGTGCCCGTTGGTGAGCAGGGAGGTGGTTTTAGAAGACCAGAAAGCCGCAGCTGCCCCAAGTACTGGAGTTCAGCTCAGCAGGCCCAGGTGGCTGCCGGGCCTGGGTGTGCTGCTGAGGCGTGCGGTGGCACCGGGCAGGGAGGCCCCGCAGCCTGGGGGCGTAGTGCCTGGAGCCCACACCCCCCGGGTGCCTGGAGCTGCAGGACGGCGGGAGCACTCCAGAGCGTGGGCTCCTCTGAGCCCAGGCTCCGTCTGGCCCTCATTTCCTGGGCTGATATGTGCACTGACAGGGAGGGGCTGGTGTGGTGCCAGGAGGGCCAGCACCCCTACAGGTGTCCTAGGTGGGGGTGGGTCCTGGGTATGGCAGGTGTCCTGGGTGGTGGTGGGTCCCGGACAGGGGTGTGGGTGTCCTGGGTAGGTGCCCAGGTAGGTATCCTGGTGGGAGTGTAGGTATCCCAGGTGGTGATGGGTATTCCAGGTGTGGGTGTGGGTGTGGGTGTAGGTGTCTGGGTGGTGGTAGGTGTACCAGCGGAGGGGTATCCGTGGTGCTGGTGCCTGTCGCGGATCGGAGTGAGTATCTAGACGGTGGTGCGTGTCCTGGGTGGGGATGTGGGTGTGCCAGGTGGTGGTGGGTGTCCCTGGTAGGGGTGTGGGTATTTCTGGTGGTGGCACAGGTCCTGGGGTTGGGGGGGTGGTCTCTGGATGGGGTAGGTGTCCTGGGTGTGGGTGTGGGGAGATGGCTGGGTAGTGTCTCCCAGCCTTTGTGTGCTGTGGTCTGAGCTCAGGGTCACTGGGTTCTGAGGCCTCTGGCCTGGCTGTGTTCTCAGGCCCCAGATGCCTCAGTGCTCTGGAGCTGAGCCGGGTGAGGAGTTCCCACTCTGCAGAGGGAATGGGCAGCTTTGACTCCAGGGCTGCCCCTCTGTTACTCAGAAGGGGCAGGTTTGACCTCTGAGCTGGCCCCGTGCAGGCTCTCTGAGATCTGGGTTCTGTGGTGACTGCAGTGCATGGTCTGCACAGAGTGTGGCGGATCGAGCCTGTGCTGGGGTGTCCTGGGGGACGTGTGGGGCTCTCAGGAAGGTGTGGCCTGGAGTGTGGCTGCTACTGGGGCCTGGAAGTGGCTTCCAGGGCTGATTTCTCGGCTGGGCCGACACTAGACGGCCCAGGCACAAGGCTGGGGAAGACTTGGATCTCCAGACGGGAGTGGCTGGTGTGCAGCGTGTCCAGCCTGGTCCGTGGCTCCCCGGGTCCTCCTGTTCTCTGTGGTGGAGGCTGGTTTGCCGACTTCCAGGCCAAGCTGAACGAGTGCTGATGAGCCGGTGCCTGCCTGTTGCCTAGGGAGCCGCAGTCCTGGCCACCGCCCCCCTGGCCTCGGTGCCAATGCGGGCTGCCCCTGGAGGTCCTGCTGGGAAGGGCCCTGACCCCCTTGCCTGCACCTGCCCTGGCCGGGTCAGCGGCGCTCTTGGGAGGTGCGCCCTGCAGGTTTCAGGCTGGTTCGGCAGGTTTGAGGGAGCTGCCTTGCCCGCCCTGGCCTATCGAGACTCAGGCATCCGGCGGGGGAGGCTGTGAGTCAGGGTGTGCCAGGTGAGCTGCAGCCTGCCACCAGCCGCCCTGCCCAGGAGCCTGTGCCTGCCCGAGTATCGGTCGGGGTGCGCCCCTCCGGGCCCCCTCGCTCCTCCTCACTAGTGACCACGTTTTAATTACCAGCTTTTAAACCCATTAATTCCGGCACATGATAGAATCTCCATATCTCTACTTTCACACCCTTTGGTGGATCCTGCAGAAATTGACAGTGGGATGAGCACCCAGTCCTCTGAGGGAACAGAAGTCCTGTTGGGGCCAGGTCTGAGTGCGAGGGGCCCTGCCCATGCGTGTCCTCCAGGGAGTTGGCAGGAGCCGTGACTCATTTTCCCCGACTGCTGCACAGACTTGGGTTAGCCGCTTCTTGCCTTCCTGTGTGAGCTCACGTTGCCTGTTTTGGGAAGGTGGGCGGGTTCGTGTTTTCAGGCCGCGTCGACTGCCTTGGGACCCTTTCCTCACCTGAGCAGGGTCAGCTAGAGATGACGGGTACTGTGTGGGACGAATGGGGCTCCCTCTTAGCCAGGCAAAGCGGAGCCCAAGAGGCACAGTGGGGAATCCCGAGGATCGCTGTGCACTGTCTAGAAATCCCTCCTGACCAGTGATCAGAGGCAGCTTGCAGAAGGAAAGAAAGCGGGTGCCACACTTGCCAGGTTGCTCTGATTGTCACCGCCCAGCGATTTCCTCACCTGAAACTCTTTTGCAAGCCTCCTGTTGACGTTAGCTCCCGCCCAGGCGCAGGACTGCGCCCGTGCCAGGGGCGGCTCCTGACTCTTGCCTCCACCACGGCAAACCGGCTGGGCAGCGTGGGCTGCGAGGGGCTGGTGGTTGGCTCAGCAGGATCTCTTCCTTGAGGGCAAGATTGTCCTGGAAAATCAGGAAATGGCAAGCGTCGCTCAAAGCTACGTCTTGTTCTCACTCATCCTGCCAGTGGCCCGACTCTCAGAGGGCAGAGCGCTGCCATCCGGGCAAAGGCTGGCAGCGCTGACCGGAGGCCAGCCCACGTGCGGCTGCACCCCCCTCTGGCTGGGTGTGGCCGGCAGGCTGCACCTGTGGCTGTATCACCAGGGAGCGCGTGGGTTCTGTCGTGGCCTGGGGGAAGGCCGACAAGTGAGGAAGAAGTAGCTCCAGCCTGAAGAAGTGGGAACAGGCCCTGATTTATCAGTCTGGTGGTGGGGACTCTTGACTCCTGAGTGCTGGACTCCCCGTTACCTAGGGGAATGGCACGTCTCCCTCTCCTGTGGGAGTCCTCGCTGGCCGTGCTGAAACGAGGTGCTGAGGCGAGCAGCGGGTCCTCCTGCCTGACACAGACTGCCCTGCAATGGCAGGCCTGGGGAGGGCCTCAGGCCCAGCACAAGTGGGCTGCAGAGGACAGTGGGCAAGTCTCCCAGGTGCAGGCTTCCCTGGGGCCACAGGGAGGCACCGCTGAGGAGCTGAGGCCACCCCCCGAGGATGACCGATGCCCGTTGGCCTGGAAAGGACTGGGCAGGCCTGCTGGGGTGAGCGGCGCTTGGAGGCTCCTGTCTCCCTGCCCTCCTCTCCTCACTGGTCCCGAGGTCCCATGATTCACAGAGGCGCTCCTCCGTACAGTGGTCGGACAGGGAGGCCCAAGAATGCCGTGAGGAGTGTGGCCTGGAGGGTGGGGCCGGAGCCTGTTTCTCGGTGGCAGTTGCTAGTGAAGAACAGAAGTTCTTGGTCAATTTTTTTTTTTTTCCTAGAAAACATGATTTTATGGATTTTAAAATGCAGAGCTCCTGTTGGGATGTGAGGTGGTAAATCTCCCTGCTCCTGAGAATGTGCTTGGAGTGAAATCCCCAGCACGTGGTGTCCCCGGCAGCGGATGTGTGGCCTCGAGGCTTTAGAGGATCACGCTGGTGCAGCCCTCCGTTTAGCGAGAGCTCCATTTAGTGAGTGGCCGCTCCCCAGGCCAGAAGGCCTGTTGACGTGGAAGCCGCCTCCCGACGTCCAGCTGCTGATCACTGTAGATGGAGTTCTCATCCTGAGCACCAAGGCCGGTCCTCAGAGCCACAGCTGCTCTTCAGGTCCTGATTCCCGGGTCCTGGGGACCTAGGAGTGCCAGGGGCACAGGCCTTCCCCAAGGTCCCCTCTGAGCAGCCCTCTGCACGTGTGCCTCTGGCTCCTCTGCCCCTTAGCTCTGAGACTGCCATCTTTCCTCGCCCTTGGGTCACTTTCATCAGTGCGGGACATGGGCCAGGAAACTCCTGTTAGAGGTCCTGCCGAGTAGCTTTCAGTGTGCAGAGCTGTGCCACCATCGGCCACGGCCCAGTTCCAGAACATTCCACCACCCCAAGCAGACCCCTGCTTCCTGGCCGTGCTGCCCTCCCCTGCTGCCTGCTTTCTGTCCCCATGACCCGTGTGTGGGGTGGCTGGGGCGGGCGGCAGGCACCTCGGGCCGAGGGCCTCAAGCACCTGCCACCATGGGTCTGCGGTGTCTGCTGGAAGGGGGTGGTCCTTCCTTCACAAGCGGTGCCGGTGGGGGTCCCGGGACACTCCTGCCTGCTGTCCTGCCCTGGGCATGCTCGTCGGCTCCATCCCTGTGACAGCCTGCCCGAGGTGAGCCTTCTCCAGGGACGGGCCGTGAGGTGCCAGGCGGAGCCCACCCTGGCCCTGGCCCTCTCTCCGCTGCTTCGTCTGGTGGCAGTGGGAGGAGGTGGCAGGTCCTTCCAGGGCCGCTCCCACCATTGGCCCGCCTCCCAAAGACCCACCCCAGTGTTGGCAGTCCTGGGCCCAGGGGCGCCCCTCAGGTCCTGGCGCAGCGCTGGGGTCCTCGGGGGTCCTACCCTGGCAGCCTCTTCTCTGACGATCACGGGGTGCAGGCCCTCTGTGGGAAAGCTGTCCTCGCCTCCTTTGTTGGACCCTACCTGTGCACCGTGGGGCCGCTCTGTTGTCTTGTCGCAGTCCCTCCTGGCTGGGCTCTGTCCCCTTTGCAGGAGACCGGCTCCCTCCTGATTCTTTTCTGTTCTAGCCCCAGGGGGTGCTCTGGGTGGCCCTGTGTCCCCATTCTCCATGTTGCCTGGTTGCTCGCTTCTGGCCTATGGCTCCCTCTAGCAAGGTGCTGCTGAGGTCAGAACAGCTGGTTCTCGCTGCTGCCAGGCCCACTTTGCTGCCCACTTCAGGCCCTGACCTGCCCCAGACACCTGAGGGAGGCGTCCCAGATGTGGAAGCCAGAGGGTAGCCGCACAGCTGTCACAAGGCCTGGGAGGGGGCCACGCACAACCAGGCAACATGGAGAATGGGGCCCCTGAGACCACAGCTGGGTTGTGAGGGGACAAGGGGCCAGCAGAGGAAGGCCAGGTGGCCGGTGCCAGACCTGCGGCACTGCCCTCGCGGAGGTTCGGTGTGAAGACCCGGTGGGAGCCGTGGAGTGGGGGGGGGCGTGGAGTGGGGGCCGCGCAGCCTGCTGGTGGCTCTCATCAGTCGCCTCTTCTCCCCAGCGCCCTGGTCATCTCCGCCGTGTTTGATCGAGACGTGAACTGCAGGAGAGCGGCCTCGGTGAGTCCCTGTTTTGACACGTTCTCCCTGGCAGCCCAGCAGGCTGCACGGGGCCTCCTGTCTGACACCCCGGCCCCCAGCTGCTCCTGCTGGGAGGGAGGTGGGGCTGCAGGGAGCAGGGGACCTCTTCACTGGCTTCCTGGGCGGCCCTGAGCCCACCGGGTGGGTGTCACTCGGCCAACGCTGACTGGGCTGGGACGGCCAGGTCCTGTGAACTTGGCCTGCGGGGACCGCAGGGCCCTCACTGGGGGCCTCCTGGCCTCCGGCAGCTGCTCGAGGGGCCTCACTACTCAGGCCTCGCAGCCCAAGGGGAGCTTGGGTTCTGAACTCAGATGCTTGGTCCCCCCTCCCGACTCATGCTGCCCCCCCCGCCCCACTCCTCTGCCGGTGGGCTGGGTCGTAGCGAGCCCCAGGCTCTCCAGAGGCTCCCGGGGCTGCCACGGGGGGGGGGACGTTCTCTGGACACCTGTGTGGAGAGCCTGCTGAGCTGTGTCAGTGCCCTGTAGATGCCATCGGTGGTGAGAACGGCTGGTGGCAGGTGGGGGAAGCTGGGACTGGGAGGACTGCACTTGGTGCCTCACAGGCTGGGGTGAGTGTGCAGTCACCTCCCACACTGACCCGTCCAGGCGCCCACTGAGAGGCTGTGCCTCGCAGAGGTGCAGGCTGTGAGGCTGCTGTGGGCCAAGGGGCCCGGAGCCAGAGCTCCCCACGTGTGCACCTGGCTTCAGCCTGGTCGAGGCAGTGAGAGACACCTGTGCTCCCTGCCACGGCCGCCAGCATGGGTTGCTCCATGAGGGTGGGCACTTAGCTCTGGGGGCCTGTGGAGAAGTGGCCGCCTCTCTCAGGTCTGGGGTGGAGGAGTACACGATGCAGCTGACCTCCCAGAGACCGAGAACCAGATTGTGTGCAAGGGCGGCACCTGTAACATGCTCTCCTGGGGTTTTCAGCAGATTAGTGGAAGGGTGCTTGTGCCCCCACAAGGGGCACTGAGGACGAGATGTGAAGCCGGGCGTGAAGGGCTACTTCCTGCCAGGCTGGGTTGCAAAGAGACCTGGAGCAAGGGCAGTTCTTCCAGCTGAGAAGGACTGCTGGGTCCCCCGCACCACAGGAGACAGCCAGGCCAGCGCAGCAGCACGTGGTGGGATCGTTAGTGTCACGTTGCACACAAGGCCGCCCAGCCTAGCCGGGGGAGGGGGAGGGGGAGAGAGGGGGAAGGAGAGCGGGGAGGGGGCAGCTGGGGAAGTCAGAGAAGCCCAGGAAGATGGGGAAAGCAGAGGTAGAGAGATGGAAGGTCAGGAAGGTGGGGGAGTGGGGAGCCAGGAAGATGGGCACAGGGCAGTGGTGGAGCACTACTTAGCTCTGGAACTGACACTGTCACCAAAATCCACAGCAGAGTTGCTTAAGCAGCTTGTAGGGCAGCACTGTGATCAGTCTCTTCCCGCTCTGCCATGCGTGGGCAGTGGCCTCTTCTCAGGATGGGGGCTGTGGCCATGAAAGGAGAGTGGATGGCAGTGGCACCCCCAGCTGGGCCACCCCGTGGCTCCCCAGCGCTCAGCACCGCACTCGGTGTGCCCAGGGCCCTGCTGTGGGTGCCGGGCTGCTGCCTGGTGGGTGGTGGCTGTGGCTGTGGTGCTCTCTGGTGGCTCGCTCCCAGGGAGGAGGCAGTGCACACATATGAACACGTGTGGAGGGACAGACAAGCACCTGTGCACACACGCTGGCCGTGGGACAGGCTGGCCCAAGCCTGGGCGCCCTGCTGGCCTGCACTGGTCTGTGGCCCCGGTCTCTACCCTTCTCCACCAGAGGCCACTGAACACCAGGAAGGTCCTTTGCCTCCCTAACCCCTGGGCTCCCGGGGCCGGCCTCTGGCGCTGGGAGCTGACCAGCACTGCAAGGCCCTGCCGCCCTGAGGGCCCCAGGTCCACTCTGCCGGGAGGCTTTAACGTCTCCAGTGTGTTTTGAAGTGACGCTCCCTGAAGGAGGTGCACAGTGGGGTGCTTTTTTCAGGCTTCAGCCAGCACGTGCACCTAGGCCAGGCCACGGTGGCCTCCAGGCTCCTTCCCAGCCTGCTTAGGTGCCGGGTTTAGAGGGCGAGAAGGCTGTGGAGCTGGCTCCCTGAGTGAGGCCGGGACCTGAGGCCCTGATGGCCGGCCAGCCATGCCATTGTAGCCTTGACCATCAGGCCCTGGCTGCCCTGGCTGGGCGACCACGGCCACACCACTGGGTTCCTCGGTGGTCTGTTGGTCCAGCACTGTCGCTTCTCTCCTGAGCAGGGAGGGGAGCAGCGTGTGGCCCTGGTCCTGCTGTGCACCTCAGGGCCCCTGTCCTCTCTAGTCATGGGGTTCCTCGTCTCCTGAGCAGGGAGGGGAGCAGCGTGTGGCCCCTGGCCCTTCTCTGTGTCTCCGGGCTCTAGTGAAGAGGCACCACAAGCCGCAGCCAGGAGTCAGAGCTCCCGCACGGAGTCCTGTGAACAGCCAGGGCTGGGCTTTTACGTGAGAGTGTGGTTCTTGTTTCTCGGCAAGTGCCGAGCGAGCGAGCGTGCAGCTGGGGGTCACCCCCGCAGGATGTGTCTGTTCTGCGGTGTGTCCTCCTGCCTGCCCGTCCTCTCTGAGCGTGGACACCAGAGGCGAGCCTCTTTGCAGGTCTTGTTGGTCACAGGGGCGCCTCTGGTCAGTGATGCCTGCCCAGGTCCGTTGCCAGTTCTGACTGGACCGTGTTCTCCTGAGTTTCACGTTCTCAGTGTCGCCTGTGCTCATCCAGGTGTTTGGATGGCGGTTACGGCTGTGACTGTGCTCCGTCTTCTCATCCTCATCTTGGAGTCCTCTGGGGCCCGCCACCCCGTACTGCTCATTACTATTTTCTTTGCTTCTGCTTCTGGCCGGGGTTCTGAGCCGTCTGTCCTGTCACGGGCCATCAGCCATGTGTGCCGCCTCTCACTGCACGCTGTCCTGATTGCTGCGCTGTGGTCAGCTCACCTAGGGGGCTGAGACCCCAGGCTCTTCTTCAAGACTGGCTTACTACCTGGGGCCTGTGCTTTTCCACGGAACCTCCTTTGAATGATGTCACCAGGATGCTGAACGTTTGAAACCTCACATTGTGTGGAAGTGGAGTTGTGTCTGTTTGCACTGCCTCTTGGTTGTTTTTGTCCTTTTCTTTAATGCACTTAGTGAAACCCTCGCAGAACGGGCCCAAGAGTGCTTGTGGCCTCCAGTTTGGAAGGTGTTTGAACACTGCCCCAAGGCTCCCGGTGTCACTGCTCAAGACTGCTCTGAGCTGCCTACATGTCCCATCACTCGCCCTGCTGGGGCTGGGGCTGCGCCCTGGGGTGCCCTGTGGTGGCACGCTGGAGGCGCCCGCCCAGGCAGGGCGTTTCTTCCGGCCCTCCTGCGTCGCCCTCTGGCTGCACCTGTTGCTGAAGGCCGAGGGCAGCGCTGCTCCAGCTCCTGTGGGGCCCACGTCTCTGCCAGTCTCCAGCTGATTAGAGAGGACTCTGCCCCAGATGCTTTGGCAAGAGTCTCAGGCCCCACTGGTGACAAAGAAGAGCTGAGGTGTCCTTGTCGCTGGGCCGTGCCTGGGAAGGCAGGATGAAAGGAACCTCCCAGGGACCCACCTGGAGGCATTGGACTTCAAGTTCACCTGGGACCTCCTCAGACCCACTGTGTGGCCTGCGGGATTCAGGTGCCCAGCCAGAGTGACCACAGGTGGTGTTGGGGCAGGTGCCCTCCAAGAGGCAGCCCCAAATGCCGGTGACTGATGGGCTGTGGCCTTGAGAGTCCCAAGAAGGTGTTTTGGGGGCTGGGCCCACAGCTCAGTGGCAGAGTGCTTGCCTTGCACTGGGTTCCATCTTCAGAAACACATAAAGTAAACAAACAAATAAATAAATAAATAAATAAATAAATAACAGTAGGCTGTCCGTCTACAACTAAAAAAATAGAAAAATTTTAAAAAAGAAAGTGTTTGGGGCCTGCTGGCTCCTTCTGTGTTGAACTCTGGGTCGTAAACCTGGGCTCCGACCTGAAGCCGTTGGCTGGGAAGGCCGCTCTTAGGACGCGTCTGATTTTTATGCACTGGATGCCTGAGTTGTGGTTTTGAAGCACTCCAGGACAGAAACGGTGACAAGCCACCTGGGAGCTGTTGTCCAGGGTGGGACTTGGCTCAGCAGTCGCGGGGCTGGTCCAGCGGATGTGGCTGTGCGCGGCTGGGCCTCTCTCACCGCTGTCTCTTCTTTCTGCCCCACAGGCTGCCTTTCAGGAGAATGTGGGTCGACAGGTAAGATTGCTTCATGTCTTCGTTCCCGAAACGTCTTGTGGGCTCGGAGGTGGGGACCTTGGATGCCATGCACTTCTGTTGTTGGATGTGGAAGAAGAACCCACCTGGGGGCTGAGGGGTGAAGGGCCTGTCCCCAGACCTGCTCCTGTCTCATGGGCCCCAGGGGCAGCTGCAGGGGTGGTGGTGGTGCACTTGGAGCACACGGCGTCTGCTGGCCACACTGCCTGGGGTCCTGCACCCACTGCCCCCTTTGGTGCTTATGGTGTTGCATCTGCCCTGCACTGTGCCCTCTGTCCTCTGGTCCTGACCCCTGCCACAGGTCAGCCTCACCAGGAAAGTGGGAGAGATGCTGAGGCTCTGGGGCCTGTGGTCAGGCGTCTCAGGAGAATGGGACGGAGGCCAGAGCGGGGCCGGGGCCGGGGCCGGGGCCGGGGCAGCCGCAGGGACGAACCTGAACGGGAACAGGGTCCCTGCGAGAAGTCACCTGAGGAAAGCTGGGTGGACAGGTGCATCTGGCTCTGGGGCTCACCACAGCGGGTGCTTCAGGTGTTGGCGAGGCTGCAGGTGGGCACAGTGCAGGGTGCCCGAGCCAGGCCCTGCACGGCCATGAGCACGCTGTGTGGGGAGCGGGGGTGGTCTCGGTTGAGATGCACGAGTTCTGGGTGAGGAGATCGGCAGATGACCTTGAGGAGACCGAAAGGTGAGGGTGTCCCTGGGCAGGCATCTGCATCTCGGGAAGAAGCCGGAGGCGAGAGCGGCCCCAGAGGTGGGGCACTGGCACCAGCCTGTGGTGATACGTGGCCCTGGATGGCGGAGCCTCAGTTAAGCTGGCATTGCCGAGAGAGGTGGCCTGCCGAGGTCTCCGTCCCTCCCTGGTCAGTCAGTAGCACTGCCTTAGCTGCCAGCAGCGAGGAGTGGCTCTTCCTTCTGACCTCCTCTGGGCCTCCTGCCATGGTCAGCACTTGAAGGCGTGGCTGGTCTGCCTCTTGGCCCTCTCGTGACCCTCAGTGGTGCTGATGTCTCTCCCTAGAGGTGGCGCCCTAGCCCAGTGGGGCCCAGACCTGAGTGACCACAGGGCCACTGAGTTTGCGGTGCTCTGGGCTGGGGCCAAATAATAGGGTCCCCTGCCAGAGCCCCGCATGGGAGCTCCCCCCGGGAGCTGCGCCTTGCAGCTGGTCACTCTGCCCTCACCTGTGCTGTCCGGCCTTCTCTGGTTCTGCAGGCTGAGGCAGAAGGGAGGGGCCTATGCCCAGCACCTGCTCCAGTGCCCTGGCTGCGAGCTGACCCCTGGCTGCAGAGGATCGAGGGTTCTGCACGGGTGTCCTGAGCCATGCAGGGAGATGCTTGTTGCCCTGGGGTGGTGTTGCCTGCCGTACTCTGCAGGCCTTGGGCTGGGAGTGGGGCTGCAGCTGGACGGCAGGGTCAGAGGTGTGATGGGCAGCATGGGGTGGACGTGGAGGTTTAGGGTGCTCCTGGAGCTGTGGGAAACTCCTGGGCCAGGCGTGCAGCGAGTCCAGACCAGACGCTGACAGTCCTGGGAGATGGCGAAAACATGCATCTCAGAGGCTGCGTCCCTCATGTTGAGGGGACATTTGGGTGTGGCTGAGACCTTGCTGAGTGGCAAGGCGGCTAATGTGGGGACACTGAGATCTGGAGCAGCCAGCTTAGTCCCTGGCGTGGAGTGAGGCTGTGGGAATGGGAGGGTGCCGAGTGGACGAGAGAAGCAGGCTCCGTGGCATTTGGACTTCCCCCTAGGGTGGACCCCTGAGGGGGGGAGACCTTTGCCCCTCTGCCCTGGGGTCCTGGGCAGGTTATGCTGAGCAGGCTCTGCGCCGTGGTACATGCTCCTAGTCAGGGCCCCGTGCTACGGCTCACCACACGCAGCCCCTGCTGCCCCGCGCCGGCGAGGAAGCCCGGAGAGGGGACCTGCCTGGTAGGACAGGGACTCTGCCCCCTAGCCGGCCCTGTCCCCATCACATGATGTGCTCTGGGTAGGACCTGGCCCTGGACCATTGTGGACACTACCCTGGGCGCTGCCAGTGGCCCTGCTGTCTTCTGCAGAGTGAGCTGTAGGCCTCCCCTGGGCAGTGGCCTTCTCTCCCTCTCCGTGGTGTTGGCCCGTGGAGCATGTGCTGTGGCCAGACCAGCGGCCTGGGCCAGGAGGCCCTGGTGATGGCACCAGCCCCAGCTGCTGGCCCAGCCTTGGGCGGAGTTTGCCGAGCTCAGGTCGCCGGTCCGCCTGCTCCCCGCAGGGAGGCTGGCTGGGCTGTTGTTCAAGCCCGTTTGCCCAGTTCTCAGAGACGTGGCCTTTGAGGACCAGGTGCCGGGCAGCAGTGATGGTGTGGAAGGTAGTGCAGGGTCTTGACGGTGGCCGTGTGGAGGAGCAGCTGTTCCTGTGGGCCAGATGCCCTCCCTGTCCCTGGGACTGCCGATGGCCGATGTCTGGTGTCCTTGCCCTGTGGCCTCCCTGGAGCCTGAGAAGCAGGGCACTGCTGTAGGGGGTTTCCATAGTGATAAATAGCCCGTATTCATGGCGACTCACATCTCAGATCGCCTTCCTCAGTGTCCAGTGCCTGGCGCTGGCTGCAGGTGCGTCCCTGTGGCATGTGTCCTGAGGAGCTTGGATGCAGGTGGCGCTCAGTGACCCTCTGTCTCCCTAAAGTGTGGAGCAGGTGGCTGGGGTGTGGATCCTTGACGCCTGCTGTCTTAGGCTATGCTTGCCTTGGGCTCCTCTGTGGCGGGTCAAGACCCCTGTTGGGCCAGGACCTGCTGGGCATGAGAAGGGAGCCTTGTGGTGCCGCCTGGCCGGCACGTGCTCGGAGGCCTCCCTGCTGCTCTCTGTGGTCAACGGTGCCAGGCTGTCTACGTTCGGTCGAGGCTTCATCATTTGTGTTGTTTCCAGACATTGGAATGTTTCCCCAGAGAGGTCACCTGCATCAGAGGTGACCTGCAGACTGCGGGGCCGTGCCAGAGGGCGCAGGGCGTGGGGAGGTGCCACCTCCCCATCTGGCCTGAGGGCTCATGCTGCCTTCCTTGCTGCTGGGGTGGTCCAGGTGGTGGCTCCCTGGTCACCGTCCTACCATTGGAGGCCATGTGAGGTTGGGCTCTGGTCTGGGTGCAGAGCCAGGAGCACCTGCCTCGCCGTGGGTCCCACCCGTGCTGGCCGGGGTGGGTCAGTCGTACCAGCATTGTGGAGACTTGGCGTCTTTCTAAGGGAAAGGCTTTCGGTAGGATTCAGAGTTGAATGTCGGCGCTGCTTGGAGGCCAGCCTGGGTGGTGGTCAGGTGGCTGCAGTGGACAGGTGGGCAGTGTGGATGTGGTCCCACCTGGAGGTCATGGTTTCCCCAGAGAGCAGCATCAGAGGTGACCTGAGAACCGTTCTTCTTCCCGCTCACTCTCCGTAGGGCACTTTTCCTCATGGGATCGATATTGTGACCACGGCCGACTACTTTGCAGTTGGGAACAGAGCAAATTGCTTCCTGGTCATAAGGTGAGTCCTGAAGGCCCATCCCAGAAGTGCAGCTTTCTGTGGTGTGGACGTGAAATCGGGGGCTCTGCTGCCCACTCCTGTCCTGGGAGGGTCTGGGAGGGGGTGGGGGGAGTCATGGGTGGCTCTAGAGCAACTGCACCCCTTCACGGGGTTGCAGGTGCCAGCTGACCCTGGGCCTCTGGGCCCCCTGGCCCCTGTGGTGGTAGCCCCTGTGTCCTGCAGCTGGTCGTTTCTGTCTCAATAATCTCTCCAGATTGTTGGTCAGATGAGTGGGAAGGTGGCCCTGGAGAGTCCTGGTCAAGGAACGTGCGGTGCACAGAACCTGTGTGACCCGAGTTGGTTAGCCGGGCCGTCTGCGTCCGTGCATCTGACCTGTCACTCCCACCTGTGCACGGAGGCCTTGTCCCCTCCTGTTGGTCAGCCAGGCCGTTACTGACGTGAAGAACAGTGTGATCTTGTGAAGCAGTTTGTTTCCTGAAGTTAGGAGAAACGTGAGAGAGGTGGACCCCGACAGCCCTGCTATCCCACGCACAGAGTGTTGATTTGCAGCCCTGTAGATCTGCAGCGGTGACTGCTGGCCTCAGCCTTTGCAGGGGCATCTGGGCCGAGCACTCTCCGTCTCTCCAGTGCTAGCATGTCCTGTTTCCCTTCTGGTCACCTCTTGGACATGGAGTGGCTGCCCACTGTCCCCTGATTTTCTTGGGTCGAGGAACAGACACTTAAATCCAGCCTGGGCACATGCTACTTGTCACTCAGGTTTCCACGTCAAACCTAGAAGTGACGGGTGCTTTGCCACGTGCATTCTGGGAAAACGACCTGGGTCCCGCGTGCCTCCTCGAGCAGTTTTCACCTGGTGATACCTGGACCTGGTTGCTGGACCAGAGCCTCTGTGGGGACACACCCAGGAGCAGGCTCCACCCATACCCAGGCACCTGGGGCGCTTGACCAGGATGCCCTCCCCAGCCAGGTCCCGCTGTCAGCCTGAACTGCGGCGAGGGCGGCAGGTGGGCACTCAGCTCACGCAGGGTGTCCACCAGGAAGCAGAGCAGGGGGCCTGCACCCCACGGGGAGGTCAGAGCTGCGTTCTGGGGCTGGGCCTAGAGGGGCCCACTGGGGCAGGGAGCATGGTTGGGGTGCGGGGAGGTGCAGGGCAAGAGGTGAGAGATGGTGCCTGTGGATGCTGGGGAAGGCGGGCACTCAGCTCTGGCCGCAATGATGCAGGACCTGGTGGCTACATTCTCAGGTCTTCTACTACCTGGGACAGAATTGGAGCTAACCGAAGACCCTAGGAGGGGCAGATGAGGTTCTGCGAATGCCTTGCAGTGTCCTTGTCCTCCCCCGTCAGCACTCGTGACACAACTGAGGTGTGCACTCTGACCTGTGCACAGAGGGACATTCGTCCTCTCCTGTTAGCACTGGTGACACATCTCAGGAGGTGTGCATGCTCAGTTTGTGCACTCTGACCTGTGCACAGAGGGACATTTGTCCTCTCCTGTTAGCACTGGTGACACATCTCAGGTGTGCATGCTCAGTTTGTGCACTGTGATGTGTTTTTTTTTTTTTTTTTGACAAAAAGTAATCTTTAGGGGCTGGGACTGTGGCTCAGTGGTAGAGCACTCGCCTGGCATGGGCGGGACCCGGGTTCGATCCTCAGCACCACATAAAAGTAAAGGCATTGTATTGTGTCCATCTACACCTAAAAAGTAAAAAAATAAATATATTTTTTTTAAAAGTAATCTTTAATGGAAGGAGAAAGTGAAAATCCACAATTTCAATATGTATCGTATTTTCCAAAGAAGCAGTGTGTTTATTTGTATGTTTAAACAGTATATTTTTTAGTATTTAAAATCTGTTCTGATCATCTGTACTTGACAGAATGCACTTTGACACGTCATACACAGATGGAATGTAACTTCTCCTCCTTCCAGTTGTACGTGACGTAGAATCCACCAGTCGTGTCGTTATATGCCCACGTAGGGTAATGGTGTCTGAGTCATTCTGCTGTCCTTCCTACCCCTCTGTGATATGTTCTGGTGGGGGAAAATCTGTCACCGCAGGCCAGGCGTTAAGGCCCCTGTCCCCTGCCCCCAGCAGGCAGCCCTGCCCTGTTTCATCACGCAGGGGAGCAGCCGCAGAGCTCTGCACAAGTGGCAGCTCGTCTCTGCACTTGCCTGGCCTCTGCTCAGTCCCTCAGTGCAGTCCACATGGTGGTGCTGGCAGGTGCTCTGCTCCTTTCTTTTGAGGCATGTTCCCTTGGGAGGACACGTGGGGTCTGTGTGTGTACTTACTGCCAAGGGACACCTGGTCTGGGGCTGTTGCAGGTGAGGCTGCAGCCGGGCTTCCTGGTGCCCGCCTGTCTGGACGTCGGGTCCACTTGTCTGGGATAAGTGTCTGGGAGCAGGGTCTGGACCGGGCTTCACTGTGTGCACTGTGCCGTGTTCTGGCAGTGGTGGCTGAGGGTGTGGGGCCACCTCCTAGCACCTGTGTGGCCAGCCTTTAGTGTGGCCACGCTGGGGATGAGTGGGAGCAGCCCCGGACTTGTTTTCCCAGTGACTTCTCCTTGCAGGCTTATTCAGCCGTCGCTTGTCTGTGCCCTCACTGGGTGAGCTGCTCTCTCCAGTCTGTGGTGTCTTTTCAGTGTCCTGCACACTTCAGTGTCCTAGCCCTTTAAAGAAACAAACGCCTTGTGTTGGTAGCTGCTTGAGCACACGCAGCTTCGTCCCGTGAGACTGCAGTGCCACATGTGCACAGGAGTGGAGGGTGGGCGAGGGAGGAGGCTGCGTACTGCTGCTTCCTGGGGTGGCCTGCCTGCAGCAGCCGGCCGGGCCGTGTGCATCTGCCTTCTCGGCCTTGGCCGCCTACTCCGGCTTCTCCGTCCTGAGCTCACAGGATCCAGTGGCTCGTCACTGAGCCATGGTCCTCCTCCGCCAGGGTTGAGGGACTTGGGTGAGCACAGCTGGGTGTCCGAGTGCTGCTGCTCTTCTGCAGCCAAGTCATGGCCTGCTCTGGGGTGACCTGCTCTGGGGAGTCTCCTCGACTTCCGCATCTGCAGCCTTGAACAGCGTCAGATCTCGTCCTGGTCGGTTTTCAGTCGCCTGCCTTCTAGTTTCTCATGGATCAAGGTGGCCTCCAAGTGGACTGTCTCCTAGCTCACTAATGTCACCTGTGCCTCTTCCAGACCTGCCATGGCCACTCACCCTTGCTCCTCGCTAGCCCCATACTGATCAGACCGGACTCACCACTTCCGCATCCCTTCGAGGCCAAATGTGCCTGTTCTGCTTGCCTCTCCACCGAGCTGACCGCAGCCTTATCCTGGACGTCTGCAGCAGCCTTCTGCCTGCTCCCCTGCAGGCCTGACCCTTCTGCTTGGCCCTCCTTTACCACCTGCTGCCTGCTGCGTCCCCCTGCTACACCTGCCTGGAGCCACTGCTTCCTTTTCCCACCCGTCTCCCGTCCCATCCTCCACACCTGCGTCCTCACCTCCTGCTCTGTCCGCGGTGTCCTCACCTCCTCCTGTGTGTGTCCCTGCCCCTCCTTCGGCATTCTGCAACACTTTCCTTGGTTCCCCTGGACTCGGGTGGTCATGGTCAGAGGACTCCCTGGCTTTGGTGCTGGGACTAGAACCAGGCCATCTGGTTCCACCTTCTTCCTCTGACGGGTGATGGCCATTGGCCTGTCTCTCTGGAATGTGTGTGGACCCAGGTGCTGTCTGCCCTGCCCTGCGTGCCTGTGGCCTCTTGGAGCACCCTGGGGACAGTTCGCGGGATTGTCCACAGGTTCCCCTGGGGTCCTGTTGGGTTCCTGTGTGTTCTGGGAAGGTTGTGAGCGGAGGCAGCTTGGGCTCTGTTGGGCGCTGGCGGGCCCTAACCTGACCAGATCTGGTCCCTGTCTGCGCGAGCTGGACCAGGTGTGGCTCTGCGGGCCCGGGTTGTGTCTTGTCCTTTGATCGTATGCATTGTGCAGTGGCTGCCTGGTGGGGACCACGTCTGAAATCACTGCTGAGTGGAGCTGCCTGCCAGGGGCTGTTGGTGCCGCAGAGTTCCCTGCCTGCTGGACCCTGGATGGCACCGAGATGGCTTCCGTTGACTGCCCTGTTGGCCCTCGGGTCTCCCCTTGCCGGCATGTGTCCTTTTCTGTTTCCAGTGCGTCTCTGGCAGTGCCCCCTGCGGGGTCTTTCTGGTCTGCTGTTTGTCTCAGCTGTTTTTGGTGTGCTTTTCCTAGCAGCAGTTTTTCTTGGAGGTTCTGTTTGCGTCAGTTTTTCCTTTATCTTTCTCCTCTTGCTTCTCCTCCTCCAGTCCTGGGGTGCTGCACCACTGAGCTATGTCCTCCTTAGACTTTTAATCACTTACCTTGAGACAGGACCTCAGCTTCCTGCCTCAGCCTCCTGGGTCGCTGGTGCGCCACTGCGCCGGCCTTTCACCTTCCTCCTGTGTGGCTCTGGGGTCTGAGAAGTGATTGAAGGGCCTGCCCCACTTGAGGTTGTTCTGCAGTTGCCCCGTGTTGTTGCCGAGCGGTGCAGCTTCATGTTGTTCTCTTCCGTTGGTTGCTTTCTTGGTGATGCTGGGGCTGGAGCCGGGGCTCGAGCACGCCAGGCAAGCGCCCTACCGCCAAGCCGCACCCGGCCTGGAGCTCTTGTGAGGACACAATGTGTGTGCAGGGCGCAGATCAGCACGTGTGCGCGCCGTGCTCACCAGAGACTTGCACCTGTGCGGCAGCAGCACATCCTGCCAGCCCAGACACTGCCGCTGGGTCAGCCACACCTGTGTGGAATGTGCTGGAAGTGCAGTCAGAAGGAGCATGATTGTTAGTGTCCAGGTTCTTCTGCTTAGCACAGTGGCCAGGTCTCTGCATGGCCAGGGTCCTGCGGTGCCGTGACTGCCCTTGGTGAGGAGGAGGTGGTGCCGTGATTTGAAGTTTGGGCACTGTTCCATGCAGCTCTCGACGGTGACCCTGGGGTTCTTTCCCAGCAGGACCATCTGCAGGTCTGTTCTCTGCGGACTCTTGGGGTCTCTCCGTCTTTGGAGGGTCCCTGTCTGGTGGGTGGGGGCTGCCTCTGCCCCCCACCTTCTCTGCCTTGTTGGCCTCCCTGGGGAGGGACGTTCCTGTGCAGATGGAGGCCAGCTCCTTACTCGGTCTCGCTTCCTCTTTGTCTCTGACACAGCCCTTTATCTCTTTTCACCTGCCCGTGGCTCGCCCTTTGCCCTTCCCGACACACTCAGCAGCTTTCCTGAAGGGTGACTGACGGGCATCACCTGCCGCACACAGCTTGTGGTGTGATGTAGGCGGGCACCCTGGGCCGTCAGTGGGCACATGGTGCGCACACTGCAGCCCGGGAGGCCCGTGTCACGTGGTGTGCTGTGGGCAGACTGGAGTCACAGGACTCGCGGTGCCGGCCTCTTCCTGGCTCAGCTCTCAGGGTCCTGTGTCCTGTCGAAGCTCCTGCTGCCTGCTGACGGGCGGCGCTACCCGGGGCGGCTTCAGTCCTCGTGGTCCCTTGTGGTCCTGCGCTGTCTGTGGATGGATGCTCTTCTTTCTCGGCGGCTGCTAGGCAGGGGGCTGCTGGGCTCTGAAAGCCGGTGCCGGTTTGCATCCCTGTGAGCCGTGGGTGAGGCTCAGGCTCCTGCGCCCTGCTCACCCTCCTCTTGTCTCTTTCAGCGTGTTTATTGCTGGCTTCCCCGAGTACACACGGCCGATGATAGACCACCTGGTTGCCATGAAGATCTGCCACTGGGACGGGTATGTTCCGGCCTGTCGCCGTGAGAGCGTGGGTCGAGCGTGGGTGCCTCGAGCCCCTGCTCTCACAGATGTCCTGATTTAAAGCAGGCTGGGAAGGGGTGCAGACTGCAGTCCCCATGCCTGGTGCAGGGTCAGTGCTGTGTCCTGGGGAGCTGCTTCCTGTGGCTGCAGAGCAGCCTCATCTCCTGCACCCCACGTGCTCTGCCTCTCTGGGCGGCCCCTGCTGCTCTCGGGAAAGCCCAGCAGGTGCGGGCGGCTGTTCTGTAGTTACAGTAGCTGCCGTGCCCGTCTTGGTCTTCCCGGGCAAGAGGTGAGCACCAGTGCTGCGGCCACCAGCTTGGGCTTCTCGGGGGAGATGCAGACCTGGGCCTGAAACACAGCACTGCCCAGGTCGTGAGCGGCTTCTTCAGGGGACAGTTGGCAGCCCCGTTTCAGGATGGGCCAGTCTTCAGCCCCTCCAGGGACCTCAAATTCTTCACTGCTGCCTGCTGCTGCTGGTGGACACAGTCATGCTGTGTGGCTCTGCCCGGCCTGGGTAGGCTCCACAGTGGGGCACCTTGGTCCAGCATGAGGTCTCTGTTGACCGTCCCTCCCCCTCGGGCTCTGGTGCGAGAGCCTGTAGCCGGGTTGCAGGGATTCCAGTGTCCCTGCTCGCTGTGGGGTGCTGCTCGCTGTGGGGTGGAGCCTGGGTTGATTCTCCAGGCGCAGGCGTGGAGCAGCGTGAGCGTGTGGGACCAGAGTCCTGGTGGAGCCACTGAGACATTGTTCCTTGTTTCCAGCTTTGGTGCTCACTGTTGGTCCTGCTGGGGGGGGGGGTTCTACTCGTAAGGCACCCACACTCCTGCTATTCTTTGTCACCCTGGGTCATGATGTCCCTCCTTTTTGGAGTGTGCTTGGACGCCTAGCCTCTGGGCACAGGCCGGTGGCTGTGTGAAGGGCAGAGGAGGGGAGCTTAGTCCCTGTCCTACATACCTGCTGTTGGTGGTGCCACCCTTCCAGTGTGAGACACCGCGGGAGAAGCACGGCTGGGCGGGGCTGTGGGCTGTAGGGGTGTCTCTGTAGCAGGTGCAGCCCCTGCCCCGTGGGCCTGCCGGAGTCTGGGCTCTCCCAGACCTGGGGCACTCCCACCCCTGGGCTGCCGCGGGTGGTGGGTGCAGGCACCTCTTGTGATGGGACGTTTCTCCCTCCCTGCCCAGGGACGTCAGAGAGCTGTCGGCAAAGGCGCTGCACAACCTGGCCCAGCTAGCGCCCGAGTACAGTGCCGCTCAGGGTGCGTGTGCTCCGGCCGTCGCAAGACCCCGTCCTGAGCCTCCCTCGCAGAGAGATGTCTGGAGAACATGTGGGCTTGATGGGGCAGGAGAGCGGGGACGGCAGCTGGGCGTGTCTGCCGGGAGCTGTGGCTGGGCCCGCTGAATTGGGCTCCCTGTGGAGTCTGGCCTGGCCCTGGGAGCTGGAGCTGCCCAGCCGGAGGCCCTGGGAGGCACATTGGCGGCACTTCCTGGGCAGAGTTCCTGGGGTTTTCCCTGCTCCCACCGGCACTTGTCCCGGTGACTGTGTTGGAAGTCAGGGTGACACTCGGCCGGGAGTTACCTATTTCACCAGGGCTGAGCGTGGCAGGTCCTGAAGGTCGGTGCTCGGTGGCTCCTCAGGGACATGCGGTGTCACGATCTGGTCGTTACACCTGGGTGTCAGAGTTCAGTGTGGGCCTGCCCATCCCCACCCCCACCCTGAACAAGCAGGGGCTCAGCCCTTCTCCCGTGGGGTGCACTGGCCTCCAGCAAAGCCAGCTGCTCCCAGCGCCAGCTGAGTGCCATGGGCCTCTTCTCTGACCCTGATGCTGTTGCAGGCTGGTGACGTCCCAGTGCTCCACATGGGGTCACTGAGCTAAGGTGGGGCCACTCGCGGGTGTGGTCAGGGTACGAGAAGCCCTGCCTTCTCCCTGGGCCACAGTGGAGCTGAGAAAATGCGAGCAGAGCTGCCTGGTGCCCTCCGAGCCCCTAGGCCTCGCCCGCTAGCCCCGCCGGCCCCGCCGGCCCCTGGCAACCCTGCGGCGTCCTGGCCAGCCGGGAGCGGACAGGGAGCTCTGCAGCAGGGCCTGCCTGTCCTGCTCCTTCCTTCCCCTCCTCCCATGTCACCTGCTGTGCTGTGGGTGGGACGCGTGTGCCAAGGCCCCCTCGTGAGCCCGGGAGGGTCCCCTGCCTAGAGGTTGCACCTACTGCGTGGCCTGTGCTGTCCTGTCACATAGCTGCCATGGGAGGGACTCGAGGGGACGGTCCTCCTCTGACGAGCTGTCTGCTGCCCGTCCCCCAGTGCTCCCAGCCCTGTTGTCGATGGCGCTGAGCTCAGATCTGCACACGCGGCACGGAGCCATTCTCGCCTGCGCGGAGGTCACCTATGCCCTGTTCAAGCTGGCGGTGCAGAGGGACAGGTAGGATGCCACCCATGTGTGCCGTGGTCGCGGTGGCCTGGGTAGGGAGCAGCACTTTGGCTTTCCTTGGGACAGTTGAGGTCATCAGATTCCCACGTTCTGTTTTGGGGGCTGTCAGTGGTTGGGACCACCCACCCTCCTGACCAGGGCTTAGCAGCCACCAGGGTCCTGGAGCCAGCCAGGTGGGTGATGGGGATATTCACCTCTCCAAGGAGCATTGCTCAGCTCCTGCGCTTTGTTTTTCCTGTGGGTCCTGCAGGTTAAACCCAGGGGGTGGCTGACCACTCAACCACACCCACAGCCTCTTTTTAATTTTTTTTTTTTAAGTCTATTTTTTAGTTGTCAATAGACCTGGATTTTATTTATTTATATGTGGTGCTGAGAATCAAACCCAGAGCCTCACACGTGCTAGGCAAGCGCTCTACCATTGAGCCCCAACCCCAGCCGCCCTTTTTCATTTTGAGGTAGAGCTTCACTAAGTTCCTGAGGCTGGCCTTGCACTTGGGATCCTCCTGCCCCAGCCTCCCGAGGTGCAGGGATTCCAGGTGTGCACCACAGTGCCTGGCCCATGTTCATTTTCTTATTTGTTTCACTTTTAGTGATCCCTTTTAATAATCTGGTTCTCGAGAATATGCTCTGAAAGCTCTCCTGGTCACATTTGTGGGAATGACAGAAGAGGGAAAAGTAGGGAGGTGAGGGGCGCGCGGACATGAGCCCCGGGAGTTGCTCTTCTCAGAAGTGCGGCCTGGGCGCACGCGATGCCCGTCTCTGACCTGGCTCGCGCTCTGCTTGGAGAAAGCTGCCTGCAGCCGCTTCACGTGGATGAGATGATTCCTGGGCAGGCCGGGAGTGGATGCAGACGTGGACCCCGCTCCTGTCCCACTGGCCTGGAGGGAGCTGTGGATATCTGCTCGAGGGCATGGGCTCCCGGCCCTGGGGTCTGAGGGCTGAGGTGGCAGCGGGTGTGGGAAGAGGCACAGGGCAAAGCCAGGTTGCTGCTGCCTGGAGGGCACAGGGCACAGGCCACCTGTAGCAGCACGTTGTGGCCACACAGGTGGGGCGTAGTCCCAGCAAAGCACATGGGTGTTCACTGGGGCCAGCCGGTGCCCAGTGCAGAGCCTGGGGGAGGTGGGTGCCTGTGCAGGCCCCGCTGTGTGCACCCACGGGCACCCTCACACGTGGGGCCCAGGGAGCCCTGTTGGAGTCCCTGTTCCCAGAAGCCAGCAAGGGGCAGCCTTGCCGCCGGCCCTCCTGAGGCCACAGGGCTGCCTGTGGGCTCTTCTCAGCCCTACCCGGCCTCCTGCTTCTAGGGTGGTCACGTGGCGGTGGGGCCTGGCTCTCAGCATGCTCTTTCTGTCCTAACGCAGGACACAGTGTCCTCGGCTAACTGTACCTTAGAGAGCGAGGGGAGCCTGCCATGCCCTCTGCTTGGTCTGACAGGAGGGCTGCTGGGGCCTGAGCAGGGCCGCCGGCTCTCGGCTCGGTCCTTGTGGCCTCAGCACTGCGTTTGACCTTTTGCAGGCCCGTCACAGACTATCTGGAGGAGAACGTGGTGCAAGGCCTGAGGCAGATTCACCAGCAGGTTTGTGTGGCCCCTAAGTGTGCCCTTGGCTGAGCCTGTGCAGTGGGGGTGGGGGTGGGTGACCGTGGTGGGCTCTCTTCCTCTGGGAAAGGATGTGGGTGCCAGGACCCTGCTTGTGTGGCACACTTAGGTGGGTAGAACTGGGCCGGTTTCCGCCACTGCCCCACTGTGGTGTCCCTCTGTCCTGGGCCAGGTGGGGCCACCTGTAGCTCAGAGACCTTGGTTTCCACCTGTGCGTTTCAGATAGCTGAAATTGAACCCAAGGTTGTGGCCACATGTTTTTCTGGGGAGCAGTGTGTTTCTCTGGGCAAAGCAAGAGCTGCAGACCTGGTGCTTCCAGACTGCACGTTGCTCCCAAGGCCCGGAGTCGTGGGCCGCTTCTGTTCCATGTGGCGTTTTCTGCACTTGTGGAACAGGGGCCTTGGGTCCCGGATCCTTCCTGTTTGTGCCCCTGGCTTCCGTCTCTCACCTAAGGGAAGCCTGGCACGCATGTCCCGCGTTGGTCACACCAGCACTGGCCCAGCACGGTGGCTGAGGAACAGTTCCTGTGGCCTCTGAGCCACTTCTGTGTCCTGTGGATCGTAAGTCCTCACAGGACTTCCAGTTTTTGCGAGGATTCGGGCTTTTGGAGAGCCGAGTGGAGCTCCTGCCACATTGGGACGCCGGGTCAGGTTTGGCCAAGGGTGACCGGTGTTCTGAAGTCTCTCAGGCTTCTTGGCAGAGGAGCGGCAGAGTCCCATGGGCATGAGTTCCTTCCTGAGCGGCTCCCAGGGGGTGTCAGTTCTCACCCGAGACAGGACACCGCTGCCTGGCTCTCTCCATGGGTGGCCTCCCTCTTTGGCCTTCAGTTTTCCTTCTGTGACAGCCCCCAAAGAGCAGCGTGGGGCCGGCAGACAGCAAGGTGGGCCCTGAGCTGGCGCCCGCCCTGCCGGCTCTGTACCGTGAGGCCCTGGTGTCGCTGGTCACCGCACAGTGCTGCTTCTGAGAACTGACTTCCCTCTCTCTCTGCAGCTCTGGGAGCGGCAGCTGTACAGGTGAGCTCACGTGGCGCCTCTGCACTCTGGGCACTTTCTGGTCCCAGGGAGGTGGGGGGGGTGGGGGCTCCTGGCTGCAGAGGCCAGCAGCTTGCCGGCACCTTTCCTGAGTCCCTGGGCTCTGGCCTTCTGATCTCGTTCAGATGGGCTCGTGTGGTTCTGAGCTTCAGCTGAGCTGCGTGTGCTGCCCTGGGTTCACCCTGGCTGCCAAGAGCCTCTGCTGTGTGCCTGCGCTGTGGCTTCAGCCCTCTCCAGGCGGGGCTTGTCTTGGGGTGCCTGGGTGGCTACCAGGAGTGGCCTTGCTGGGCCATGGGCTTGGGTGTGCCTCCAGGACTCACGCAGCTTTCTGCAGAGGCCACCCCGCACCCAGAGACTTAGGTGCTGAGCCCACGCTCTCAGCCCCTCTGTTCAGACTTCAGTTCAGGCCGTGGTTTCTGTCCCTGTCTCCTTGAGCTGTCGGCTCGGGTCGGGTTCTGGACCTGAGCTGGGGGCAGGCACAGCACCTGGCCGCTGATGCCCCTCGGGTGGGTGGTGAGCACCGTGCTGCTCTCCTGTGCTCTGCAGGCTGGGCCTCCCTTCCTGCCTTCAGGGAGTGGAAAGGGAGGTTGTGGGTGCCCACCCTCCAGGGACCCAGGTCCTCCCACGTTCCACCCTGGGAGCCCTCAGAACCGGCTCCTGTCATGTCTCACAGTTCTCTCTGCTTCCAGCCCTTCTTCCTGGCGAGGTCTTGGAAGGCCCTGTCGGCCCTGCCTGGTCCTGCCTGCCCCAGCCCTGCCTGGTCCTGCCTGCCCCAGCCCTGCCTGGTCCTGCCTGGTCCTGCCTGGTCCTGCCTGGTCCTGCCAGGTCCTGGGCACACTGCAGTCGCAGGGCTGCTCTTCCTGGGGTGCTGGGCACACAACTCCAGCGCACCCCTTCTCTGAGCTACGTGACAGTGTTAGGCCTGCTTGTGACTGAGAGTCGACAGTGCTCGGCCTGCCCTGTGTGGCCATGTGACGTGGTGGCCCAGGAAGGACCGAGTGTCCAGTGGAAGCTCAGTCACAACAGCCCGGCCCTGAGGGGAGGCCATGGAAGATGGTCTTGGCCTTTTCGTTTCCTTCCTGTCGGGGCCCTTCCTCAGTACCGTGCTGACTGGTCAGCGTCTGAGTGTGCTGAGCGCCTGAGTCGGTGGCGCCTGGTGAGGGCCCTGGGTGTGCGGGAAGGGCCTAACTGAGTGTTCTCTTGACTTCCAGGGGTCTGGGAGGAGAGCTCATGAGGCAAGCAGGTAGGTGTGAGGGCAGAGGCTGCAGCCCTTGGCCGTGGAGGGGACATGTTCATGGCCTTCACCTCGCTCCTTGGGCAGCAGCATCCCACTAGGCCTTCGGTGGCCCAGGTGCTGGGTGGTCCCAGGCTCTTGCTGGCTGGCACGTTGGTGACAGGTGCTGCCCAGCTCCCCTGAGCTGCCCCCGGGCGCAGCTTGCTCCTAGCTTGAGTGGTGGTGGCCAGTGGTGGTAGCCAGGGGGAGGACGTGGGGAGCTGAGGGCTGATCTCAGGTTTGTAGCCGGCATTCTTTTCTTCGGTACAGTATTCATTTAAATGTGGCTGTAGAGCAGAGGGCGAGTTTTAGACCAGTTTGCATGTCTGCAGGGAGCTCATAGAACACAGTACAGGACCATCTGTTTCCTGAAGCCCAGGTGCTTACTAGCTGACCTGGGCATGCTCCTGGTACTGATCCCCAGTGCCCTGTCCATCCTGGTCACCGAGGTGTGTGGGGAGCCACCGGGTGGGGCTGGTGAGCAGGTGCAGGTGTCCCAGATGTGGCCCATGTTGGATTGCCACTCTCAGCATTGGATGGGTCTGAACCCTCAGCGCCATCTTTAAGCTGCCTGCAGGCCTGGACGGTGGCCCAGGGTCGGCTATGGCTGCCCTGGCCAAGAGGTTGCCCCCTGTAGCCTATGGTGGCCCCTCAGAGGCTATACGGAAGGATGTGGGTTCTGCAGGCAGAAGGTGGGCTGGTCCCCTACGCAGGCTGCGTTCCCAGGCAAGGCTGCTGTTGGTCCTGTGCATCATCTGGTGGGCAGTGGCAGGTTGTGCTTGCAGTCCGGTTGTAGGAGGGGACGGACATGGTGCTGTTGGCCCTGTGGGACCCAGCACCAGGGTGGGGCCCTGGCCCCAGTCTGGAGCTGAATAGCTAAGGTCCCAGGAGCAGTTTGAAAAGCGGTGCCTTCATCGGGCACAGTGACCCACGCCATGCCTTGTGCTGACTGCTGCTGCCCATGGGAGCTTCTGGCTTCTTGGTCTCCGAGTGAAATCACACTTGGAGGGTCTGTGGGGTGATGTGCATGTTCACTGCCCTGCGCCGAGTGCAGGGTGGAGAACCAGTCGCACCCAGGTGCCTCATACCAAAATTCCCCCAGGGAGGCCGAGGGGAGCTGGTGTGGAGCAGAGTAAGGAGGCTGGCTCAGCGACTCCTTACGGCCCGGCCTGCCCTGGGGAGCCGTGAGGGCATAGACCAAAACCCATTTTGGGGTGGGAGGAGCTCAGGAGGTGGCAGGAGAGAGGACCAGCGAGACATAGCTTCCCTGAAACCAGAGTCTGTGTTCTGAGCTGCTTCTGTCCAGGTGAGGCGGCTCTGCCTGCCAGAGTCAGTGCAGTTGGGCAGTGAGCTGTTTTGTCCTTGGCACAGACATGTTTTAGGTGGAGAGTTGAGTAGCAACCCCATACTGTGTCCATCCAGCACCTCAGCTGTTTCCCACGGGTCACTGCCCAGCCTGGTGTGAGTGAGCTGGACCTGCTCTGCTCCTGCAGCCATGCCACAGTACTCAGGTGTCGGTCCTTGAGGTGGTGCCTCACCTTTGACTCTTGAAAACAGGCGTCCTGGCATGGCACTCCATTTGTGCTCCTGGTCTCGACCTCGCTGTGTCTCTGCAGAGACACAGTGGGGGGTACTCACCCCCACTCCCTGCGCCCCTGGTGCTCACCACCCGCCCTGCGTGCCCAGGTGTTTTCCCTTGCCTCTCTGCTGGGGAGTGTGCACCCCTGCAGGAGCACTTCTTCTGTCTTGGAGATGGTTCTAGCTCAGGAGTGTCAGGTGCCTGGCACTGCTCCAGTCCCTGCTGATGGCCTTACCCACTTGAGTCCTCTGAACTGTGTGTCCACCCTAGGTTGTGCCCTGGGGGCTTGTGTTGGGGTGCAGAATAGCTGCCTCCTGCTTGGGGAGCGCGCTGGTACGGCTGGGTTCCCAGCGCACACATCCCTCCCCTGGGAACCCCGAGCTTGTGTGCCCAGCCACCCAGCTGCAGAGGTCACTATGGCCTCCTGGGGGCTGCCCAGTGGGTGGGGAGCTCTGTGCACTAAGTGACCAGGTAGAGGACAGTCAGGCTGGGGGGTTGCGCAGGTGACGCAGCTCTGTGCTCCTTTCTAGTGTGTGTTTTGGTGGAGAAGCTGTCGCTTTCCAGAATGCCCTTCAGAGGTGACTCCGTGGTCGGTGAGTGCATTTCTTCCCAACGGGAGGCATGAGAACGTTTTCTCCCGTGGCTGCTTCAGGTCACCGTGAGGAGGGGCTGGGACAGATGTCAAAGGGCCGCAGTGGGAAGGTTCTGATTCTGGAGTCCCTGTCTCGAACTCGTGCCACCTCTGCCACCCCCATAGACTGGGGGCCGCCGCCAGGTGCCTCCTGGGGCTCCTGGCCTGGCCCTGGCTGGCAGGCCTGGCAGTCCTGGTTTCCGCTGTTTTTCTGGCTGAATAGAAAAGCGTTTGTTGCCCCAGCTCCCTGGGTGTAGCTGGGCTGAGTGCTTAGGTTTGTGTGGGTGGCGGTTCCTTGAGGAAGAGACACAAGGCACCTGCAGCCTCGCTGGCAAGGGCAGGGTTCCCAGGTAGAGTCCCCTGTTCTACATCCTTGGGCGGGGGCCTCTGCAGCCTGCAGGTCACTGCAGGCGGCTTGGGCTCCTCCCAGACCCTACCTCCCAAGGACTTGGCTCGTGGGTGCTGCTGCTCACAGGTCAGCGGTGTCTGTGGCCTCAACAGGTGGCTGGCAGTGGCTGATCGATGACACCCTGAGAAGTCTTCACCTCGTTTCCAGCCAGGCCAGACAGCAGATCAAGGTACGCTGGCCAGGCCCGTCACCCTGCGGGGAAGGCAGCGCGAGTCATTGCCTAGAGGTGTTCTGGTGTGAGGGGGACGCACCTGTCGCCAGGCTTGGGGTTCCAGTGCTCTCTGTGTCACTTACGACAAGACATGGAATGTGGCTGTTAGCTACCAGAACGTCATCTTTTTCTTGGTGTTTCTGTCCCTGCTGATGACACTTGCCTTCAAAAATTGTCCTGAGCCTGACAGTAACTGCTCGGGTGGATCCTGCCTTCTGGTGGGCTGTGTCGTTCAGGTGTGGAGACTGCTTAGGGTGCCCGTGTGCAGACCAGGAGGCTGGTGCAGACCTGCCAGAGGGTTTTGTGGAGAGTATCTGCGTCCCAGCCGTGTCCTAGGGCTGGGCCGTGGGTGTGTGGCTGGCGAGCTCTTGTTACTGAGGATGGGAGTGGGCTGTGTCGCTGTCCCTTGTGACCTGCAGCCTCCCCGTGTCCAACATTGCTAGCAGGATGCACCTGTTTTCTCTTGTTCCTTAAATTCTGCAGGGCCGAGCGGTCTTGCTGGTGGGGCTTGAGTGCTGCAGCTCACTGTGCCTCAGTGTTGTCTGACCTGGCCCACCCGGCAGCAGTCAGGTGCTGGTGGACTCTGGTGGGCGCTCCGTGGCCACCCGCCCAGCCTGTGTTCTGGGTGTCTTGACTGTCCTACATGGCAGCCCCTGATGGCCCTGGCGCTGGTTTCTGAGGGGCTTGTGCAGCACAGCTGTGTCCCCTTGCCCAGCACCCCTCCTGTTCTGACGTACTGCTCTGGCTCTCCTGGAAAGGAGTCCACACCTGCATCACTGTGGCTGGGAGGGAAGACGACTGGGTGAGCCGTGGGAGACGGCGGACTGGCTTGTGTGCAGGAAGCAGCTGCGTCTTCCACCAGCCGGAGAATCACTGGCCATCGAGCAGCAGGCTGCAGCAGCCAGGGGCTCTGTGGGCTTTGCACAGCCCTGTGCCTGGACACTGTGGTGAGGGCTGCTCAGGTGGGGCCCTGTCTGTTCTAGGATGCCGCGGTCACAGCCCTGGCCGCGCTCTGCTGTGAATACTACGTGAAGGAGCCAGGCGAGGCCTGTCCCGAAGCTCAGGGTAGGTGGCCGGATGCCCCAGGCAGAGCTCTCTCCCCTCCCCCGCCGGCAGCCCGCTCTGGGACGGTGCCTCAGCCCTGGGTGTGCTGCCGGCTCTGAAGGAACCCTCGCGCCTGTGAGGGACGTGCTTCCCACAGTGCATCTCTATTCCTGGCAAATAAAAACGGAGGGTCACGGCTCCTGGGCCATGCTCACAGCCCTCCTGACGGCCTTCCTACCTGCCTCACGGGCCTCGGGCGCTCAAGCCTTGAGGCCACCTGTGGGGCGCCGTCCTCACGCTCAGCTCGTTCCTCCTGCAGAGGCGCTGATCCCGCAGTACCTGGCGGAGCTGCGCGGCCCCGAGGAGATGGCCCGCTGTGGCTTCTCCTCGGCCCTCGGCGCCCTCCCAGCCTTCCTCCTGAGAGGCCAGCTGCAGCAGGTGAGACCGCCAAGTAGGAGTGGGAGGGCGGCCATCGCGCAGGGCATGCTGCCAGGGGCAGGCGCTGCGTGTGTGGTCCCTGCAGGATGGGCCTGGGGCCTGGGCCTTGTCTGTGCCCCGCCCCCTCTGGCCATGGCAGGGCTGGGTGGGGGCAGAAGCTGCCCTGCCTCTGGGAAGCGCAGGTGGCTCGTGGGTGCTCTGCTTCCTTTGGGGATCTCACCACACCTCAAGGTGGTGGCAGCCTGTGTGGGGTGCAGCCACGCTCTGCCCTGTTAGGGTGCTGGGCTTGCTGGCACCCCGTCGAGCTCCCACGATCTTGAAGGCCGAGAGCCTCTTGTGCCTCAGTTACCCGCGTGAGCCTCAGGCAGAAAGGCCCAGGTGCATCCGATGCCTGCCCCTGGGGCTGTTGCCAGACCCTTGCCCCAGCCTCCGGTGCTGGCCATCCCCCTCAGTGTCCTCTTCCCTCGTGTGGTCACGTTGCTCCTCCCAACACCCTGCCTAGTCCTCTCCCTGGGAGGGTCCGAGCATGGCTGCAGGTTCCGCCTGCCCCAGCGGCCTCAGCCCGCGCAACTCGTGCACTTCCTCCCCAGGTGACACACCTGCTGGCTCCTGTGTCCCATCCCCACACCCCCCCAGGGCCATGTGTCCGTGCCCACCTGCCGTGCTCCCTCCTGCGCGCCCTGGGGCCCAAGCTTCAGGTGGCCTCTCTACCTGCAGGACAGGCCCTGTCACTGCCACATGGCTAGACCCTCATCCTGGGGTTTATCTGACCTAGAGACCGAAGCAGTTGTTAGGCTTGAATTGGCACCATGGTGGGTGAGGTTCAGCCGGCAGGAGCCAGCAGCTGCACCATCTCAGTCCCAGGCTGGAGCAGCAGAGACCGTGCCAGGCTGTGGAGGCCATGTGGTGGCCAGGGTCAGGGCTTGGCAGCTGGGAGAGCTGGGGGCACCCTCGCGTTCTTCCTCAGCTGAGCTGAGAGGGTCGAGTCTCCCAGCTGCGCGGGAGGCGGTCCTGCTGCAGCCACCCCTCCGCCGGCCGGCCGTTGGCCTTGGAGGCCATGCGTTGTGGCTGAGGCTTCTGTTGCCCTCAGGTGCTCACAGGCCTGATGGCAGTCACCCGCTCCTCTCCCAAGGACGTGAGCTTTGCCGAGGCCAGGAGGGACGCTCTGAAGGCCATTGCGAGGTGAGCTGCAGACCAGCAGCCAGGCGGACATGCTGGGGACCTCCGTCTGCTCAGGGCCTCACTCTGGCATTCTGAGTTCTTCCCCTGCAGAGCACATTTCCAGTTCTGGGGGCCAGGGACAGCTGCCGCGGTGATTGCTGGGCCATCCTGCGGTCAGCCTCCATCTGGGAGCTGGGGAGTGAGGCCCAGGCCAGTGTCTGTGACCAGATCGTGGCCCCTCTGGGCTGTGGGGCAGTTGCCCGGCATGTGCCGGGCCTGGGATCACCCCCAGCACAGAGCACCTGGGGAAGGCGGGGAGTGGGAATGGCTCTGCTCAAGGCCCACAGCTTGAGGCTGCAGTGCCTGCCTTCCCTCTGTCCTCCACAGCTGTGGACCCATGGCCCCTCCGATGCTGAGCCAGGGTGGACAGTGGGAGGACGGTGGTCCAGCCTCACGGCTGAGCACTGCTTCCCCTCACGGGGCTGAGGCCTCTCTGCGCTGTCTGCTCAGGAAGGCACATCAGGCCATTGTGACGGGAAGGACTGGGCCACAGCTCTTGTGGGCACATGGCTGGTCTGCATTTCAGAATCTGCCAGACCGTCGGTGTGAAAGCAGAGGGGCCCCCGGATGAAGCTGTGTGCAGAGAGAACGTCACCCAGGTGTACAGCACACTCCTGGACTGCATGAGCGACTACACCACGGACAGCCGGGGCGACGTGGGGTCCTGGTAAGGGGGGCCTGCCTTGTGGTCTCTTGCTGCTGAGAGTGCTTAGCCTCTACTTTTGGGGGTCTCCTGCTCCTGGTGACGTTCGTCCGTCTCCAGCCTAGCTCCTAGCTGGAGGTGCAGAAACAGGAGTGCCACCATCCTGTTGAGAAAGGACCCCATGTGGCCTCAGGAGGAGCCCTGTCCTTGGCTCCTGGCCGTGGCAGGACGTGGAGTTACAGGTGTCCCATCTGGGAGAAGCTCCCACAGGGCGTCGCTGACCGGAGAAACCCTCGGCCGTTCACGAACCTGCGCCCTCATCCTGCTGGCCCTGCCGTGTCCGTGGCTGTGTGAATCGGCTGAAGGGCGTCTGCTCTTGGTGAGCCGAGCGCTGTCTCGCCGCTGTGCTCGGAGCCAGTGAGCTGTGCTGGTCTGTTGGATGCCAGGCGCTGCAGCTGGCTGCGGTGCCAGCCTGGCACCGTGAGGGCCGTGGCCTTGTCTTTGGCCCGTTGCCGCCCTTGCTCACTCGGCTCTGCTCACTGACAGGTGTCCCCTCGGCCACGTGGATGCAGCTGGGAGCCTGACCCTGGTGTGCGTCGTGCCGCACCCTCACTGCTCAGATCCTAGTTTGGGTCTCCCCATTTTCTGCTGGTTTTGCCTGCCGCCTCGAGCACATCTCCCACCTGGGTGACGTGCTGGGCACTGCCGTTGGGCCCTTCCCCCGCAGGGTTTTCGGAAGGGCCTTGCGTGAGCCCTCTTGGATGTGGGCAGGCCTCCACAGGATCTGGGTCCTCCCAGACGTGGGAGGCTGGCAAGGGACCTCTGGGTATGGCTGCAGTGTGGCAGTTCCTGGGCAGCAGGGTAGATCGGCACTTTTGCAAATGTGGTGTGCCCTGGCAGTCTGACCCCTGAGCGGGACCTTCTCCTGTGAGGTGGGGTCTGCCCCTGCTGGCTCTCCTGGGGCAGTGTCAGGCCTCCCGGAGGCCAGGTGTGCTGCGGGGACCTGGCTGCATGCTGAGGCGTGGACTCTGCCATCCATAGTGGATGGCCCTGGCAGAGACAAGGCAGCTTCCTGCACAGAGCTGGGCCCTTCTCTGAGGCCCCTCCAGGTCTTACTCTGGGTGACTGGGCTCCTCCCTGCAGTGTGAACCAGAAGAAGGACCACTTCTACCTGGTCCCCCCAGGATCAGACCCCGGCTTCTTGAGAGTCTGCCCTGTTTGACAGCAGCTTTGAGGGCTGAGAAGAGGGGGGGGTCTTGTGTTCTCTGGGGGCGCTGTGGCTGCTTTCCAGCAAAGCAGAAGGGACGAAGGCTTCCCCTTCCCTGGGCCTTCCCTGGCGGTTGTGGCGTGGCCTCCCCCAGAGGTGGCCTCCAGGGCCCACTCCTGCAGCCACACCTGCTGCTCTGGGCCTCTCACAGCTGCGAGCCCCTCCCTCCTTGTCCCCGTTGCGCACTGCTGCAGCGAGCGCCCCAACCCTCCTCAGTGGTCTGTCTGTAACCCGCCTCCGCCTTCCTCGTCTTGGCGCCGTATTTTCAAGTGTTTCTCAGAGTTTTTAACTGAATCCTTAGGCCCAGAGCCACATTGCCAGGGCTTTCTCCAGGCAGGCCACGTGGAGTGCGCGGGCTCCGTGACAAAGGCTCACTTGTGCCCTGGCTCCCAGGTGCAGCCTGGGATGCCCTGCGCGTCACCAGGTCCCTGCCTGGGCCCGTGGGCTGTGGGGCACTGCCCAGCAGCCAGGTCCTCCTGGCCTCACCTGGGCCTCGCAGCTCAGGGGTAGGGTGGGGTGGAGGAGGCACAAAGGTCGCCCTCCCAGTGTCCCCAGCACACCTCGCATCCCCCACACCTCTAGCAAACATGGGCCAACGGGAGCCACTCTGCTCAGGGGACGGGAGGTCCGATGTTGGGAAGGAGGGGCCGTGGCTCGGTCTGTCCAGAGGCAGGTCAGCAGGCTCCTCTGCGGGGCGTGCCTGCCACAGGCCCTGCTGGGTGAGTCCTGTCTGTCCTCACATGCGAGAGGCAGACCCCATCTTGTGGTGCTGTGTGCCCCTGAAGCGGGTGTCGCGGGGCTGGCGGGCCTCGTGGTTTCCCTGTGTCTCAGGACCCTCCTTCCGGAAGAGCCTCGGGGGCTGCGAGAGGCCTGGTGGGTGCAGCTGGTGCAGCGGGGCTGGAGCCCAGTTGTGCCTCACCTTCCTGGGTCTCTGTGTCCTGCAGGGTCCGCGAGGCTGCCATGACCAGCCTGATGGAACTAACGCTTCTCCTAGCGCGAACTCAGCCTTCGCTGATTGACGCCCACATGTGAGTGGCAGGGGGCCACTGGGGCCGCCCGTGGGGCAGGCACCCCTCTCCTCAGATCCCATCTTGGTCCCTGTCCCGACCTCTATAGCCTGTGGCTCTTGTCCAGGGCCACTTCTACCTGGTCCCCCCAGGATAGACCCTGCCTCTTGAGAGTCTGGCCTGTTTGACAGCAGCTTTGAGGGCTGAGGCAGGTGCCTCTGGCTTAGGGGCCCTGCAGTTGTTGCCCCCCCTGCCAGGACAGGCCCCGTCAACTCAGCCCCCTGGCCCGGGGATTCCTGGTGGGGGGCTGTGCTGCCCCCCATCCCCCTCTCCCCACCCTCCTCGCCCACGGCCCACCCTGGAGTCCCCTTGTGTTCCCTCTACCCAGTAGCTCCTGTGGCATTCAGGGCAGGGCGTGGTCTGTCCTGTGCGGCTGTGCTGACGGGGCCCTCGGTTGGCAGGTGCGAGCGCCTCATGTGCTGCGTGGCCCAGCAGGCCAGCGAGAAGATTGACCGGTTCCGCGCCCACGCCTGCAGCGTGTTCGTGACGCTCCTGCACTTTGACAGCCCTCCCGTGCCCCATGTGCCTCACAGACAGGAACTGGAAAGGCTGCTTCCCAGGTACTGGAGGGCGCGGGCCCCCGGGGCCCCTGTGAGCCTGGCCTCAAGGAGCTGCTCTCCTGCAGGTCCGACCTGGCCTCCGTGAACTGGAACGCACCTTCCCAGGCCTTCCCCCACATCACCCAGCTGCTGGCGCTGCCCACCTACCGCTACCACGTCCTGCTGGGGCTGGCCGTGTCGGTGGGAGGCCTGACAGAGTCCACGGTGAGCGGCGGGAGACAGCTCCTCTGGGACCCGGGCCGGTGCTGCCTTCTCTGCTGTGGCTCTGGGGACTGTGTGCTCCGGAGCAGGCGACCAGCTCTGTGCTGAGCCTGGGGCTGGTGGCCTTGGCCACCTGGTGAAAGGGGAGTGGCGTCACGTGGAAGTGGCCAGGCTGTCACCACCTCTGGTGTAGCCCAGGGCCCGCTGTCATGTGGCTCTGCCACGGGCGCCCGGATGCCTTAGTGGCCTCTGGTGGCCTTGGCTGGCCTAGTGTGCTTCCGTAAAACGCAGGAGTGGTTTACAGCTTGGCGCTGGTGTGTAGCTGGGTGTCTTTCCCACGGGAGGGGTGGCTGGTCTCGACCCTCCCTGGGAAATGTGGCATGAGCCTAGTTCAGAGGACGTGGAAGGGCCTCTGCCTGACCTGGCTGCCGCAGGCCCGCCCCTCCCGCTCCTGACATGCCCACACGCAGCCGCCACTCAAGGGGAGACCTTAAAACCCGTTGCAGAAACTTGTTCGCTGCAGGAGACCTCTTGTATGTCCCAGGGCCCACATGGCCCTGTCACCACACTGTGGTCACACTTCAGACAGCCTGGCCACCACCCCCAGGGTCCATACTCCCCAAGTTGGTCGGGGACACTGCGCTTGGCGGGTCACACGCGCTGCTGCTCATCCTGTGGTGTGTTCCCCTCCTGGGCCCGGCTGATGCCTCGCCACCCTAGGGGTCGCGTCCCACACGCTGTCCACCTCCACCATGCCCCCAGGCTCGGCTGGCAGCCCGGGGCCTCCTCACTCACCTGCCTTCTCCGCGGCCTTGGAGCTGAGCTGCAAATAGGCCTTGCCCTCGCTGTCCTCTGCTCCACTCGGGGACAGTCCCCTTGGCCCTGGGTCTGCCTCTGGGACCTGTATCTGATCTGCACACGTGGTGACCGGGGCTCCCGGGGTCTGTGGCTGATCTGTGGACTCATGCCGCAGGTGCTGAAAGCCTAAGCACCTCAGGGTGGCCGAGCGGTGCTGTCCACAGGGCCTGTGCTGGACGTGTGACGTGGCCCACGCCCAAGGCCACCGTCAGCCTCTACAGGACCCTCACGTCTCTGGTGGAGTTGCCTCGATGGTTGGCAACGTCTGCACTCACTGCTGCACGGCCAGCCTGGGTGGCAGGTGGACCTGGCCGTGCTGCCTGACACCCTCTCCATCTTGCAGGTCAGATATTCCACGCAGAGCCTCTTGGAGCACATGAAGGGGATTCAGAATGATCCAGAGGCTTTGGGGAGCTTCAGTGAAACCCTCCTGCAGGTCTTCGAGAATAACCTCCTGAATGACCGGTGAGTGGCGCCCTGTCCACCCTGCTTCCACAGGGACGGGGCCTCCTGGGCCCATCTGGTCTCCAAGCCCTAACCCCACAGTTTGGGCAGGGAAATGACCATTTTTGTGTGCACTGAAGTAAAGGTAACTTAAGCAAGGGCGGGGTGACATGGAACAGGCCCAGGGTGCTCCCGTGACAGCTCCCTGCCATGGGGAGCCCCGGCAAGGCTTCTTCCTGCAAGCAGCTGGTCCTAGCTTTCCGGCAGTGGCCTTTGCATAGGCAAGGGGAGGCCCCGTACCCCTTGACCTCAGGGTGGAAATGCTCTGTGGCTGGGGAAGCCTCCAGGCCTCGCCCGCAGATTCAGCAGTTGGCCTCCCTGCCTCCTGTTTGTGGACGGCCCTGTAGAGGTGCAAGGTGCAAGAGGCAACCAGCCTGTGGCTGCAGAGCCCCCTCCTCAGGTTTCTCTGCCCGGCTGCCCGGCTGCCTCAGAGTCCGCCGGCACAGAAGCTGAGCTTGTGCTTTGTGATTTGTTGGAATGGAACCAGGAGGGCCTGCCTTCTTTGGTCAGGGTAGTTAGCGAGGGGCTCCCGCTCCTTGACTCTAGGCTTCCATGGGCATTGTGGCTGGCTTGAAGGTAGCCGCTGCGAGCACACAGGGACGGGGTGGCTTGCGGCCCCCTCCTGGGCAGAAGCAGTGTAGGGCTGGTTGTGTGTGGTGCGTGCTGCCGGCGGTGTTCCAGGGCGGTGTGCAGCGTCCTGGGCCTGTGAGTCCCTGTTGCTCCCTGCCCCGCGGGACCTGGACCTGGGCAGAGCTCCCACCACTCTCCAGGGACCTGGCGGGCAGCTGCCAGCACAGGTGCGGTCAGCCTGCGTGGGAAGCCTGCGTCTGTCTGGTGTTCTCTTTGCTGTGGCTTCTTGAGAGTCCTCTGGTTGCAGAAGCCTCCAGCTCCTTCTGTCATCTCAGCCTCGGGCCAGCACCTGAGGCCTGCTCCCAGGTCCCAGACTGGTGTTCCCTTCCAGAAGCTTCTGCGGAGGGGTCACGTTTGCCTGTGGTCCATTTTGAGTCAGTTTTGCACCTGGGCAGTGTGTGGACGGTGCTCGTCTTGCCCTAGATGTCTGGTTGCCCGCCCGCTCTGCTGTGTCGCTCTGCCCCTGGCTGGGACCCCAGCCTGGGTCCCTTCTGGCTGGAGCCAGGCGCCTCGGTCCTTGAGAGTGTTGTCTGCTGGCTTGGCTGCCAGTTGTTCAAGAGGAGCAGTCATTCAGCTCCGTCCGTCCTCTGCGCCTGGCACCTGCATCTCCCCGTGAATTCTCTCGTGCCCTCTGGGGTTCTGGGGTGTGGCACCAGAATTTTGACCAGTGGTTCCACCTCCCAACAGGGCACCTTGCCTGCAGCCCCTGCCTGGGCCTCGGCAGCCAGCCCTGACAGCCACCCTCTCCCCACAGGGTGTCGGTGGCACTGCTGAAGATGCTGGACCAGGTGCTGGCCAACGGGTGCTTCGACATCTTCACCACAGAGGAGAAGTGAGTGCGCTGGCTCGTGGCCTCCTGCCGTGGCCTTGCATGTGTGGCCTTCCTGCCTCAGCCTCACGAGCAGCTGGGGTCACAGGCTGCCACTGCCCCTGGGTGGCTCAGGGTGATGAGGGTCAGCTCTGTACAGACTGGACATGGTCAGCAAGCATGAGGAGGGTGTGGCTGGCGTTGGTTTCGCCTCACTGCACGGCGGGTTGCTAGGTGGCACGTGGGTGGAGACTTCAGGGTGACAGCAGCCTCTCGCCCTCCACTGCCCTTCCCAGGTCAGAAAAGTGCGCAGCCGGGCGGCCCAGGACAGAGATGCGGGCCGAGGGGCTCCTCAGACCCACCCAGACAAGGGGACTCAGGAGGCAGAGCCCCAGTGGGAAATCCTTAGGGCACCAGGAGCTTGTGAGCCCCTGGGGTTGCCAGAGATGACCCCAGCTGGCCATAGACCAGGACAGCCCTGATGGAGGACGTGGAGTGCCTGTGGTTGGAGGTTTTGCACAGGGACACAGCAGAGCCCCAAGAGAGGTGGGGTCAGGGGAGGTATCCCAGAGGGACTTGCTCCCAGCATGACAGCTCTCAGTTCCCAGGGGGCACTTCAGTGGGCTGAGGCTGTGTTGGAAGGAGTGGTCAGGGCGGTGGGCAGTGCTGTTCACAGGGCCAGCAGTATTCCTGGACCAGGCTGGCCCTGAAGGGCAGTGGCCTGGAGCTGGGCTCACTGGGCAGCATTGGGGCCTCCCTCTGCTGGGGACACCCTGAGGGCCTTGCTCTGTGCTGGTGCCTGGGCAGGATCTGCCACTGCAGTGGTCACTGGGGTCAGTGGCCACATCCTGATCATGTACAGGAGCACCATGGCAGCAGCAGTTTGCTGGGGCAGGTGGGCGTCCTCGTCCCTGCACCTGGGAGTGAGAGCCAGCTCTGCTGCCTGGCTCCAAGGCTGCCTTGGCAGGCGGCTCGTGCCCCGGGTCCCTCCAGAGTGCCCTGTTTTCTTGCAGCCACCCCTTCTGCGTGAAGTTGCTCGCCCTGTGTAAGGAAGAGATCAAGAAGTCGAAGGACATCCAGAAGCTTCTGTCGAGCATCGCGGTGTGAGTCCTCAGACCTGGCCAGGGATGGCTGCGGGAGAGCGTGGTGGCTGCAGGTGGCCTGGCCGTCCAGTCTCAGGCTCGTTTGTCTGAAGCAGTCGGAAGGCAGGCTGCCTGTGCTGGTCGGCAGGGTCGTCGCGGGGTCCTGGCGGAGTGGGTGAGCCTCAGCTGCTCTCTGGGCTCTCACAGGCTCTGCGGGATGGTGCAGTTCTGTGGTGACGTGAGGAAGAAGGTCCTCCTGCAGCTGTCCCTCCTGCTGTGCCACCCGTTCCCCGTGGTGAGTGTCGGCCTCCTCCCGTTCTCTGCCTGTGGACCCAGACCTGCGTCTGGGGGATGAGCGCTGGCTCTGACTGCAGAGAGAGGGCTTAGAAGGGAGGCACCCGCCGGTGCCACCGTGAGCCCAGTGACTCGGGGCCAAGGGACGAGGTGCTCCAGTTAAGGCCAGCTTGGGCTGTGAGCAGGACCCTGTCTCAAAAGCGGGCTGGAGATGTAGCCCAGTGGTGAGCGTTTGCCTACCACATGCACGGCCCCGGGCCCATCCCCAGCACCACAGGAAGAAGGAATGCAGAACAGAGGAAAGGTCAGTGGAGTGGACAAAGGGGAGGGAGGAGGGACGGGAAAGGGAAGAACAGGAATGAGTCCCACTGGACCTTCGTGCATACGAAGAACGTGAGAGTCCCACAGCAGGTGTGTCTGTGGGATGCTAATTAAAAAGCCCGTATATAAAAATACACCCGTGAGTAGAGGAGGGGAAGTGCGGGGACTGGGTCAGTGTGAATCGTCTTCCCTACTTTTGTGATTCTGTCAAAATGTGGCTCAGTGGTAGAGCACTTGCCCAGCACTTGCCCAGCACATGCGAGGCCCTGGGTTCAGTCCTAGCACCACATAAAAAAATCAATCAATAAATGTCCAGCTACAACTAAAAAAGACAGGTGGGTCATGCCAGAGCTCTGCTGGAGGAGACGGCGGGCAGGCTGCCGTGCGCTGGGCTCCAGCCTGCGCTGGGCGGCCGGGGTCTCTGTGCACCAGGCTCCCTGGCAGCGTGGTGCCTTCTCCCTCTGACCTGCACCCTCCCCACCCAGATCCGGAAGGCCACGGCGAGCCGGGTCTACGAGATGGTGCTCACCTACAGTGACGTGGTGGCTGCAGAAGTCCTGGACGAGGTCATGGCCGTGCTCAGTGACACAGCCTGGTGAGTGCCTCCTCCCTCCTGCCCCGCGTCCCCCCGCCTCCCTCCAAGCTCGACGGGACACTCCTGGGACTTAGGTGGCAGAGGGTCTCTGTGAGCTGGTTCCTCCCAGCTGCACTTCCCCGTGGGGGTGGGGGTCGCTGAGGCCTTGCTGGTGGGCGTCTGGCTGTCCCTCTGCCTGTCCCTGGGCCTGCTGGGCACTGTGCTTGCACCTCCCGTGTGCCTGTGTTGAGGACTCTGGGCACTGACGGTGCCTGGCCCCCCCCCCCCACGCTGGGAGTTGGGAACAAGGGGGTGCCACTGCTGGCCACGTGGCCGTCAGGTGGCCTCAGCACCCACCGCGGCTCCTGCAGGGGGCCCACAGACTGCTTCAGGTTTGACACGACAGACCCCTAAGGACATGCCCCAGGTCAGAGGGGCAGGGCCTGGGTGCCACTCCACAGTGGGCTCTTGCTATTCAAGGCACGTTTGGGTCAGGATCTAAGCAGCTTGAGGAAGGACAGTGAAGAGGAGTGGCTAAGGCTGCGTCTATCCCGGCCCAGGGAGAGCTTATGAAATGTTCCAGAGGATTTGAAATAACTCACTTCATCACAGAAGAGCACCCCGACGTTCCTGCACAGTGTTGCTGAACGTCATGTGCACTCTCAGTTAAAGCAGTAAACAGCTGGATTCAGACACAGCTTAACCGTCCTGGGGACAGACCTGTGTCCTCACCCGCCTCCGCGTGACCCTGGTCTGGGCGGGAGGTGGCCTGGGGCTGAGCAGAGCCTGCTGGTGTGGGCGCCTTTTCTGCCTCCTACTGCAGCCGCGATTCCCCTGGGTGGCTGTTTCAGGGTGGGTGTCTTTTCCTGATCTCCACTTGGCCCCAGGTGGACAGGTCTGCTGAGACCTGAGGCTGGTGTGGACCTGTATTCCCGGGGTCAGGGCTCAGGGCTGCCTCTCCTCTGCAGGGACGCAGCCCTCCCGGTCGTGAGAGAGCAGCGGAATCGCCTCTGTGACCTCCTCGGTGTGCCCAGACCCCAGCTCGTCTCCCAGGTAAGCCTCTCTCACCTCCCACCACCCGGGGGACGCAGCACTGTGCTGCCCGCCACCCGGAGCCCTCAACTCCGGGGTGTTCAAGTCTTCCAGTCAGGGTCAGCTTGCCTTGGGTGGCGTGTCCACACGGCCCACCCTGCCTGGTCCTGCTGACGTGCTGCAGTGGCCTGCTCCTCTCCCACAGGCAGGTCCTGTGTCCTCGTCCAGTCTGAGCCCCACAGGCCTGCTGTGGTGCAGCTCCAGGCTCTACTCCCTGGGGCAGCGGGGCCATGGGCGGTTCCAGGAGGCCCCAGGATCATAAGTTCAAGACCAGCCTGGGAACTTAGTGAGACCCTGTCTTGGAATAAACCCTAAAAACGGCTGAGGATATGGCTGGTGGTGAAGCAGCCCAGGGCTCAGTCCCAGGACTCAGAAAGCCCAGACCTCTTCGATGCCCTTTCCCAGCCGCGAGGCTGTCTGGCTGGGGGGCTGGGGGGCTGGGGTGAGGTCGGCCCTGGCCTGCAGCCTGCGTCTCGCTGTTGCTGGGCGCGGCTCGGCTCGGCTGCTGTGTCCCCTGCTCTGGGATCTCTGCGTGGACGGTCCTTCCCACTGCCTCACCCAGGTGTGACTTTCACCCTGGCATCTTCTGCTTCTAGTTCCCTTGGCCCGCTGCCTGCTCTCCCCCCCAGCCTGACCACCGTGTCCCTGGGCGTCCCGTCTGTGCACACTCTGCCATGCCCTGTGGGTCTCCTGAGCAGGCCACGCCACTCTGCAGCTGGCGCTGTCCTGTGTGTTTCCATTCTTGACTTGGGCTACACGTGCTCCCGGGGGCCCTTGGTCTCTGTGGACTCTCCCTCCCCTGCCAGAGCCGGGGGGCAGCTCCTCCAGACCTTCATGCTGCCGACCTGGCAGCTCCCATGAAGAGCAGGGGTGGGACCCCCAGGCGGAGACCGATCCCCACCCCAGCGCACGCCTAGCCTCAGCAGTGGCTGCAGGCGCAGAGCTGGTCTCGGCCAGGGCTCTCTGCGGCCCCCACAGCAGCTCCAGGCAGGCACCTCAGGTCGCTGACGGCCGAGCAGAAGGAGTGAGCCTGTGAGCCGGGCGCCTCCACGTGCTGTCTCAGGCCTTCGCTGTCGAGTGTTGTGAGAGCTCCGTGGCCCTGCCACTCCTTACTTTGCCAGCCTGTGTGACCAGGCGTCTCCTTACGGAACCTTGACTCGTGAGGTCCACTACCCCTCGTTGTGCAGCCTCCATGTTCTTCATCTGAACAGACAGTACACGCTCTTCCTCTTCCAGTCCAGCTTAGGCGTACCAGCTCAGTCCCGCTGTCCTCCCGCCATCTTGGTTTTCTGTTGGACCCTCTGATCTGATGTCTCTCCTCTTGTCTGCGGACCCCCGTGCCAACCTGCACGGCCTCCAGGTCTTCTGTCTGTGCTCAGCCTGGAGACTGGACTCTCCCGACGCGTTGCAGGCTGAAGGGTCACCTGGGTGGTGGCCTTGGCATGCTGCCACCTGACCTGTCTTGTGGCCTCTCTGGACTCGGGTCTCCAGCTGCACAGGACCCTGCTGGGTGTTGGCCGCCCTGGCCGCCAGGCCCTCTCAGCCTCCCTGCTTCCTTCTCAGTGGCCTGTCTCTCCCACCACACTGGTGTTCTCTGTGCTCCTTGTGGGCACTTGTCCCCCATAAGATCATCTTCCTCCCCTTCCTTCCCCGCTCGGGGCCCAAGCGGGAGCGCTCTCAGGCACGTAGTGCCACACAGCCTGGCCTCCAAGTGGGCCTCGCAGGTACACAGGCCGTGCTGTGGCTGGTGCCTCCTGCCTTCTCGTGTGCCAAGGCTGAGCCCAGTGCCAGCCTTCTGTGTCGAATGTGCCCTGCCGTTCCCTTCATGCACACGTCAGCCTGGCAGCTGCCTCGCTGTGGTGGCAAGGCCATAGCAGCTGTCCTCCAGGGCTCAGGCTCCGGGTCTGGGGAAGTGGCACAGAGAATCTTCCGGTGGGAACCCAGCACAGGAAGTGTCTCCTGCCACCTGTTTTTGTCCTCCAGAGGCCCAGGGTGGACAGGGAGAGGGGGCTGGACAGCCTGACACGGTGTCTCTCTCCTGCAGCCCGGTGCCTGTTGAACCAGTCCTGAGAGCCCTTGGGGCTGTGCAGTGGGGAGGAGCTGCCCATGGCACGTTGCTGCCCATCCACCGAGGGACGGCACCTGGGTCGCTGAAGCCGTCACCAGGTGTGCTCTTCACGTGCGGCTGTGCCGGTGGCCTGGCTGCCTGCTTGTGCCTCCATGGAACAAGCCTGCTTCCCTCCCATAAAATCATGTACCAAGCCACTCCCTGTCTGTCTGTCTGTCTCTGGAAACGGGGCTGTGGCTCCACCCACAGGAGCTCCCCTGCACTCTGGAGACGGGGCTGTGGCTGCGCCTGCACCCCAGAGGCTCCCCTGCACTCTGGAGACGGGGCTGTGGTTGTGGCTCCACCCACAGGAGCTCCCCTGCACTCTGGAGACGGGGGCTGTGGCTGCGCCTGCACCCCAGAGGCTCCCCTGCACTCTGGAGACGGGGCTGTGGCTGCACCCCAGAGGCTCCCCTGCACTCTGGAGACGGGGCTGTGGTTGTGGCTCCACCCACAGGAGCTCCCCTGCACTCTGGAGACGGGGGCTGTGGCTGCGCCTGCACCCCAGAGGCTCCCCTGCACTCTGGAGACGGGGCTGTGGTTGTGGCTCCACCCACAGGAGCTCCCCTGCACTCTGGAGACGGGGCTGTGGCTGTGGCTGCACCCCAGAGGCTCCCCTGCTCGGATGCTCGGGTGCAAGTGGCTGGCGAGTGAGGCCAACACTGCAGGCGGCAGGAGGCTGAGACTGGATGGGGTGGTGGGAGCAGAGTTGGAGGCACCCCACGTCAGGGTTGAGGCCTCCAGGAGCCCAGTTGCACCAGGCCACCTGTGTTGGTGTTGCTGTTTGCCACCGGACCTGTGGGTGGGGAGCTCCATGTCCTTACGCTCTAGCCAGTGGGCCACCTGCTGCCCGCTGGGCTCCGGCTTTTACTCCTTCCCCACCTGACAGGTGCCTCCCTCCTGCTCTGGGGATTTCCGTCCTGGACAAGGCCAGTCAAGGTCCCAGGAGCTGCACCCGTAAGGCCCTGCCATCCCGCCAGACAGAGCACACCGCCCAAGGGGACAGTGACACACTGAAGCCCAGAGACAGTCACTTGCCCTTGGACCCATCAAAGACACGGCAGTTCCTTCTAGTCTGACTCTGCCACCCAAGGAAAGGCCATCACCCTGGCCAGGCAGCTCTGCTGTCCCAGACCCCAAGGCCCAGGCACTTATCCTCACCAGAGGCCTGGGGTCCCCTCCCCCATGCAGCAGCAGTTTCTGGAGCCTTCCTGGGTCCAGGACACCCTCCTGTCATCCTCGTGACAGCCATGTGGCCAGTGTCCAGTGGAGTGGGCAGTGGGCAGCATGCTGGTGTCTCAGGGAAGGGGATCAGGAGGGCCTCTCCACAGGGCATAGGTGAGCAGGAGTCACATGGACAGGTGCAGAGAGGAGCTCATGCCTGACTCAGGTGGAGCCAGCACGTTGGGCAGGAGGGCGGGGCCAGCGGCACCCGCCTGTTCCAGCCAGAGAGCAACCGGATGCCAGGGCTCCTGCCAAGGTGTCCACTGTGAGGTTTGGTTTTGACAGGTGAGGGGACGGATTTGAGGCCCTGGGCCAGACAAGCCCCGTCCCCAGCTGTAGGTGGACACAGCGGGGTCTTCAGAGGAGCGCAGTGCCTGTGGTGGAGGGTGCACCCTCCCTGTGGGGCCCTGCCCACCCGAGCTCCTCGCTGGACTGGGAAGCCGGCCGACCTCCTAAGCAGTGCTCCTGGGGCAGAGGGTGCACGCAGACCTCCCGAGCAGGCCGAGGGCCACAGAGAAGGGTGGGCAGGAGACCAGGGGTCACTGGCTGCTCTCGCAGGGTAGAGGCAGAAGCCTGGGGCGGCTGCCAGGCCAAGGCTGAGCGGAGCGATGGAGACAGGCCTCGGGAAGGGCTCTGAGAAGTGAAGGCCAGCACTCTCGGGCGGGTTAAGCAACCAGTTGGATGCAGCTGGGAGACCTGCCCAGCTGGGACTGGGATGCGTGTCCATCTGTGTGATGGGGTCTCAGGAGGCAATGCAGGGTTTCATCCTCCGAGGGATGGAGTCAGACGTGGTGCATGGAGCTGAGACGCTGTGGGGAGACCATGAGGCCACCCCGGGTCTGAGCAGTGACACTACACCTGTGGAACAGGGGTCTGCAGCAAGCCAAGGGCACAGTGCGGCTTGTTCACGGAGATAGGAGGGTTGTGCAGGGTACACCAGGGGTGGTGTTTTCTAAATTTGAAGAATGAAATCCACAGAATCAGGTGAGGGCAAAGTAACAGGGTTTATTAGAGCCACACGGAGAAAGCAGGGGTCCTGGAGAGTGCTGCGGGCCAGGGGGGGTGTGTGCGTCTTCAGGGTCAGGGGAGCTGGCCCCCAGCCCAGCCCTGCTAAGGCCCTCAGTGTCCACCTGCCTGCCCGCGCTCTCTGGCCCGGTCAGGTGGCCATGCCCCCTTTTGAGTCCTGGGGGTCGGCCTGAGCTTGGTGAGGCCTGGCTCAAGTCTAGTTTCCAGCGCTGCTGCACAGAGACGTGCCCTGGGGGCCCAGCTTCCTGCCTGCCCACTCCAGCCCTGTCTCCCACCTCAGCAGTGTGCTGGAGGCCCCTGGTGACATGGCTCTGCCTCCTGGTACCTGCCCCCAGCTGCAGGTCAGCTCAAGGCACGGAAGCATCTCAGGTGCACAGAGCACCCTGTGCCGACGCGGGGCAGCGGAGCGCCAGGCTGGCTGCCAGGAGAGGCTGTGGGGAGGTGGCCGGTGTGCTGCAGCGGAGGGAGCAGGCACAGGACACACAGCACCAGCGCAGGGAAGGCCGGGGTGGTGACATGCTGGTGGGAGCCCAGGCCTGCCCTGAGGGTGCAGGAAAGGCAGGCAGAGCCCCGTGGGGGGGGGGGCACAGAGAGCCAGGCCAGTGCTGCTGACCCGTGCCCCTGATGGGCCACAGTCCAGTGTCCACTTGTGTCCTGGAGTGCCTGGCTGCAGTGAAGGTGAGGCTGAGCTTGTGGGGGCATGGGAGTGAGCAGAGGCTGGCCTGGTGGACCTGCGAGGGCTCCGGCCTCAGACACAGGAGGGCGCAGGCACAACGGAGACTCGCTCAGTGACGCCCGACACACATCAGCCAGTGCTGGACGGGTTCCCCGGTGTCCCTGAGGGCCTCTGAGGCCTGGAGTCCATCAGAAGGCAGGCTGGACGTCAGCAGCCAGGGGCAATGGGGCAACGGGCCAAGGAGGCCGTGACCTGGTCCTGGAGCCTGAGTGGCGCTCCACTCAGACCCCAGCAGGGCAGCGGCCACAGCCCTCAGCTGAAATGCACAAAGTCCCGGCCCTCCTGCAGCTGCAGCGACCGGAGGTTCTCTTCAAACTCACCCCCGGTGAGGTCCTGTGGGGGAGCAGCAGGGGTGGCTCAGTCAGGCCCCCCCCCCCCCGCTTCTCATAGACCCACCCACTGGGTCTGTGTTGCCTGGACCTGCCTGACAGGTGGTCCACTGTGAACCTCTGCTCCTCTGCTCACGGGTGGGGCTCAAGGGAACCAAGGGCCAGGGAGGGAACCGCGGCTCTGCAGTGTGCTGGTCTGGCCCATCACCATTAGGGTGAGATTCTCTGGGGTGTCCTTGCCATCTGCTCTGGCCTCGGCCCCTCTACACAAGGCCCCTCTCTCTAGTTGCCCCCCAGGGGACTCAGCTGACAGGTGTCCTCCCTGCCCCTAGTCATCCAGACCTGCCTTCACACGTGACCCCCATCCCAGGAGCGTCACACCCCGAGCCCTTCCTGCTGATGTCCTCTGCCCCAGCCCATCCCAACAACAGGGCAGGGGCCACAACCCCGGGTCCCCCCTCGATGCCTCCCGTTTCAGGCATGGGAGCCCCCACAAGGGCAGCTTGCTGAAGAACCTGTTCCTGTCCTCGGCCTGGTGCAGAGGGCCTGGTGACCTGCAGTGAGCCAGGGACCCACTGCCCAGCCTGGTTTCAGAGCCTTCCCCAAGCTGCCTGTGTCTGGCCTGCGGGTCCTCTGCCTGCCACCACTGGGTGTCACCCAGAGAAGCCACCCCACGACCTGGGAGGAACAGCGGGTGCAGCCACTTGCGCAGACCAGTGGGGAGGACCCGGAGTGTCCCGGCTGTCGGTCTGAGGCCAGTGGCAAGCAGACATGGTTCAGGAAGGGCACTAGAGTCTGCAAGGCGCCAGGCACGGGCTCCCTGGCTCGGCCTCCGCCAACACTGAGAGGGCGGGCAGCAGCAACCTGATGGGCCTCCGCCCTACCGTGAGGCCTGCTCTGCGGGGGTGACCGTGCAGTTGTACATGGGAGAGGACTTCCTGCGCAGGACACTCGGCTCCTGAGACGGGCGAGCGCTGGGAAGACTTGCCGCCAGTGGGACGGGGCCTGCCACACATTAGTGTCCCAGTGGCCTGTCTCAGCCCCAGCAGGAAGCTGATACCACTGTGGCAC
>NW_025999895.1:205233-210753 GCF_001458135.2 Marmota marmota marmota | reverse complement strand
CGAGCCAGGAGCTGACTTGCCTGCGGGCGTGGTGGGGTGGGGGGGGTAGGGGACTGCTGGGGACCTGCCTGGGCCAGGAAATGAGCCCATGTCCTAGACAGGTGTGGGGCCATGCTTAGCTCTACTGAGCCGACCTTGGACCCAAGAGCAGAGCACATCCTGTGCCCACACCACAGAGACCCAGATGGCCGGAGCCCTGGCTCTGCTGCAGGGACAGGGGCAGCACAGCAGCTCTGTGGGCTCGAGGGCCAGGGTGGCACCCAGCAGGGACTGGCGGCTCCTCAGACGGCCCCCCTGGAGCTGCCCCCAGCCCCAGGGTAGTGACCACAGCCTCCGCCCAGCCTAGAGGTTCAAGACTGCTGGGCAGGCTGGGCTTAAAACGAGGACAGCAGCCCAGCACTCACCAGCTTCACACAGAGGACGAAGGGTGGCCGGGCAGCTCTGAAGTGCAGGACAGGAACACGTGGCTTGGGCCTTTCCTGGAAGGAGACCACAGTCATGCTGGGCACTCAAGGGAAGGGCCCCTGCGGCCTGTGCCAGCCGTGGCCCTCTGCCCAGAGCCACAGCTGGCTCAGCTGACAGATGTGCACCTCGGGCCCTGGGGCAGGACACAGGCTGGGGGCACCCTGGTCCTCGGGGCCCAGTGGAGTCCCTGGAGGAGGGCCCTGGGCCGTCCTTGGGCCCAGGGTGGAGTGGGCTGCCCCTGCTGGCCACACGCCACACACCTGAGCCTCCTCGTAGCGGTAGAAGCCTTTCCTGATCTTGTTCTCGTCCACGTCGCAGAAGGCCACCACCTGAGGATGAGCATTCTGGGTGGCTCAGGCAGAGCAGGGAGGAGCCGGGGCTGGGGACAAGGGGCTGGGGAGGCAGCGCCCACCTTGCAGCGGCTGGCAGCCGTGAGGCTGCGGTACAGTCTGCGTCCCTGCTTGCCCGCGTTCCAGATGGTGAAGGACGCCCACTGGGGCAGGGCCCACTCCTCCAGGAAGCAGACACGGTGGGTCCAGATGGTCGTCCTGGGAAGCAGGGGTGGCCAGGGCTGGCTGGGTGCCCTGGGGATGAGCACCTCCTGGCCTGCCCGCCTCCCACAGCCAGAGGCCCTTGGAGCCACCTCGGGCTCACCGCCCTATGGAAGGCTGGGGGCCACCCAGGCCGGCCTGGCCTCTGGGTAGCTCAGCCCACCCCTGTGGTGGCTTCAGGAACTTCAGGACAGTGGACCCCGTGACCTGATCCCATTTCCCAGAAAAGCCGCTGTGCAGAAGGAAACCGTGGCCACACCTGGAAGCTACCTGTGCCTTAGGCCACTTGCCTAGAGAGCAGGAATCTGGGGTTTCCCCGCCTGAATCAGAGTCCCTCCATGGACGCGCAGACCGGGCCGCCAGGCAGAGGCTGCACCCTCAGCCACGTCTCCCCACCTCCCTGGTCCCCGAGCACCTTGGGGCCACACAGCACACTGGCGCTCAGGGCCACCTCAGGACAGCTGTCTGCGGTCACGCCCTGCCCTGGCCCTCGGGCCACTTCCCTGCTGTCGGCTCTCACCCCAGTCAGATCCTTGGGCTGCTCCTCATCTGCTCTGGGCACCTGCCATCCTTTGCCATGTGCTCTCTGGCCTGGCTCCCAGTGCAGCCCCCTCACCCTGTGGCCTCCTCGGCCTTCTCTCGGCCTTTGCGGAACACATACCCCGACGTTCACGCGCGTGAAGGGTGATGTGTGCATCGCCTCTTAACACCCACAAGAAGATGGGAGCAAGAGGACCTGCGACTGCCTGGCTCGAGGCTACCAGGTACTTGGTGACTGGCAGGTGACAAAAGTGAGGAGGCTGTGCAGCCTCTGCTGTTCAAGGAAGACACGGCTCACTCACGGCAGCCGCCTCAGGGGAGGGGGTGACCTGTCAGCACCATCTGCACCAGCAAGCATAGGTGCAGCCCCCAGAGGGCACAGGTGACGGGACCCCAGGCCTTGGTCTTCCCTGGTCTGTGTATGCAGCAGTAGCCTAATGCCTGACTCTAGCATCATACAAAGAAACTTGTCCAGCTCTGGAGGCTGGACGCCAACAGTCAGGCAGGCCCATGCCCAGCATCACGTGATCGAGGAGGGCCTGGTGCAGGCCTGAGCTAGCTCCCAGGCACCATGAGGAGGCCTGGCCCGTCTCAATGCCGTGGCCAACAGGAGAGACCCACGAGGATGAGCATCGGCTCAGGTCAGCACTGGTTCCCGAGTCGGCACACACTTGACTCCTGACCACGACTCCCGCTGGTCACGGGTGCTGAGTGGCGTTTGTGGAGACCGTTGCTAGTGTGATGCAGGGAGGCTCCAGGAAGCTTTGCGGAGCAGACTCTTCAGCAAGCCCAGGTAGTGATTAAACCCGTGCCCCAGGAGCTGCTGCTCACACTCAAAGACTTTAATCCCTCACAGAAACCTGCATTAGGTCACTTATTTTGTGTTGTGGGTGGCCAAGCCTTACGTGGCAAAAACCAGAGTCTTGCACACCAAGGCCTTGCCCTGGGCACAGGATGAGGCCTGGGCAGCCCTGCCCGATGGCGCCTGCGGCTGGGCGTGCCGGCCCGCACCCACGTGTGGGGCCTCACAGACCCACCTCCAAGGCAGCACCACCACCGCCCGTGGCTGTGGGCCCTGTGTGACCACGTGGTCACACGGGAGTGCTCAGAACCGCCCTGGCTACCCCCATGCGCTGTGGAAGGCACAGTCTCCACTCAGATGGGCTCCTGTGTGGACAGGAGGGCTCTTTGCTGGAGCAGCTGCTCTCGGGTGGACAGCGTGTGGTTTTTGAGCAACACGTGCGCACATTCCCCAGCCACCGAGAGGGACTGCAGCCCTGCCCCTCTTTTTGGTGGAGGGTGGGTAGGCCCAGGAGGTCTGCTGGGGCCCAGCGTCTCCCCAGCCACCCCGGTCAGCAGCACACCATCTCAGCAGACCCTGCCATCCTCCCGAAGGCACACGTAGGGACAGTCCCAAAGTGTTCTTGGCTTTTTTTTTTTTTTTTTGCAGTGAGGGACCCCAGGGCCTGGTAAATGAGGCGGGCACTCCACCCCCAGCTGCATCCCAGTTCAAGTGTTGACAGCAATGTGCTGGGGAGTGTCCACATCTCCAAGTGGGCCCACCACAGGAAGGCGCCGATGTGGTCAGTTATATAGCATCCAGCAGCCCTCCCCAGAGGACACGCCTCCTTACTGCTGAGTGTCCTGGCCCATGCTTGGGGTGGCAGGTGCCAACTCCAGCCTGTCCACAGCCCACCCAGCAGTGCACGTGGTCTGGAGTCTGAGGCCGTGACCACTCGGATTGTGCCTGTGGGCTGCCGTGTCTACCGCGTACTTGGCTTGTGGGGTTCCCTGCTGGGTGCGTGGACTGGGGGTCTCCTTGCAAGCTTTAGTGTGCCCGTTGATTTTCTTAGTGGTGTCTTGTACTTTTCCATCTCGAAGAGACGTGACTCACTGTGCTGCGCAGGCTGCTCTCGAACTTCTGGACTCAAGTGACCGTCCCACCTGTGCCTCCCAAGAAGCTGGGACTGTAGCTGTGCAGGCTGGCACGCCTAGCGGGTGGCGCTGAGGGTCTCTGTGCACTGGGCACCTGCTCTGCACTGAATGGCACATCAGCTTCTCGGGTCTGTGTGACCAAGAGTGACTCTGATTGTGACGGTGTCCAGCTTGCCCGTTCTTAGACAGTCAGCCGCCCTGCCGTCTCGTGGCGCAGGTCCGCAGCTCCTCCAGCACTGTCTCGATTGCCTGTGATTCCAGGGGTGGGTTCCTCCCTCACAGGGGCACCACGCGCCCCGTGAGCAGACCCCCGTGGGGGGGCTGGGTGCCTCCCCATGGTGGCCGGGCTCACCTGTGCCTGCCCTGCACCTTGCTGACTGCTGCAGCCTCTTCTCGAGACTTGGTCAGCCATCCTGGGTCCTGTGCCTTTCCACATGAAGTTCAGAACCCGCCTGGTTCCCAGGAGCGGTGGGCTGCACATCTGCCGGCCCCCGTCGCTCCCAGCCCTCCCCAGGTGCCTGCGCTGGCCGCTCCCTTCTCGGTGCAGAGGAGGTATGGGCTTCGCGTGCCGCCTTTGAGCCCCGTGCACTGCACAGCCTCACTGTCCACCAGTCTGGGCAGACGGGGGCTGGCCTGCCTCCTGAAGCTCTGGTCCTGACGTCCCCGGGGGTGCTAGTCCTACCCACGTGCTAACCTGGCCTCTGTCCTTGGACTGTCCTGCCCTGCAGGCTGAGGTGGTAGCCAGGCCAAATAGCCTTGGCTGCTCGCAGCTCAGCAGGTGAGGGCTCAGACCTGGCCACAGGTGGTCTTGCTGGTTTTATTTCCAGTGGTGACTCTCGGTTGTGCTGACCTGCTCTGGACTCCTGCTCCACTTGCTGGTGGCTTTGTGCTGTCCCTGGGTGACTCCCTGTTCAGGGGTACTTGCAGCTCACTTTCCTCCTCCGTGAATAAGCCTTTGAGGCCAAGGTGGCGCTGTGTGCAGGACTCATTGCTTTTAGTTTTTTTCTAATTTCCTTTTCATTTTTTCCCTTGGCTGCCTAATTTCCAAATATCTTGGGTTTTCACGAAGTCACAGTGATTGCTAACTGGATTCTGCGTGGTTGCTGGAGACCCAAGTCTGTGTCTTGTCAAAACCTCGTGTTGAAACCCTCTCCAGGTGGCATGAGGACCTGGGGCCTCTGGTGGCACTAGGAGCACGTGTCCTCATGACAGTTCCCTAGGAACTGCGGGGAGCCCTCTCCAGACCATGCCTGCCCAGCCATGGAGCCAGAGCAGTGCCAGGCCAACAGCCCCTAGCCCGTGGTGTCCTGCTTCCAGGGCAGGCCGGGGCAGAGGGTGTCCACAGGACACCCACCACCCAGCCCTCTGAGACCCAAGCCTGTGACTTTGCCCCGTAGCTCTCCTTACGGGGGCCCACTTAGGCCCGGTGGTCAGCAGGTCTTCAGAGGGTCACATGTGAACCCCACCTCTGTAGAGCAGAGGGACACTGGGCTCCTCTGGGTGCCTCCCAGGCCCTGGAGAGGCCCCTGTGACCCCTGCGGGGGTTTTCCTAGCCACCTTGCCCTCTGTGCCCCACCCACCACTTTTTGTGGGGACTCCCTTCCTATCAGGTGAATCTCAGGGAAGAGCCCTGAGGCCAGCCGCCTGTGTCCACCTCACTAACCCGGCCCAGTGGTGCCCGTGCCCGTCCTGGGCCTCACGAGGTGCTTCTGGAGCCCAAGGTGATCTACTTACTCAAGCACGGAGAGCGTGGCCGCATGGGGGTGGTAGCGGTACAGGAGCAGGGTCTGGTCCACCCGGAGGACCCTGCCCCCCTTCCTGAGGTGCTGGTAGAAGAACAGCAGGTCCTCCGGCACGCCCTGTGGGGAGAGGACCGGCAGCCCAGCCAGGCATGTGCTGAGCGGGAGTCGGGCGCTGCTGACAGCCTGCAGCCGGGGCTGGGCAATGGCAGTGGCCCAGGGAGGCCAGGAGCTGGGGGGCGGGGGGGGGGCGGCGTGAACACCCCCAGCTGGCCAGCGGCATGAGTCAC
>NW_025999895.1:193355-205209 GCF_001458135.2 Marmota marmota marmota | reverse complement strand
GGGGGGGGGCGGCGTGAACACCCCCAGCTGGGCAGAGGGCCTGAGACACGGCCTCGAGGCCAGGTGGCTGGGACGCCCAAGGCTGCTGCAGCGAGGGGCCTGGGGAACAGGACCGCAGGCCCTGGGGACACTCGGCTTCCCCACAGTCGCAGACCCAGAGCCTGGAGCAGAGGTGGCTGAGGGTCCCCGAGCCCAGCCATGCTCCCTCAGCACACAGTGGGGAAGGGGGTTCAGATCAGAACCGACCCACAAGGAGGGTGGGTGTCAGAGCAGAGAGAAGGTGGCAGGTGGGGCTGGCCCGGCTCCTGGGCCGGCTCCTGTCTGGGGTGGTGTCCAGGCAGAGGGAGGCCACGATGGGCAGCAGGGCTCCTCCCGGCTCTGTGCAGCCCTGCACTTCCACGCAGGGCTCTCAACTGGAGCCGGAAGCTGCGAGACTCCAGGGGCTGTGGACGCTGCTCACAGGAGACTTGTGAAGGCCACTTCCTAACCCTGCCCCAGGCCTCGCTTTCCACACTCACCTGCCCACCCTCGTCAAATGGACCCACGTGGGAAAACCAGGCTCGTGAGCAGAACCAAGTGGGCATGATCACTGTGGGGCCGTTGGCGGTAAACACCTAGTGTTGGTGGGAGACAGCAGGTGGTCACAACAGAGAGCAACAGGGACACTTGTCCGTCCCCTGGGTGGCAGCACGGAGGGCAGAGAGGAAGACGAGCCCCCCACCCCCCCAGCTTCCCTGCCAACTCTGTCAGAGGCTTACAGAACTAGCCCCAGATTCAGGAAGAGGAGGGGGACACCCGAGGCCAAGAGGTCCCACGGCACAGGAGGAAAGGCCCCTAAGTCACACCCACAAGGACCGATGGCCAGGCCGATGGCAGCGGCCTTCTGTAGCAGAGCCCAACCCGAAGCAGCCGGCACGCCAGCACGGCGGCCCCTGTAGGACTCTCCCAGGAACAGCGTGGACCCATGTCACTAGAGCAGCACTCCCAGCCACCAGGTGCTTACAGGACAACCGGGCACCAGGCCCAGCTGGCCGAGTCCTACCCCGTGAGCATTCAGAGGGCACCCCCAGCTCTGTGTGCCCACGCTGGGCCTTGGCATTGCAACATCGGGGCCGTGTTGTGGCAGGGAAGCACCCTGCTCAGCCTCGTGGCCCCTGCTGCCCACACTTCACGGCAGCAGAAAACAACAGCTCTCACAACCCGCCACTTTATCCCATTGGCCATCACCAAAAAAACGACTTAACGCTGACATTTGGAAACCATTCCAAAGCAAAAATTAAGCTTCCCGTTTTCAACTTTGATTCACTGAAAAGCCCTGTGGCACTCGGGGACAGGTGTGCTCTGCAGCTGGGCACCTGCTGTTTAGGACTTGCCCAGGGAGTGGGCAGCCCACTCAGCGCCACTGGACCCACCCACCCATGGGTGGCAGTGGCCACGGGAACTGAGGCAGGTCCCCACCAGGTCACGTGTGGATCGCGTGTCAGACCACGTGTGGGATCTGTATGTCACATTGAGTAATGTGTAATTCATCTGCTGCGTCCACCTCTTAAATTCTGCTTCTAAATCTTATTTAAAACTTTTTTTTGGTGTGTCCTGCTAGGGACTGAACCCAGGGTGCGTGACTTCTGAGCCACATCTCCAACCATTGCGATGTTTTGAGGCAGGGTTACACCAAGTTGCTCAGGCTGGCCTTGAACTTGTGCTCCTCCTGCCTCAGCTCCTGAGTAGCTGGGATGGCAGAAGTGGGCCACCGTGTCGGGCTCTGTTAAAAACTTTGAGACTGCATTTTGATTTGCACATATTTCTACTAGGTAGAGTCACATCTCTCTGCAAAGCAACTTGGTCTGTTCTTCAGGGACGTGACCGTGAGTGTGGGGAAAGATGGGGTAGCCTTGCAAGGAAGGGGGCGCAGTGAGCAGAGAAGCAGGGCTTCCAGGGGCTAAGGGCTGGGCCTGCGGCCAGCACGGAGCCTCCCGAGCTGGTGTGTGGGGGGCAACTGCTGCTCCTGCCTTCCACGGGGAAGTGGGCCTCGGAGGAAGCCGGGAGGGAGACCACGCCATGGGGCCCGGCAGGGCTGGGCCTGGGGAGGCTGGGGGTTCCCGAACCATCACGGGGCACAGTGGCTTTGTGCCCTGGAGAGGCCCCAAGGACCGGTGGCTCCCAGGGCTCTGAGCCTGCATGGGGACACCCTGGGGAGAAGGTAGCTGTGCTCACAGCTTGGAGAACACTAGAACCGGAACCCACGGGAGGCAGAGAGCGTCACCACTGCACTGAGCCACCAGCAGGACTCTCCTGGCAGGGGAGCAGAACTACGGTCTAATCCGCCAGTGACCACGCATTGCGATGCAGTGGCCAGAACAGAAGTGACCTAGTCAGCCCCCACGGCCCACTCACCACAGCAGACCAGTGGAAGGTCAGTCAGAGCGAAACAGTGTCCACTTTATGCCTTGAATGTAGCCCTTGCTGCTTGGCATTGAAACTCATTTTTTTTATTTGTTCGAATCAGTTGTACCTGACGCTGCGGGCACAGGAGCCCACGTCCAGAACCCTCCCACTCCACGTCTTCTGGGTGCCATTGCCCTCCCACCTCCTGCTCCTCTCGGGTGTAGCTGCAGCCTGGGCCTCGCTACGCGGGGACTCTGGCCCTCACTTCCTGTGCTGGATGTCGCAGGGCCTTTGGACGTGCCGCACGCTCTCACCTGGCCTTCTGGGAGTGTCTCTGCATCATTCCAGCTGATTCCCTTCTCCACCAAACCCACCAGGCTAGACTGTCAGATCAGCCATGCTGGGAAGCAGGGTCCCTGGTACCCCATCCTCGGCATGGACCAGAGGTGGCCTCCAGGAGCACAAGGCACTGAGCCGAGAGCACACCCCAGGCCCACGCGAGGCAGGCCAAGCAGCTGCTCAGGGTTCGTGGCACCGTCTCCACTTCAGAGAGGAGGCCCAGCTGCCACCTCCACCCAGCACAGCCAGAGACGCCCGACGCACCGGAGAGGAAACCACGCAGCAGCCACACAGCTGCTCTCAGGGAGAGAGGGTCACGGCAGGCAGCAGGTGGCACCGCCCAACACCGCTTGGCCCCGAGATGACGCGAGCAATTCCTCGGAAGCCAGCGGCTACCAAAACAGCTTCATCACGGTCAGCGAGCCACAGAACCTGGACAGTCCCGTGATCTTTAGGGATTCTTCTCACATGTTAGCAGTAAGTAGTGGAAACCAAAATCAAAACGCAATGCTCCCAAGTGCTGAATAACTGCAGGATGCTGATGAAAGAAGCCCAAGGAGGGCTCGGCACTATGACACTGTCCGTCCCCAAGCCAACTGACGGGGCCTGAACGTGACACAGCTGACCAGCTGGATCCATGTAGGTAGAGGAAAGCTGGAGCAAAAGACACTGGAATAGTCGGAAGCCACCTTGAGAGGTCAGTAGTGGGAGCCCACTAACCAAGGGNTTTTCATACAACCCATATGGACAAACCATTAACCATTCTTTCATGTCATGAATCCAAAAGCATCTACATTATGTTTTATATTGTGTTAAAATTGATATAATATAAAATTCACCCAGAGGATAATCTATGTATGTAATTCCTAAGGCAATTTTAGTTGAGACATTTACTTGAACTTTAATTTAAAATATAATGTTGCTAAGCTTCTACCCTCGTCGTTCCTCCCATATTTTGGGGCAGTGAACTGTCTGGCACCTGGGAAATCCATCAGGCTCACCCCACTGGAGGTTTAGAGGGCACACACAGATTTGCCCTTCAAATCCACTAAACAGAATTCCTTATCTCATAACACAAAGATTTTACTAGAGTATTTTATGTGCAATTTATCAGCATAGCTGCCAAGATGTTTGAACCTATTTTAAAAAGACAAGAGCTTTGTGGCAGACTGGCTCAAGGTTTAAAAATCCTGATTTTGCATGCTCTTCATTTTCCCTGTGGTCTCTGAAGTTTGCTTGATTGGTAAGTGCCGCGTGGCTGTTCCTGTCTCAAATGGTTCCTCATTACTCAAAGCCAATAATAATTGCTAAATATGACTAATATCACGTGGAAGGTCACAAAGTTCACTGTGAACCTTCATTCCAGCTCCAAATGTTTTCAAGGTTAATAGATTGATTTTGAGCCGAGATATGATGCATTTATAAAATGGAAGAAAATGAAAATTTTGGCATCACCAATATGCGGATAGTCTTAAATGATTCATTTGTTACATTTGGACTGTAGCCATGAAATTCATTTGATATATATCACATAGTTATATTCCAACCTAGACACTGGAAAATAAATTAATGACGCATTTTAACATTAGACAATTTTAAACACGTGCACTCTCCAGGATGATGAGAATTGGGATACTGTAGTTCATTTACTGTTACAATTCAGGGGTGCCACATACGTGAAATGAGACCTAACCACATTTAAAGACTGAGACTCCACTAAATTATAGTTAAAACTACAATTCTAAGTGGTTTAGCTGCTGATTGCTTCCCTTGGTCTCCTTGTCTAGAGCAGGGACAAATGAAATCCCTGACCTAGTTTCTGTTCTGTCATCCCTAGACATCTTAGGGCTCTGGTTCCAGTTTACAAGAGTGTCCTGTTCTTCTGACACCCTGACTGGACTTAAAGAAGACTCTGGGATCACACAGAGAGCTTTAGCACCAGCCCATCTGATCCTGCCCAGTGTCCGCTTGCCATTTTTGAGCTTGACTTTCATTTCCAGTTTGGTGGACTTGGGAATCTCTAGCTGCTGGTGATGGCTTGGATTAGAGCTCAGCCCACCTTTGCCAGAATCTGGTCCCCCACATAGAAAGCCACATCACTGAGACCCATTCTTTCTTTCTTTCAAATGTTCAAGTCATTCCTCTTTATTCCATAGGCCTGGATTACTCATTTTACCCTCTGGCTAGATTGCCTTTATTTTCGTGTTCTTCCTGTCTTACTTCCTGATGAATTAGCCCAACCACAATAAATACTAGTCTTCTGAAAACATCTTTAGTCACTTCCCCTCACCTACAAAACTGCATACAAACCTCTTGGCATGGCTTTGAAGGTTTTCTACATGTTGTGTCATATCCTTATCCCTGTTTTTCATTTTTCTTGCTCTTGTCAAGAAGGAGAACTATCTGCCATCTACCCTTCAGTCAGCTCCCCCTTCACTCACTATATGAGCTCAGGCAGATCCCCTAATCTGAATCTCCAACTTCCACCTCTGTCCAATGGTAAAAATAAAAGCTTCTTACAAGTTGTTCTGAGGATTATCCACACATGACAGAAAATTCCTAAGATAGTCTATGGCATACAGCAAAAACTCATGTGCTTGTAAAAAAAAAGTTTTATTGCTGGCCTTCAGTTCTTACCACTATTGGAAGGATTACTACCCACCCAAATCCCACTCACTTTAAGGTCATAGCAAATTCTACCACCTTCTCAAAGAAGGTGTGATTGGACTGAATATAATCTCAAGAACAGTCTAGCACTTACTCACATCCTGTATTTTTTTAATATTAATTTTTTAGTTGCAGTTGGCCACAATGCTTTTATTTTATTTATTTATTTTTATGTGGTCCTGAGGATCAAACCCAAGTCCTCGCACATGCTAGGCGAGCACTCTACCACCAAGCCACAACCCCAGCCCTCACATTCTCTATTTTATCAGTCCTAGCTTTTCGGGTATGAATGAAGGTCTTGCTTTTCCAACTAAATTACAAACTCCAGGAGAACAAACTAAAATCATATCTTTTGGATGCTTCTTGTCTTCACCTGCACCTTACATTCAGTAACCCCAGCCCTAAATATTTCTGGGGGTCTTCAGGTTGTGTCTCCAGCATACATTAATATTTTTTGTAGTACTCAGCCACTGCTAACACCATAATCCCTGGCAAAGATGGCCTCCACTACATGTCCCCAGGCTGCCTCCACTAAGCATTTCCTCAAGCACAGCTACCAATAAGGCCAGCCAGCCCTGTCACCTCCATCACATCTGCTGAGCACACTTGCTTCTTACCCTGATGCTTGTCATTCCTACCGGTCATTCTCACTGGATTAGGCCCCTGAGTTCTGTTCCTTGTGCCCTCAATATTTTATGTGTTCTCTTAGGAAAACATTTTTTGCAGGATATGACTTCATTGGATGGCAACCAAAAAAAAAAAAAATCAAGAATGACAGATTCAAAATCTCCTCATCTGACTTGTAAGTGAGGATGTATCTCTGGGTCAGCTCTGCAGATCAGGTTGCATCTTTGTTTGGACTGTGTTTGCTTCCTGGAGTCCTCAGGACCTCCAGCCAGTAGACACCTTCATTCCCAGCCACACCTCATTTCCAGTGCAAGCTCAGTTTAGCTGCAAGCTGGATCTCTACCTCATATCCCTTCATGCACCACGACACCTAGCACTCTGCTAGACACACACACACAAAAAAAAAAAAAAAATCAGTTAAAACATGGGCAAGGGGCTGGGGCTGTGGCTCAGTGGTCGAGCACTTGCCTGGCATGTGTGGGGCGCTGGGTTCAATCCTCAGCATCGCATACAAATAAAAAATAAAATAAAAGTATTGTGTCCATGTAAAACTAACAAAAATACTTTTTAAAAAATGGGCAAGACTTGTACATACACATGATCAAAGGGGACTATGAATGGCGAGTAGGCCCCTGCAGAGATGCTGGAGGGGAGAGCAGGAGGCCCGCGGGACAGGACGCTGCCACCCTGGAAACCAAGATGGTGGCTGTCACAAAGTGGTGCAGGCGCTGGCCAGTGACCCAGCACCTAAACCCCAGGGCATCTGCCTCGACTTGGACCCGTGCTCACACACCACTATCCAAGGCTTGAGCCCCATCTGCCACAGCCCGTGTGCAGGCAGGGTGCATGGGTCTCCCACACAGTAGATGCTTGGCATGCACACCGGGTATGGTGGACCCCAGGCCATGCTGACCCTGGGTGCACCGCCTTCCAAAGCACAAAACCAGGGGAAGGGAGCAGATGGTCCAACAGGGGCTAGGGTGGCTGACATCCGAGTGCCGTGTCCCCCAAACTCATGCTGGAGTCCCATGCCGACATCTGACCCCAGGTGATGGGGGTGGAGCCCTGGTGGATGGGGCCTCATGTGCAGGCGCCAGGGCTCTTTGCCCCTCACTGTGTGTGGACCAGAATGCAATGGGGCTGGCCAGACACGGAGTCTGCCAGTCTCCACCCGGGGCTGCCCCTCCAGAGCTGTGCGAGACAAAGGTGGTTGTTCCTAAGCCACCAGTCTGCAGGGGTTTTCACTCAAGCAGTACAACAGGACGGCTGGGAGGACCAGGGGCCAATGGTAGGGGCTTGGGCAACCTTCACTCTGGTGTCCTACACCTGCCACAGTGGAAGTCCCTGCTGCCGCGAGGTCTGGGGCTGTTGGCGTGGTGCAGCCTGGTGTTCTGGGTTTGGTCACTGTGCTGTGGTCACTTGGAAGAGCACCCAGGAACTCTACTATTTTTGCACCTGCTACCAGGGCTACAGAAGTGCCGGGGCACACAGCAGGGAGGAGTCCCAGGGCTGTGGAGTTCATAGGCTGAAGCTCTCTGCAGTGGGACCGTGTCTGCAGGCGAGGCCTTTCATGAGGCGATGATGGCTCCATGAGGTCACAGGAAGGAACCCTGATCCCACCGGAGGAGAGAAGAGGCGTCCTTACAAGGAAAGGAAGAGGCCACAGAGTGTGCCCAGGAAGGCCAGGTGAGGCACAGAGAGATGGCGCCATCTGCACGCAGAGCAGGGAGCCTCGGGAGAAGCAGTACCCCTCTCAGAGGTCCAGCTCAGGACTGAGAAGTGTCTGTCCAGTGCGTCCTGTAACTATGGCTGCCTGAGCCAGAGTCAAGGAGGCAGGGACCCTCTGGGGGCAGCAGGAGCAAGTGTGTGTGTGGGGGGAGAGCGGGCTGAGAGGCACCTCACAACCACTCATGCAGCCCAAGAGAGCCAGACTCAACCCTGGTAGGCACTGGCCAGCCCACCACGCACAAGCTGCTGGGACCCTGGCCCCCTCCCTGTGGCAGGGACCCCCAGCCCCAGGTGCAGAGTGGGGGTTCTGACCTGGGCCCCACTTGGATCCCTCCAGATTCTGGATGACAGGCCCTGGGGAAAGGCACTCAGCAGTGTGAACAGGGTCTGAGGGTCAGGGTCTGGATGGCAGGTGTGGGCCACCACGGGACCCAGGACTCCGACCTGAGTTCGCTGGGGACCAGCAGGTGACTTGCAGCTCGCGGCAGGAGCGTGACTCAACTCTGAACACGGGGCTACTGGGCCATGCTTCCCAGGATGCAGTGCTCATGGAAACCGGCCCATCTCCACACAGCCACGCACTCAGACTGTGAGCAGATTGTCTGGGGAACCGACCCAGACTTGCCACGGCAGCCCTGTTTGAGGACCACCACCGCTCATGATCCTCGACGGACGTCTTGCTGCCGTCATTCAGAGACGTGTTTCTGTGGAAGCCCTGCTCAGATTAAATGTCACCCTTGGTGCTCTGTGCAGTTTGGATGTGACTCCCCTGCCACAGGAAATCAGTGAACAGAAGCCCTGACTCAGCGCCGCCCGTGAGGCAGGCCAGGCTGGCTCTCCGCCTCCGGCCCAGGAGCCCGACGGTCAGTGAAGCCTGCGCCACACCTGACTGGACACACACTAACCCCATGGAGACCTGACAGCTCGGAAGCCGGGACTAGGTGGGGTGTGAGGACTGGTGGGTGGGTGCTGCATGTTCTCCTTCCTTTGATGAGATCTAAGATGCTCAGCAACACTAGGAAACATTAGAGGCTGTGTCCCCGAGACCGCCTGTCCCCCGCCCCACTGGCAAGCAGCCAGGTGTCTGCTGAGGCCACCTGGAGCCGCACGGGCAGCCTCTCCGTCCAGCCTGTGCCCAGGCAGGCCAGTCGCTGTAGCTGACGGTGCCACCGTCCTCGTTGCCAGCCAGCACCAGGAAGGTGGCCCTCCAGGGTGGGGCCGTGTTCTTCCACGTGGGAGTAGCCCCGCCTGCAGTGTTCTGGCTGCTCATGAGCAGATGTCACTCCACACAGTCCAGGGACACACACTGCAGCCAGGACCCTGGCGCAGATGCCGGCCCTTGGCTTCTGCCTTGTCCTGGTAGCCAAGGGGTCCCATAGAGAATGGCCACAAGCACGGATCCAACAATGCCCACCACTGCTGCTCAAACCCAGGACATGAGTTGATGAACCTCCTGCGGGTCCCAGACCACACATCCACTATCACCCACACTGTGTGCTGCAACTCCATGCACCTCCATCCAGCCACGTCCACCCCCCCTCGCCACCACGTCCACCCTCCACCTGGTACCACGTCTGCCCCGTCCACTGCTGAAGCCACCCTGCCATCTGTGAGGTCTGCCCTTGCTGTCCACACTGCATGTCCATCTAATTCCAGTAACATGGGGGACACTGGAGATTCTGAAACACCCCATCGAGGTTCAGAGCAGCCCGTGGTCAGTGTCCTAGGTGGGAACCTGCCTTGTTTGAGCTGTCAGGTCTCCATGGGGTTAGTGTGTGTCCAGTCAGCACACACTGTCCAGTTTGCATTTGGACAAGAGTGAAGACAAAACCGCACCCCAACGACAGGCCAGTAGGCCCTGAGCAGGACATGGCCCTGGGGCTCCAAGAGGCTGCCCCGGTAGGGACCGCCTGGACCAGGACAAGCAAGCCGTCACCTGTGTCAGAAGCTGCTCGGGCGCCAGCTGGTTGATCCAGCGTGTGTACCGCTCAGTGGAACCTGGGGGGTCTCTCCTCACACGGCACCCGATGATCTGAAAGAAGAGCAGGCAGAACTCAGCCAGGTGTGGGGCAGGCGACCTCCCTGAGCACGGCTCACACCGACAGAACGTCTGCCAGGCAGACCCCTCCACAGCCAAGGACAGGTGGAGGCGGGCAAGTCCCTGGGCCAGGGGAGGGCAGGGCCCGCTCCCCCCCAGGGATGGCAGGCTCTTGGCCAACACTGCCCTTGGCTGGCAGCCGGGCCTTAATGGCTCAGATTAAGATGACCAACTACGATCATTTCCAGTGTGGCCACAGCCTCAGAAGTGTGCTGTGCTCAGCCTCAGGACAGCAGCCCCCTGACCAGAGCACCCAGGAGTCTTCCCCCTGACCTGGACTGCCATCTCAGAGCACCTGTCACAGCCCTGAAGTGCCCTCCTCTCCGTCTCCTGCCACACTCGCAGACTTGGTCTCCCTCAGCCCCGCCCTGTGCCTCCTGGCCTCAGATCTGCCTCCCCAGCACACCCTGTGCTTTGGCTTCTTGCCTCGCCCCAGCCCACACCTTCGATCGACACGACTGTCGAGGGTCCACCGTAGTGGAGGGAGAGGCCGTCCAGTCGGCACAGACAAATGCCTGCACAGAACCTTCACCCAGGGACACTAGGGTCACACTCAGATACGCGTTTCAAGGCAGAGGACTGGCAGTTTCCAGGGGCCCCACGGCAGGAGCAGAGTGTTTCTCCTGCCTCTGGCTGCAGAGAAAGTAGGCATGTTAGGGGCAGCAGAGCCCAGCCCTCGAGCTGACGCTGTACTGGGGAGGCACAGGGTTTAAACCCGGGGTCCTCTGCTACTGAGCTACACTCCCAGCCCTTTTAATTTCATGCGGGGTCTCCTAAGCTGCCCAGGCTGGCCTGGAACTGGATATCCCCCTGCCTCTGCCTCCAAGTGGCTGGGATCACAGGGCCACTGTGCCCCTCCAAATGCTGTACTTTTGATACTGATGTCACCTTGCCTGAACTGCAGGTGTAAAGCAAAGGACTTTCTGCCCTTTCCTTAGGGGAGCTGCCTGGTGAGAGGGCATGGCAGTACTGCAGGGTTTCTGTGCCGGCCTTGGGAGTACCTGCAAGTTTGCTTGGGTCCTTTGTGCCTTCCTCACCTGTCACCCAGAAGAGCCCAACCCCACGGGTCCCTCGCTGCACCCTTGGACACGTGAACACACCCACCCAGGCATCAGGAGGGCATCAAGCCCAGTGGAGCTGTGAAAATGTGGGGCTCCAGGTAAGCCTGCTGATGACACGTGGCCTGGTCAAGAGCGGGGCCAGCACCCTGGGCCCAGGCAAGTGGGGCCACAGAGTCCCTGGTGCGGCCTGAGTGGACCAGCAGTGGCCCAGCAGGGTGATCTTGGACGGCTCACAGAAGCCCGGCATGCGTCCAGCATGTGTATGACCATTCCACCAGAGGCCGGCTCTGCACCACACAGGGGCGCCTCAGCCGTCAACAGCCCCCCCAGGCACCGAGGACCCTCAGGAGGCGGCTGCTCCATCCGTGCTCCACTTTTCACTCCGGGTCAGGAGGAGTGGCAGGGGAACTGGTGCGGCCTTGTGGGAGAAGGCCTGGCCTTCTGCAGATGCACAGGGAAGTAGTAGAGGCCTCTGTGCTCCTCAGGTGCCACATCCCCCAGCTCTGTCCGTGCCGCTGCAGGTGACCCCTCAGGAAGGCCCTCTGGCCAGCCGGGCCCCGAACTAGCAGAAGGCTCCCGAGGCCACCTCCTCCCCCAGATCCGGACCTGGGCTCTGCCTGAACGCTCACGTGGGAGGCTGCCTGGTGCTCCGCAGGTGAGGCCCCGAATCTGCAGCGACCACAGCAGGTGCCAGCTGGGCACCCCTTCCAGGGCCTCTCCACCCCAACATTCCCACTCTGGCACAAGCCTGAAGTGGCGACCAAGTGGGAGTGTGAGGCCAGCACAGGCTCGTTCCTTCAGGAGCAACGGCGCAGTCCGCATGCAGCCTCTGGGCCTGCAGGCCCAGGCTCCCATCCACCCTTTCCCAATCTGACTCCACACAGTGCAGCCACTGACAGCATGGAAGGGCCAGGAGGAAGGGTGGCAGACGCCACGGCTGGGGGGGGGG
>NW_025999895.1:178522-190098 GCF_001458135.2 Marmota marmota marmota | reverse complement strand
ATCTATCTATCTATCTATCTATCTTTGATCTATCTATCTATCTATCTTTGATCCATCTATCTATCTATCTTTGATCTATCTATCTATCTATCTATCTATCTATCTATCTATGGTGCTGGGGATCAAACCCTGACCCTCACACGTGCTAGGCAAGTGCCCCACCACTGAGCTACAACCCCAGCCCCCCTTTTGGTCAGTTTTAAAGCACCCAGAGCTCCCCACACAAGGCGCAGCTCCTCACGCCCTCTGCGGGGAGGGTGCCTCAGTGCGGGGCTGCCTGTGGGGGGCAGTACTCACACTGGTGGGGTGCTGAACGGCAGCCTCGTGTTGCAGCCTCACCCTCTCAGGCATCATCACGTCATCCTGGGGAAAGAGCACATTCTGAGTTCAAGATCACCACCACCTGCAACAAGCAGTAAGAAAAGGGAGACGCACCAGGAGTCAGGGAAGGGGCAGCCACACACAACCCACAGGAAGACCAAAGTCCTGACCATTCCAAGAGTGGCCGGAGGCTGAGCAGAGGAACTCTGTGCCTGTGGGAAGTGGCGTGGTCACTGGACCAGGGAGTGTGGCACTGTCTGGCTGGGGGGCCCAGCTCACCACGTGCTTAGAGGAGATCAAGGAAGACGCTTGGGCCGTCCACAGTGCTCTGCTCAACACAGCCACTGTCCACCCAGAGCCAACTCTCTACAGCCACCCACATCAACTCAGACCCAGGGTGCGTGGAGGAGGCGGGACGAGGATGGCCACACATCCCTCCCTGAACCCAGTGCAAATCCCGCCAGCCAGCAGGCTGGTGTGGGTGGAGAGTGGCTTCCTGCTGCAGCGGCCCTCCCACCTGCGGTCGCAGGTCCAGATGTGGTCACGCAGGCACAGTTAAAGGCACAGACAGGTCCACTAAGAAAACCAAAAATAACATCCTTGGGAGGATATTCATTTTAAATGGAGGAAGGTGAATTAAAGGACCCCTAGGGAGGCAAGGGCTGCCCAGCAGGAGCCAAGAGCTGGGCCTTCAGCCTCCAGGGCTCTCGCCAGCAGGCCAACACTGCCTCCTCTCCCTCGTGAGCTAAGCCAACCCCAACCCCGGTTTGCCCTGCTGGGGACACGACTCCCACCGCAACGGTGGGAAACGGCGCCGTGTTAGGAAAGCGCAGACTCAGAGGGGCCACCAGTGGGCAGCACTAGTCAGAGCTGCAGGCCCCAGGACCCAGCTGCCAGCCAGGCTCTCCCTGTAGGAAGCCTGGGGGTCCATGGGCGGTGAACAGTGAGGCTCAGCTTCACACACACACAAGGCCCAGCTGGGAATCACCTGGCCAGGGGTCCTCGGAGGATGCAGGCTCAGAACCACCCATCCAGAGCCCGAGGCAGAGCACACACCAGGTGGCACACGTGCTCCCACACCAGTGTGCTGGTCCCCTCCCTCACCAACCCCACAGTCCGGTGCTGACTGCTGTGAGCCCTGGGAGACCTGGGGAGGTCCTGGATGCCCCATCCTCCCCGTTGTGGGAGAGACCTTGGCAAAGCCTGTCAGGTCCCGCCATGGGCTTCCAAGAATGAGGCTCATGTCACAGAGACTGCCAGGAGGCCACCCAGGCTTCCGTCTCGCCACTGTCCTCCACGTGAGCCCCTCTCATGCTCCACCGACAGCCTGCTCCCCAAACCCACCAGCACCCTGAAACCTCAGGGTTCCTCCCTCTTGAGCTCTGGGCCCAGGAGGCCTGAAGGCGTGGGGCTGGAGGTGACCACGCTCCCTCATGCTGACGCTCCCTTTACACACTGTGGTCCTGCTCTACCCCCGGGTTCCTGCAGCAGAGCACAGGGGCGGGGAGGCCACCCACAGCCCGAAAGGCAGCTCCAGACCCCAGCATGCTGCCTTCCCACCGAGCAGCCTGCAGACCCTGGTGAAGGGCTCAGGCTCATGAAGGCCCCACTTCAGAGGCCACCACAGCTCTGGCCCAGGGTCCCCACACTTTAGTCTGCCTCGGCTACAACGGGTCTCACAACCCCTTGGGCTCGAGGAGGAGGCTCACAGACCTGGGGAAACAGACCTCTTCGCTCTGAAGGACACCCTGAGGGATGTGGGTACCAAGGGGACACCTGCTGTGCTGCGGGGGCCGGGGGGCTCAAGGGGAGGACACGGGCCGTGGCTCAGTGCTGGTGGAGGCTATCAGGTGGGTACCACAGTTATCAGCTCAATTTCCAGCCTGACCCTCCCTGGAGGATGGGAGGTGCCACCTCTGCATGGCTTCCAGTGACCAGTCCCAGCCCAAAAAGCTGCCTCAGCAGAGCACAAGTTGTACCGAGCCCATGGGATTCAGGAGATCTGTGGAACCAGGGCAGAGACCAAAGGCTACTTACCAAACCACAGACTTCCAGGCCACAGCACACAAGACCAACACACANACTTCCAGTGCTAATGCTGACCCCAATTAAATGGAACCATAAGACTATAGACATTGAAGTTAAGCCCAGTACTCCCACTTCAAGATTGGTGAAACTGGCCTGTTAAGACCAAATCCTGGAGACCAAAGTTAAGGAAGTAAAAGGACCAAGGAAAAAGTAGAGCCAATATTTTGGCCCTTGCCCTCTAAGGTCAGCCAGGACCCAGGGAATGACAGGACCCCTCTAAGGGCTGGCCCTACGACTCTGGTGACTCACCTGACCTCCTGATCAGGGGGATCAAGAGGATCCTGGAGAACAGGAAGCCAACCAGTGCACATTCTGCAAAGAGGATTGTCACAGGAGAGGAAAATGTCCCTGATGGTTCCAAGGGAAGCCACACATGGTCAGTAAGACCCTGACCCATCCTGGCAGATGGCACCACTGGTAGAGGAAAAGCCAAAGGAGCCAAGAAGCTTGTCACAAGTTCCCAAGAGTGACCCCTGACAAATCTCAGCTGACTCTTACAGTCAATAGAAAAGAGGTCAATTTTGACCAATTTTGACCAGGTAGGTCTTAGACACTGGCAGGAGAGTATAACCAAAGCACAGACACACATGGACATTTAAAAGATAAAACAATGGTTCTTTACTTGAGAGGTACATTTTCAGTCCTCCTAAAAGTAAGTAAAACTGTGAGTTTATAAAGGAAGGGTTTTATGCAGGAGGGCCTGATGAATATCACAAAAGCTCTGTCAGAGTCACGGTTTGTTCTGAGTCAATTTGAGACCTATCTGTGCTTCGTTGGCTGATATGATTATTATGAGCTGCTGCTCGGAGTCCTCTTTTGGAGTTTGCAACTCGTCACTTCCAGCCTGGCAGCTTGATTTTAATCAAGACCTGGAAAGAAGACAAGCTTTAACTGAGCTGGGAAGGACCTCAGCAAGCCTCCTGATCACTGGTCGGCTATCTGAACTGCCCAGAGGGCAGAACTCATTACCATGGGCAGTTTCCTCCTCAAAAAGTTAACCCATTCAGGACAGATGGCAGTACCAAAGGGTACGAGAACAAAACTGAAAATGAGACCAAAAGATATAAAAAGGGGGACTTGTGAGAAATAGAAGCCAGTGGTCCATTTTCAGAATATAGCATTTAGCCTTAACTGGGATGTAAGATCCAATTGTAGCCACTTGAACTACAGCCCTTCCCTTTGCCCGCCCCAGTTGTAAAATTAGCCAATCTCGTGGACTGTGACCCCAAGCCCCTCCTATCAGGGCAAGAGCCAGGGCTGCATCAGGGATAAAAGCAGGTGGACTGCCACCCAGGTGTGCTTGCTAGCCAGGGTGTCGCAGCCCTTCTGCAGGTCATGTGCCTGAGTAACGTTTGAGGATGTTCCTGATTCCTTGCAGCACATGGAAGGGCATGGGAGAGATCATCCGAGGCATGGGGGGTCTGAGAGAAGAGAAGAGCAAGAAAGCCAGAGCTGAGGCTGGGGGCTATGAGCCCAGAGCAGGGGAGACCCAGCCTCTGCTTTTGGGAGCACTGCCGTGGAGCACGCAGTTTCACCTGGCCTCTCACAGGCGTGCCATGTCCCCAAACTCCACGTGCACCACCACTGGTACCGAGGTGAGTGTGAAGGGCAGAGCCCAGGCAACATAAGACGAGATGTTCCTTTGTGAGTTAGTTCAGCTGGGCCAGAGCAGACCCTGGGCACCAGGAGCCTCATCCGCCCTGCAGGAGCCTGGTGGCAGGGAAGAGCAAGGGTAAAACTTCACGCTGCTGTGCCTAAAAGCAGATCCAAATCCAAATGTGCCCTGGCACAATCTGCTCACCCATACCATCACCAGGCTGCAGTCCGGAGTGCTCCCAACAGGCAACAGTCTCATGCCGTCTCCGGTTTTCTACCACTGCGTATTTGCTTCTTTCTAATTTTTGGTTGTACACAGCCTCATGTGCCTTAGTGCAGAGATCCTTTTCTGGGATACGAGCAGCAAGCTCCAGGAGCCCCATGCCTAAGCATCTTCTCAAGTCCCTGGACAGAATGCCCAGGCGCACTATCACCACTGACACCTGCCTGTTTAAAACACATTGCTAATTTAGTTTTCAAAAGCATCTCGCTAACTTCAATTGTACGTGATTAAACATTTATGTGTTTTTAATTTAATTTGTCTGACCTGGACCTCTGCAGGCCACCCATCGCTGTGCGTCTACATCCATGTTTCTGCCAACCTGCCCACTCTCATTTTCTCACCCACGTCCATGGGCTCTTCCCATTCAGCTGTGATCTCAAGTATCCCATCTACCAGCATTGTGCCACTTTATCTCCACTGGGTTTATACTCTCTCTGTGGTGCAGTTTTACACTTTTATTTCATCTATCATGGTTGATTCACTACATGCTCTGGCAATTAAGTAGCAACAACCCATCAACTCACCTTTAAGTCTGATCTTAACAGAGAAAAATGGTTTTCCAGAACCAAGCCAAGGGCTGGGGTTGTGGCTCAGTGGTAGAGTGCTTGCCTAGCATGTGTGAGGCACTGGGTTCGATCCTCAGCACCACAGAGAAATAAAATGAATAAAATAAAGGTCCATCAATGTCTTAAAAAAAATAATAATCAAGCCAAAATGTACAATCACTACTCAACCAACATGTACACCCTCATTATAAACACCACCAAAGAGGTACTTACTGAATCCAAGAAGCAAAGGTAAGACCCTGAGCTCTGTGCAATTGCTTGATTTTTAGAATATCCAACTGTTGGAAGAAAGAGAAAAAGTTCTAATAATTCAGTTTCCAACTGCATGAAGCTTAGTGTACTTTACACTCCAAGGAACCTAGGGACAGTCTGCATTCCCCAATCGGGTCGGCGTTGGAAACCCACAGTGAGGACATCAGTGGAGAATGCCCACACACAGTGATGGACATCTTCCATGGACCCACCGGGCCCAGGAGGAGCTGAAACAAAGGGAGAGCGCCTGGGAGGACTCCAGGGGTCTGCTGCGGGGGCCGCTGTGCACTCCCAGCCTAACCGCCTGACAGCTCCTAGAGCTGCCACTGCAGCAACCAAGGCCGCTGCCAGTGCCTGCCACCCTGAGCACACCCGCTCCGACGGCGGACACCCGCTCCGACGGCAGAGTGTGCAGTCCTAAGACTCCCGAGCTGGAGCAGCCCAGGTGGCGCCCAGCAGCATGGACAGTGCTCTCCAACACTGAGCACAGGGCGCCAGGCCAGCGGCAGAGGTGGGACATGCACAGCCCGGCCTCAGAAACAGTGGCCAGTGGGAGGGAGAGCCCAGGGCCTCAGGGCCAGTGGCCTGGCTCCCGGTCAGTTGCCGGGTATGAGAAGCCAGGGAACACGGGAGGAGTAGGGTGTGGGGCTGGGCAGGGGTCACCACAAGGCCTTCTGAAGAGAGGCGACATGCAGACTCCACATTCAGCAAGCTCTGCCTGGACGCCACGGGCAGGGCAGGGCCGGGGAGCCACTTCTCCTGGAAGAAGGGCGCCCACATCCCCAGCAGAGCGTGCTAACAAGATGGTTTCAGTCTCCATGCCACCCAGAAGTGACACAGCCAAACAGGTGTGTGCAGGCTGAAAGAATAAACCTGGTTTCAAAGTTCAGACAAGTAATGGTCCCCGGGGGGACACCCCAGTGTGTGACTGGGCCAGCCCTGGGCACTCCTGTCTTCTGCCATGAGGAGGGAAGCCCCGGGCTGCCACATGGTCCTGTCCTGATCCTGGTGGCACTCGGCCAACTCCAGCACCACAGGGAACGTGCTGGTGCTCGCTCATTCTCGGAACATCCAACCAGAGAGGACCTTCTGCAGGGTTTCCACATGGCTGCAGTCTGTTTCCAGCATTAAACCCTAGTGCCTGGCCAGCGAATGACCTGCCACAGAAAGGAGCAGAGGAAATGACCAGGTGGCCACCTGCCGTGCTCCCAGCCAGGGGCTCATACCCTCAGGACACGCTGTGGCCAAATCCCAGCCACCCGAGCAGAGCAAAACAGAGCAGAGCAAGGTGGAGTGCCTAGACCAAAGCTGCTCGAGACGGGGAGGAACAGGAAGGGGTCTGCACAGCACACCTGAGAGAGACAGGGAACCCGCCTGAACAGTACCACCTCAAGAAAGCCAGATGTTTGCACGTCGCGCGCTCACAAGGAGGGTCTGACCTCCTCCGCAGGAGAAGAGCATGGGTCCCGCTTCAGGGGGACCTCAGCGGCTGGCATGCAGTGAGAGGTGTGTGGCTGTACTGACCTGAATCTTCACCTGTGTGATCCAGACCCCGGCCCACCCAGCCTTCCCTGCGTGGAACACATTCAGGGAAGTGCTTCTGTGAGAAGCTAGCAGGCACACTGCACTAACAGTGCACAGGGCTCCCACACACGGTCCCCACCCCCAGCCTGCCTGGGAGGGGGTCTTTCGTGAAGGCCAAATGAGCCTGGTGACCAGACAGGCAGTGTCATGGTCTGCCACCACCTTTGCTGTCATTCGCCAGGGAAGATGCACAGCCTCTCAGCCAAGGGTATCGAGGACCTGTGACCAGTTTCAGAAGCAGTTGGCTCTGCGTGCTTTGGTCCACAGCCAGGGTTTGTAGAGTTCTTTACTTCAAACCAAGTGAAGATGATGAAGACAGAAGTGAGTTTCAGAAAACATTAACGTCTTCCAGACACACAAGATGATGAAGACAGTGACGATGACAACGGCAGAAACATCACTGACCATTGTGGGTGCCCCCGGTGCTGACCAATCCTGGCCAAGGGCTGAACTTTAGAGCAGTAGCTCTCGACCCTGTTGTCCCTCAGAATCCCCTGGGACGCTTCTAAAATCTCAATGCCAGGACTGCACCCCAAAGGGGACAGCACTCAGCACTGGTTCCTAAAGCCCCAGGTGATTCCAACATGCAGCCAGCACTGAGGACCATTACTGCCAAAAAAGACGTGGCTCTGACCCAGGGAACCTGTCCACCATGACAGACCTCACCGGCCCCCTGCCACCCGTTCAACCCCAAGCAGCGAGGTCTTTGGGAAACTGTAGGTACTCTGATCTACTCGTGCTAAGAATACAAGGCTAACCATGAAAATAAAAACAAGAACGAAGACACAGACACACCTGGACCCAACAGCACGAAACCTCAGAATTCAAGAGCATCAAAGGAAAGGGTACCTTTAAGACAACCAGAGTCAGACTGGCATAAGATTTCTTATCCGAACATGGGACTAGAAGATAATGAGGCAATTCCTTAAAATTCTAAGGGAAGAGATTTTGCCCTAGAACTCTAGACCTGGCCAAACTGTCAACTCAAAAGGCTGCCACAGCCAGGTGGTATCTCAAGTGTCAAACCAGCCACATTCCAGACACGGGATAGACATTATTAGACATTATCCGAGGCATTGGCTCCTGCAGAGTAACAAAGAAACATAAAAATAAAACCTAAAAAGAGAAACAAACAACAGCACGTGAGTAGATACTGCAGGAAGAGGAGAACCAAGACCTGCTGAAGGGACGAGGTCTAGACCGCTGCCAGTGGACGCCCACGAAGATGCGGTGCTGAGTACGGGCCAGGAGGGGCCGTGTGTGGGTGGACGCCTACCCTGATCCCCACCACGAGCACTAGGAGAAGGACTCACAAACACACAGAAAGGAAACGGACGGGAATCAAATGGCACACCCGAAACAACAAATGCCCCCAGAGGAGGTGGCGACGCAGGCTGGAGGGACGAGCACTGTGAGACCCCAGTAGGCACAGGGCCGACGGCAGTGCCTTCCTTTCACAAGCACGTGGCGCCCCGCCAAGAGCAAGTGACTGCAGCTCCACCACCAAAGGCAAGGGTGGTCAGGAAGGGCGTCTCACACAGCAGGTAACAAAGGAGAGCTGGAGTGGCTGAGCTGGCTCGGACAGCACATGCACCAGGTCATAGTCACTGTTAGACAGAAGGACATCACGCACTGACAGGTCCGTCGAGGAGATACAGATTATAAACCACCCTCCAACAGGAGGGCCACCAAGCACAAGGAATGGGGGGAAGAGGACCAGGGAGAAGGACAGTTTCCCCCAGCAGCTGCAGCCCCCAGTGCCTCTTAATTTAGGAGGGACAGACATCCAGAGAGGTCCCAGAGAGAGCACTGCAGACCAGCAGCAGTACATGCTGTGCCCCAGAGCAGGAGCACACCCCCTCGGTGCACGGGGGCACCCTCCTGGATGCCTCGCGCCAGGACACAAAACAATCAACCAAAAACATAAGAACGTCTCTCTGACCACGGAAAAGTGAAACTCCAGATCAGCAACAGAAGGAAGACAAAATGCCGTAAGTGAACACTAAGCACCCCACTCTTACAACCCACAGGTGGAAGAGGAAAGCGCTTGGGAAATCAGAGGTGCCCGAGGCCAGGGGTCTTGGCCCCCTGACCTTGCACCTCCAGGAACCAAGAAAAGGGGAGCATGTGAAACAGATAGCAGGGCGAAAACAGTGAAGACCGGAGTAAAGACACAAAGCGAGACCAGCTGGACACGGCTGGCTCCTGGGGGAGAAGGACACAGTGACAACCCGGAGGAGAAAGCAAGAGAAGAGTCAGACGCCTGACGTCAGAGGTGGTGGGCCATGTTCAGAGATTTCTTATTTCTCGGCCCAGAGACACAGACACCTGAGTAGACTATCAAAGGCAGAGCCTCAGGGGCCAAGTCCTCCTGAAGAGGAGCCTGGGACAGCAGCTTCCAGTGAGCTTCCCAGAGGAGGAGCACTGAGCCGTCCCAGGACTGAGAGAAAGGCCAGGAGAGCGCTCCTCTTCTCAGCTCCTCCTCCAGGCTGGGTGTGCCCTGATACGCAGCACACCGCACACCGCACACCGCACACCGCACACGGCAGGAAGGGGAATGGCAGTGTATGCCCAAGTCCCCGACAAGTAGTAGCAGACTGAGTCCAGCCACCTAGCTCCACGCACAGGGCGTCTCGACATCTAGAGGCTTGGCACAGGAGGCCCAGCCAGGCCAGGTGTCATCAGCAGAGCCGGAGGCCACCTGGTCACCACAAACACAGCGGAAGAAGCCGCTGGCAGATCCAATCCTATTTCATGATTTTAAAAAAATCTGGCGAAAATAGAAAAAAGAACTTCCCCTTCCTCATTTATAAAACCCACAGGGAACATCACATTTGATAGTGGAAGACAGGGCCGGCGTGGAGCACAGGCGCAGATGTGAGGCCTGGGTTTGACCGCCCCCAACCTGGGAAAGGATGAAAGGCTTTCTCTAAGATCAGGATGATAACAAGGGTGCCCACTTCCTTTTATATATTTATTTATTTTTTAGGTTTAGGTGGACACAATATCTTTATTTTTATTTTTATGTGGTGCTAAGGGTTGAACCCAGCGGCCGCAGGCGAGCACGCTACCACTTGAGCCACATCCCCAGCCCAAGGGTGCCCACGTTCACCACTGCTATTCAACATTCTCTAGAAGCTTTAACTAAAGTAATTAAATAAGAAAAAGAAATAAAAAATCCAAATCAGAAAGGAAGAAGTAAAACTCTAAACAGGAAACTCTAAAAGCCCACAAGAAGAAGAAGGAGGAGGAGGAGGAGGAGGAGAAAACTATTAGCTAATAAGTTTAGAAAAATTTTAGGATACAAGATCAACACACACACACACACACAAAAATCCTGGTTTTTCTATCTACTAAAAACAAATAGTCCAAATGGGAAATTCAGAAACGATTTACAAAAAAGTATCTCAAAGCTCTGGTAATTCAAACTGTGGTACAGCAGAAGAGCAGACACACAGACCAGTGGAGTAAAATTCACAGTCCAGAGAGGAACCCATACCTCTGTGACTGATTGGTTCGTGTGTGTGTGTGTGTGTGTAGTGCGAGGATTGAACCCAGGGCCTTGTGCACGCAAGCAAGCACTCTACCAACTGAGCTATGTCCCTAGCCCTGACTGATTTGTTCTTGAAAAGTAAAAGGACAGTCCAATTCTTAATCAAATGGTGTGGGAACAACTAACTACAGACAAAAGAGAAATTTAGACCCTCATCTTCTACCATTTATTATTATTTTTAAAAATTTGTACTAACTAGTTATACCCAACAGTGAATGCACTTAGACCCATCATACATAGATGGAGTATGATTTCTCATTCTTCTGGTTGTACCTGATGGAGAATCCCACCAGCGCTCTCTCTGAGGTGCATCTGATAAAGATGCCTTCCCATTCTGTAGGCTTTCTCTTCATGTTATTGACTGTTTCCTTTGCTGAGAAGCAGTTTTTTAGTTTAATTCCATCCTACTTATGGAGTCTTGATTTTGCTTCTTGTACTTTAGGAGTCTTGAAGTCAGGTCCTAAGCTGACAGGATGAAGATTTGGGCCTACTTTTTCTTTTTTTTAAATAAAGGAAGTACCTTTTTTAAATATATATATATTTAAAGTTTTTTAGGTGGACACAATAACTTTATTTTATTTTTATGTGGTGCTAAGAATCGAACCCAGTGCGCCTCATGCATGCTAGGCGAGCACGCTACCGCTTGAGCCACATCCCCAGCCCCTCCTTTTTCTTATATCAGGCGCAGGGTCTCTGTTCTAGTCCCTAAGTCTTTTTTGAAAAAAAACTTTTTTAGTTGTTGATGGACCTTTAATTAATTCATTCATTCATTCATTTATTTATTTGTGGTGCTGAGATTTGAACCCAGTCCCTCACACATGCCAGGCAAGTGCTCTACCACTGAGCCACAATCCCAGCCCCACAGTTCCCAAGTCTTTGGTCCACTCTGACTTGAGTTTTGTGCAAGGTGAGAGAGATAGGGGTTTAATGTCATTTTGTTACATGTGGTTTCCAATATTCCCAGCATCATTTGTTGAATAGGCTGTCTCTTCTCCAATGAATGATTTTGGCACCTTTGTCTGGTATGAGATAACTGTATTTATGTGGTTTGTTTCTGTTGTCTTATATTCTGTACCACTGGTCTATGTGTCTGTTTTGGTGCCAATACCATGCCATTTTTTTTTTTTACTATGGCTCTGTAGTATAGTTTAATAAGGTCTGGTATTGTGATGCCTCCTGATTCACTCTTCTTGCTAAGGATTGCTTTGGCTATACCTCCTACCATTTATAAAATTCAAAATAGATCAAAGACCTATAAAAGAGCTAGAAATAGGGGCTGGGGATGTGGCTCAAGTGGTAGCGCGCTCGCCTGGCATGCGTGCGGCCCGGGTTC
>NW_025999895.1:174749-178031 GCF_001458135.2 Marmota marmota marmota | reverse complement strand
AAAAAAAAAAAAAAAAAAAAAAAAGCTCCTGCAATCAAACAATAAAAGTCAAACAACCCAATTTAAAAATGGGCAAAGACTTAAAAGACATTTCTTTAAAGATATACAGATGGTCAACAGGGACATGAAAAGATGCTCAGTCACTGGGCAAATGCAAATCAAAACCACGAGAAGCCCTACCCCCACCAGGACGACGACTGTGATGACAACAACCAGAGACAAGGGGACTTGGCGCCCCTGGGAGGTGAACCGTGCAGCTGCTGCAGGAACAGCATGGTGGCCTGTGAATCATGCCACTGGCAGTTCGACTCGGAGGCATACGCCCAAAGGACTTAAAAACCAGTGCTCAAGTAAAAACTTGCACCTGAATGTTCATACTAGCCCACTCCCAGGAGCCAGTGCCTCCATCAGCGGATGGGATAAGCAAATGTGGCCTATCGACGGCTTCCAAGGAAAGGGGGAGCCCGACACTCAGTGGCATGCACTGGACAAAGGGGCAGGAGTAGGAGCTCCATGCCCTTTTGACTGGCTTGGTGCAAGGCCAGTGCATGGGCAGTCTGTGGGGACAGAGGGGGCTGCAGGCAGAGCACCACGTGCCCAGTGGCCACAGAGTTTACTTCCCAGAGTCCCTGAGGCACTGGCGGGGGGCAGTGTCGGTCACGGCTGCCTGCCTGCGTTCTGGGGTGCTCCTGAGAGGCCAAGGCCTCTCTGGCCTCCATCACAAGGCTCTTGAGACTCCACCCCCATGCCTCAGTGCCTCTGAATGGCCCCATCTCCTAACACATCACAAGGGGCGAGTCTGGGGTGCACTGACTGGGGAGTGGACATCAACACTCAGACCACAGCAAATAAAAACTGAGGTCCAGCTGGCCCTGAACAGGCAGCAGACCTAACCACCACGAGGATGCTTTCACCAGCAGCTGAACAACATGGAACTCATTGCACTCTGGAGGTGACAAGGGATCATGAATTACTTACTCACCTCCTCGGGGAGAAGGAGACTCGTGGCCTCCAATGACCACCAGGATGCCTGAGTCCTCCAGCTTCGGTCTCCACTTTTCAATTATAGTCATAGACTTATCCTGGAAGTGGGACATTGGTAGGTCAGGAAACCTCCCTGGAAACAGTCCAGCATGAAATGTACGGGGCTGTCACCCACGAGAACGCCCATAGGTACCTTACTGGCATCATTAAACACAGAGAGCTCCAGGGTGCCAGGGAAGTCCTGCTGCTGCACAGACTCCAAACACTCATCCAGCCACAGCTCCGCATTGTGGACGGGGAGGATGACAGACTGGAATTCAAAGGAATGGGTGAGCAGGGTGGGAGAGCCCAGAGGCCACCCGAATCACAGTGCCAGTCCTGACCTGCAGAGCCAAGAGCAAGACTCCCGGCATGGCTACGCGACACCAAAAGGAATCGGCCAGGAGCCAAGCCTAGTGTTCTTTCCCTGAACAGTCCTGTCAGCTCTCCCTGGACTCGCAGATGCTGGCAGAGGGGGAGAATCAAAGGATATCAGGGGACTCCCCAACTGGTGGTCACCTCAGGTTTTCAGTCTTGGTCAGAAACCACTGTTCTGGTTAAACAGGGATCCGGGTACAACTGGCTGGCCCCTGGCTGGGTGGGGCACCTCCGCCAAACTGAGGTCAGAGACTGCAACAAAGGAAGCCCTGAACACCCCCTGTAGGAGCAGTGTGTGCTACCAGGCTGGTTGGCACTGGCACGTCCTTTCCTCAGGGAGCACCACAAGGAAAACAACTTGTAAGAACCTACCTCCTAACAACTACCACAGGAGACTGCCTTAGTTCTACACATTATCATAGTGAGGGCTACACAAGAGGACCCCTCCTGAATGAGAAAGCCAAGAGGAGCAAGGCCAGGCCAAGTCTGGACACATGGACGTCCATGCTGCTTAGCTACACATTAGATAACTCCACACAGACATGACTTTAAATCACTAAATCCAAACATAGTTAGGAACAGCTCACAGATGTGTGTTGAAAATACATTTCACAAAGTTTTTTACAAACGAAATACCACTTGAGGATCTGATCCCAGTGACATCTCCTCTTGCTTATGTTTCCATCCATGAGTTCCATAATTTATTTCCAGATTAACTTTACTTAGGATTATCCTTTTTAAAGGAACAGGATATTTTTACTTTTTCAAGATCTATAAGATATGTGGATTCCTGTCAGTGATGCACCTTGATTAATCTGCCCCCAATTTCCGTAGCACTGGCATGAAAGATACAAGCTCTACATGGACCACAGCAAAGCTGTATCCACGTGTTCAGTGCCTGGGTACCTGACTCCACGTCTGTTCTACTTCCCACACTGCAGCAGATGTGGGAAGCAGATCAGGGGTAGCCGCCTGGTGTGCAGGACAGGAGCTATGGGCAGAAGCACCAGGCAAGAGATCCCGACCAGGGGCTGGGGATGTGGCTCAAGCAGTAGCGCGCAGCGCGCTCGCCTGGCATGCGCGGGGCACTGGGTTCGATCCTCAGCACCACATAAAAATAAAATAAAGATGTTGTGTCCACCGAAAACTAAAAAATAAATATTTTTTAAAAATTCTCTCTCTCTCTCTCCAAAAAAAAAAAAAAAAAAAAAAGATCCTGACCACAGTTCAGTGCAGGCAGAAGCCTGGGACTGCAGCTCAGGGCTAGTGTGCAGGGCAGAACTGTCAGAAGTGGGTTTAGAGCCTAGCGCTCAGGGTAGTGTTCAGGGAAGGAACTCAGACTTGGGGCTTGGGGTAGTGAGCAGAGCAGAGCTCAGGCCTGAAGCTCGGGGTAGCGTGCAGGGCAGGAGCCGGGGCCTGGGCTGGAGGTGGTGAACCGGGCAGGAGCCGGGGCCTGGAGCTCAGGGTGTGTGCAGGGCAGGGTCGTCCAGTGGGTGCGCGGGGCAGAAGCTCTTGGGAGCTCTGGTAGATGCGCCCGCGCGCACAAGAGCGGTCGCCACCGGGCAAGGGGCAGTCCCTCCGCACAGGAGGTTCCCAGACTCGGGAAAGGAAGGGCCGCGGGGGCGCGAGCAGCCTAAGGGGACAGACCCCGCGCCACCACGCGCCCGCCTGTGAGACCGCGGAGGGGAGGCAGAGTGGGTAGTGGGGGCCGCCATCCCCGCGCCCCGGCTGGCACCTACCACCAGGGGCAGCTGGCCTGGCCCGACCGGGTCCCCCGGGCGCTGCATGGCCACCCCGCCGCCACCGCCACCGCCCACGCCTCCAGGCTGCAATCGCGCTTTGGCCGCCGGCGCGTGCGCGAGCTGCTCGGGCAGGCGGAGC
>NW_025999895.1:156035-174287 GCF_001458135.2 Marmota marmota marmota | reverse complement strand
AGGGGCGGTGGCCGGCGGCTGGGTTGCAGGGCCCCGCAGCAGGTGCGGCCCGCTGGCTGTTCCGTCCTCTTGGTGGGCCGAAGCCCTGCGCCCTCACCTGAGGGAGGTAATCGCGAACGGAAGTCTGCAGCTAGTACCACGCGGTGAAGCACCTGGTGCGGGTCCCGCGCTGCGCCGGAAGGTGGTGCTGGAAATCCAAACCAGAGCCCTTCTGAGGTGGATGCGTGCACACTTAAAAGAAGGGGCTTCCAAGTGCTGCGGGACCTGCGGGTCTGCGCTGAGCCCGGCCGGCGGCGCCTGGCGCAGCAGGAGGAGGTGGTGCACCCTCCAGGCGTGCAGCTCCAACCAGCCCGGTGGCAGGCTTCCTGCCCAGCGAAATTGAGGGCCTGGGCCCTGGGGGTGGCCCGGGGACGCGCAGCGCGCGGTGGCCGTCCCCCTGGTGGAGAAGGCCCTGGAGGGCCGGGTGTCCTGAGCACCTCCGAGTGTGGGAGGAGCGGTGGGCAACTAGACGGGCCCAAACAGGGCTGGGGCCTCTGACTACTCCCATGAGTGACCTACTTGCGTTCCTTTTGCAAAACAGCAGATTTTTCAGACTTATACTTGTGTCTCCAGTTTCTCCGAATGGTCATCTCAATGTATGCCTAGAAGTGTATTTTAGGGTGGCACATTTTGTTCTCCCACACCCATGGCTGGAGAACTGAGTGTGCCCACTAAGCAATGGCCCCTCTTGTGCCCTCAGGAGCGACCACACTTAAAAATAAATAGCAGAAGGTGGCCAGCGCTTTAGGGGACTGCAGTGCTTACCCACTGAAACACCTCCGGGCAGGGAAGGCAGGCCTATTTTCCCAGGGAGCAGCTATCCCTCGCAGTTCAGTGGAGAGCTGGAACCTTTAGTGCATCTGTTGGCTTGAGTGCAGGGAGCACATGGTGGCACCGAATCCAGTTCCCACAGGTGGACTCCAGGCATGCCCACACCTTTTCCTGCCCTGTGAACCAGGAAGTCCTGCGCCCCTGCATGGAACAGAGGATAAAATCTCTGTAGGTGGCTGAAGGGCCATAGAGCCACTCACACGGAGAGCCCCATAGTTTGTAAGATTTACTGTGATCAGCACCATGCCACCTCCTGGGTAGGCTGGCCTCATGCAAGGTTATGCTATGTGCACTAAACCTACTGAGTAAGCCACAGTTAATGAGCATGCCTGTAAGCATCACTTCCATGAAAGTCCTTTTCTTTTAGGATCATGGCTGGCACTATAGCTCAGCAGCAGAGTACTTGTCTAGCATGCATGAAGCCCTGGATTAGATCGCCATACGGCCAAAAATAAAAATAAATGAAAATTAAGGTCAAATACAAGCATTTTGCAAATTATTATAACAAAGCCAAACACATTTGAGCATCACTTCAGATTTTATGTCCCCCACCAAATTGCACCTTATTTGCCAAGCTTGTTCTGCAATTGAAATGCTTGTCAGATAAGTAAAACTGCAACCTTATTTTCACACTTACAGACTGAGAATTTATGTTCAAGGATCTAATGGTCTCTTGGATTTGGCATTTTAGGAGTAGATTCATGGCTTAGTAGAAACCAGCATTCTAGCTACCAGAATGCACCCTGGGTTCTAGATAAGGGGTCAGAGATAAGGAGTTGCAGATGGTTCGTGATGTTCAGAATTGAGCTTGGTTGCCTGAGACTTCTTCCTGTGCCTCTCTTGCAGCCAGAAACTTGCTTCCTACTGCCTCTGCCAGCACAAATTCGCCTAGACCAGCACAAATTCTCCTAACCCTTTTTTTTTAACCTTTATTTTATTTATTTATTTTTATGAGGTGCTAAGAATCAAATCCAGTGCCTTGCATGTGCTAGGTGAGTGCTCTACCACTGAGCCACAACCCCAGCCCCATGGGCCCTCCTTTTTGCAAATATTCAGTGCCCAGAGACATTGCAGAAATGCAAGGTGGTAGGGCTGGGGTTGTAGCTCTGTGGTTGAGCAATTGCCTAGCACAGGTGAGGCCCTGGGTTTGGTCCTCAGCATCACATAAAAATAAATAAGAATACAGTGGCTCTGGAGGCAGAGACAGGAGGCGAGTTCAAAGCCAGCCTCAGCAAGGACAAGGTGCTAAGCAACTCAGTGAGACCCTGTCTCTAAAATAAAATACAAAATAGGGCTGGGGATATGGTTCAGTGGTTGAGTGCTCCTGAGTTCAATCCCTGGTTCAATCCCTAAAAAAACAAAACAAATGAAAATAAAGGCTAGATTCTTAAAAAAAAAAAAAAGAAAAAGAAAGAAAGAAAAAGAAATGCAAGGTGGTAGCAGTGCTGTCCTTGGGACCGTGGGGTTGTTGGGCCTGAGATCATGCCCCTCACGATAGGGAGAGTCTCAGCAAGCGGACCAGGCATGGGGACTGACACTGACCCTGGGGAGCACAAGAAGGGGGACGTGAGGCATTGGCCTTTGCTTGATGGAGGTTGTATGGTCTTAAGTCAGAGGGAAGGAGGGCAGTGCTGAGGTTAGGCAAAGCCACATGGGCACCAGAGGGGAAGTGACTCAAGCTCCTGCAGCCGCCTCCCTGAGAGCTCTTTGTCTTAATTGCTGCTGGTGTAAAAGGTTGGTAAAAACTGGCTGCACTAGAGGACTAGGTGCCCTGCCTGGGGCCTCCTAGGGAAGACCAGCTTGCGTAGTCTGAACTTTGTGTCCCCCAGACCCATACCTCAAACCCTGTTGGCCCCACCCAGGGTGTCCCCATCAGTGCTAGACCAGGCTGAGCAGGGAGGCAAGAAGCCTAGGGTCTGTAGCCTGGTCGCCCCCAGGATTAGGGTCAGGTCACAGAGGATGGGCCAGGCTGAGGCTGATGCAGGACTGGAGCAAGGTTTGTGTCAGGGAACCACAGCTGTACACCCAGCAGAGAATTCCACACACAGGAGTCACTGTGTGGTGTAGATTTTAGCATGGCTCTGAAGCGATAGGAGCCCACTGTGCTTCCAATTCTAGGTACCCCAGAAGGCTGGCAGCCCCCTTCATGGCTGCATTTGTGTGTGGCATGCCTGCATGGAGCTGTGGGCATCCCGTACTGCACGGTCCCTTCTGTGCTCAGCAAAATGGTTCCTTCCTAAACATGAACAGGAAAGTGTCTCACCTGGGTTACAATGGCAGACTCATGGAACTCCTCAGCACGAGATGATGAACCTTCTATGTGGGAGATAGGGTCAGGACCTCTGCGTGTCAGAGGAAGAGGAGGCCAGAGGACCCAGGCACCGTGGGGAGGGAAGAAAGGGCCTGCTGTGCTAGAGCAGGCCCCAGTTTCCACCCCTGCCATGACTCCCAAGGAGCCACCCCCTGGCCCTCCCAGCTCACCCTGGCAGCTCACTAGAGAACAGGATTTGCTGAGGCTTTGGCTGGGTCCATCCATGCTCCCTGAAGAGGCAGCCAGCTGCCCAGTGGGCACAGCCTCTGGACAGCTGGGACGCTACCAGGGGTGAGTCTGTTGCAGGGTTCCTTGGGCCAGGGCACTGCCCATAAGAGAGGGCCCCTCTGAGCTGGAGTTGTGGACATGAAGTAAGCCTCTGGCTCAGGGCCACATTGGAACCTACCTTGTCCTGGCCAAGTGGCCCTGACTTGGGCAGCCACTGTGTCCAAGTGAATGTGCCCCCATCTTTGTAATGTGGAGACCTGGCTAATTGTATGGACAGAAGATCAGTCAGGAATGAAGGTGAGACANCCGTCATCAGGAAGGGCCTGTGCTGTACGTGAACCACCCTTCAGAACCTGTGTGGCTCCGTGGTCAGTGCAGCCGGTCACATTCCAGCACGTGCAACGACACCCCCGCTGGCCACCTGTATTGTGCCTGGGGAGGAACAGACCTCTGGGTCTATCCATGCTCCCTGAAGAGGCAGCCAGCTGCCCCGTGTGTTCACCGGTTTTCGCAGGTGCTCAGAGGCTATTAGGGCCCTTTGTGGAAACTCGCATTTTGGGTTTTGAAAACCCAAGTAAACCCACGGAACAGGACATGTCTTATCCCAGTGGACCTTGGGTTTCTCTGATGCCCTCTGAATTTTCAGGCTCCATATCTGGGGGCTTGGCCTAGGCATCCAGGTGAGACACACAATCCTGGACCCCCCTCAGGTTCAAGCCTCCAATGGGGCCAGAACCAGTCCTGCACCTGAAGCACCTGCTGCACACCTGGGGCATCTGCACCCCACACCTGTTGCACCTGGTTACATGCCTGTAATACCTGCCATGTACCCCTGAAGCTCCTGAGCACACACTTGGGGCACCATCTGTGCCTGAGGTGCCTGCCCCATGCATGTGCAGCACCTGTCCTGCACACCTGAGCCTCTTCCTGGTCAAACCAGTGACTGCCAGGCAACCCCTGGAGCCTACCTGTAGCTGAACACATCCTCCTCTGTGTCTTCCTCCCCCTTCCTCCCCCACACCCACAGTGCACAGGGACACCAAATCCACTAGAGGACAGCGCTATGACCCCCCCCACACACCCTGTTGTGACAGTGACTGCCCCTGTGCTGGCTGTCCCGCTTTGTGAGCTGGTTCAGGGAGCCCTGACTCCGCCCCTCTGGCCCCTGCTGCCAGCTAGTCCTCCTGCAGGAAGTCCCTCTGTTAAGTGCCCTCCAACACTGTCTCTAAGCTTCTGGCTCCGTGGGGGCAGGGACAGGGTCTTTTTTGTCTACTGCCAATTCCCTGTGGCTGGCAGAGACCAGCAGTCACATGAGCTGGCTGCCGATGCTGGGGCCGGGAAACATCACAGACAGCAGGTTGGGGAGGGGGTGGCGCCTCAAGACAGGGTGGTGGGGTGTCTGGGCTGAGCTCTGTGAGCAGCAGGCCAGGGACTCCATGCCTGCCAGGTCTGTCAGGGGCACTGACTCCAGGGCAGCTCCCTGTCCAGGCAGTCCTGGCCCCACAGCAGAGTTCCCCCACACAGGAGGCCTCCTCACGCTACCCCCCACCAGGGTACCTAAGTCCATGTGTGTCTGCTGGCGTTGGACTACTGGCTCATGAGGACTGTGGTTGTACATGACACTGGAACCGTGGCCAGCCCAGGGAAGGTGCTGAGGATGAGCCAGCACGCAGATGACACCAGGTGATCTGTCCCTGCAGCCACGTGGAGACTCATGTCTAGCCAGAGATGGAAAGTATCTGGGAGATCTCAGTCCCCAAAGTGCTTTCAACTTGCCTTCACAGCGTGGGCCTGGAAATCACCCAGCTGTGCCCTGGTGTGGGTCACCTAGTTATTTTGACTGGCAGGGATGGTAAAGTCAGGAAATAGCCAGAGCCCTCCCAGATTTACTCTGTCCAGTTCTGGGGTCCTGGGGGCTACAGGCCAGGGCATCAGCCTCATGGGGATGTGCTGGGCAGCAGAGCCCGGGATGTCAGGAGTGAGTGGATTTCTGTTCTGTCTGGGCTCACACCATGGCCTCCTGGGTACTGTGTTGGGGCTGTTCTCTCCCTGGACAAATGAGTGGAGGGACCCCTTAGAGGGCCAGATTGCCCTTGCCCTTATAGAGCCCTATAGAGAGCCCTTCAGCTGCCTCCACAAGGAGGTCTGGCTCGCCGGCCTTCCTTGTGTCAGAGTTGGGTCTGTTGTAGCAGATGGGCCCCTGAGCTGTAGGGAAGAGCTGGTCTTTCAAGCAGGCACCAGGACGCTGGGCATCTTAGGAAGTCTGCAGAGGACAGCGAGTGCCTGGCCACCACCATGGTGCCTGTCAGCGGTACTGTGTGCTTTGTGAACTGGGGCACAGAAGAGGAAAAGTAACAATCCATTGCAGACGAAGAAAGGAGCCGTGTCCCTAAGTGTGCGGCTCGGCCAGTATGTCCTGGTCTGAAGGCTTGTCTCCCCCCGGGCGGTTAGGCAAGTCTGTTTGTCACCAGCCACCAGCAGATTACAGCTCACCTGGCATAGGCTGCTTTCTGTGGTCAGACCTGAGGCCCACAGTCCAGGAGATCTACAAGGAAGGGACATTTATTTGCCCAGGAGTCGGGTACCAGCGTCTGGCAAGGTCCTGCTGCTGTTGGCACAGTGAGGGCATCAGGCCAGAGGCTGCGAGCTGCCGGCCTGGGGTCTCTGCTTCCTTTTTTTTTTTTTTTTTGGACAGGTCTCATGATGTAGTCTGGGCTAGACTTGAACCCTGGGCTCAGGCAACCCTCCTGCCTTGGCCTGGCAGGAGCTGGAACTGCAGGCTGCACCCTACGCCCAGCTCCTGCTGCTTCTTATAGAGCCACCGGTGCCCTTGCGAGGGGCCCATCTCATGACCTCATCTAACCCTGAAGGCTCCTCCTCCAAATCCATCAACATGTGACTTGGGGATTAAGTTTCCAGCACTCAAATTTTGGGAGCACCCAAACCACAACAGCACCATAGCAGACCAGCTGCAGGAGAAGCCAGTTTTCTCTGGACTCGCAAACCCAGAGGGCTGTTTCCTGGTACTGGGGCCTGAGTCTAGGCTGTGCCAGGAAGTCTAAGGGATCGGCAGAGGCTGTGGAGGAGGTTGCATGGCAGAGCTGGGCAGAGCTGGGCAGGATCAAGAATGGAGCCCACAGACAGACAAAAGGCATCATGGGCAGCTTGGCTGGGCCCTCCCTCTGCTGCTGCTGAGACAGGTGCCCACCCTGGTACACTTGGACTGCTGTCCTCCGCACAGTTGCCTCAGACCCTGCTTCCCATCAGGGAGGAAGTGGGAGTGCACCAAGGTGCCCGTGGTGAGGAGGCCCTGGGTCTCTTGCAGGCCGGTGAGACCCTGGCCACTTGTCAGCCTGTGGGTCCTTAGCCACTCTCCCCTCGTTTAATATCTGCACCCCGAGTAGTGCAGACACCAGAGAGAGGGGCCAGAGGCATCCAGAACCCTGGGGGAGAGCAATCACCTGCAGCCGCCTGGGTGGGAACCCAGCTCCACGGAGTCCTCACCAAGCCACCAGGGCAGGGGCAGGCTGCAGGAGGTTTGCACACAGGGCTGTGTGCTAGTCAAGCTGTTTCTTGAATCACGTGGAACTCACCCCGCCCATGCTGATTTTGGCACACCAAGCAGGATCAGACGCAGGCTCCTGGACACCTCCCCGGAGAATCTGGTCGGATGGAGCCTCAAGAACACTCTCCTGGACCAGACCTGGAGCTGGACTTGCGCGTGTCACTCTGGGTCCTCCACTTGCCTAACACAGAGGTCTGCAGGGAGTGTCCACCAGGGCTCCCAGTGGAGCGGGTTTGAACTGCAGACCACTGGAGCTGGCTAGTCCTCTGGTCCCCAGGTCATGGGAAGGTGACAGGACATTGGTGTGGACTTTTCAGGGACAGACCCTCTCTGGGTCTGGGGTCTGTTTCCCAGAGACCCGATGCTGACTTCCTGCCAGCCTGAAAAAAGCAAAGACCAGAGGCTGCGCTCCCTCAGCTTTCATGGAACCTGTGTCCCCGGTTGGCCGGGAAGGTTCTTGATTTTAGCACAGAAGACCCTGAACCCCAGAGTCCCTTCAGGCAGCCAGCAACTCAGGTTGGTCCCTGAGCCCCAGCAGCTGAGTCCACTCTGAAGGACGTCAAGAGGAACCCATGATGGGGAGGTGTGTGCCACCAGACCCCGTGAGGCCTCTGTCCCTGGCAGGCTGGCACATGCCACCCCCCGGCATCCCAAGCTGAAAGCGTCCAAGCTCCATCATGCCGAGGTGTCCTCACTAGGCAAAGGACGCTACTCTCAACCAGGAAATGCCAAGAGGTCCAGGGGTTCTGTGTCAGGAACTGAACAGAGACCTAATGTGTGTTTCTTGTGAGGTCAGGCTAGTGTCTGGGACCCGGCCACCCTGGGACCCTGTTCTGCCCAGGCGTGAGCCATGAGACTCAAGCCGTGCTGTTGGTCATGGATGCCAACAACTCCCTGGGGAGTCCTTGGCTATGGACGCTTCTTTACCGGCTGTGCCCTCTCGACAGACCTTATCTGGGCTCTGAGGAACACCAGAACACCACGTCCAGCCCCACGCCCCTGGCCCTGGAAGCCTCATTCTCTCTTCCCATGGGCAGTCTCAGGGTTCTCTTTTGTCCCCTCTGTTAGTCTGCATTTTCTATAGTGAAGGTACATTTCTTTGGTAACAAGAAATTTGTTCAGTCTCCAGTCTCGTGGGCACAGCAGGTAGCCTCACGCAGGTCCTAGTCCTGTCCCCCCAGAAGACACACGTGTGCTCATCGGGGCCTGTGAGATTCTACAAGGAAAGGGTGTGAGAGGGACAGATACAGCCCCAGATCCCCCCGGGGCCCCAGGGCTCTGTCCAGGAGTGAGCGACTCAGCCTGCTTTCCAGCTCAGGGAGGTGACAGGGCAGACATCTGTGGGTGGCCAGGGTAGGCGGTGTGGTGTGCTGGGGCATGTGGGATGGCCACCTGTTGCCGCCACTGGCCCGCCCACTGGACCCTGGCATTACTGAGGTGTACAAACTGGTGGTGTGCCCAGTGGTGTGGGTGTCCACACCTGGGACCTGCCTCTTCTCCAGGCCTGTTTCCTTGCCATAGGTGCTATGTCCTGCTGGCCTTGCTGGCCACCAGGGTGCTTGGGCCCAGGTGTGAGCATGGGGGTCCTGGGAGCCCCCTCACAGCTCATGACTGGCTCCACCCCTGCCCCAACTGGGCCCTCCACACTTCTGGGACAGCAGCCACAGACAGGCACCCCGGCCCAGCTAGCTTCAGTCCTTTGGGGAAGGCTGAGGGCGTGGGCCGCGTTGGGTCAGCTGATTTAAAATGACCAGACAAGGTCAACCCAGCAGTGAGGCGTTTGGGAGCACAGCTGCTCTGCGGCCGGGGGCAGTGGCAAGGGGGAGGTGGCTATTTTTGCCTTCTGAGGTTGAGTGCTTCCTGCCCGGGCATTTTTGGAAGCACAGGAAACACATGAGGTTTGGCTGAGGGAAAGTGCTTCCCGAAACCGGAGCCTCCCGCGGGGAGATGACTTCCCACTTCACCTTCCGCAGAGTTCACCTGAAATCAGAGAATGGATCGCTCACGCTCTCGTGGCCGGAGCTCTATGTGCACAATGGAGAGCCAACCCGGAGAGAAGCCCTTAAGGCTGATTTCACAGGAGCCTGCCCCTCGCCACATGTGGCCAGGGTGGGGCTCCAGTGGTCCTGCCACCTCACGGGCACTGGGGTGAGGTCCTGCCCAGGTCAGCAAGCTGGGCTGGGGCAGCAGGGCCGGGCTGTTCCCAAACAGGTCTTTCCTGGTCTTTGCTCACGCTCACATGCCCCCACACGCCTACACACGCTTGCCCACGCCCACCATCCTAGCTGGTCTGGCAGCTTCTTGCCACTCCTCCCTTCGTGGGTGGGAGACTTCAGGGCCGGAGCTGGTCTTGGGACGAGTCTGGCTAGTGTCTGTACCCTCAGGGTGACGGCCAGGAGGATATAGCTTTATGGTCTAAGAGGGCGACCTGGGGTTCAGATGTGCAGCGCAAGGGTGGCACCATGGGGACGCCTCCCCAAGGTGTCTTGAGCACCAGCTGCCTTCAGGCATGTGCCTTTCAGGCCAAAGCCTCCTCGAGCCCCTCTGTATGCGTGGTGGGGAGGGCGTGCTGGACCTCATGACTGGGACACGTGCTGGGTCTCTGGGTGCTGCCATCAGGGCAGAGTGCCGTGCTGGCTGTGGAGCCTTCTGGGGTACAGCAGAGGGTGGACAAGGATGGTCCAGCTCCCAGCCAGCCCAGCCGGTCAGCACCACTCTGCCCACCTCCCAGAGGACCACAGCTTGGACTTTGGTCTCTCAGCTCACCAGCTGAGCTCAATAACAACAAAAACACCTATTTCAGAGTGAAGGTTGTAGGGACCCAAAGCCCTGGAGAGGGTCAGTAGGACACATGGGGTGGGTAGCGCTGAGGGGAAGCTGGGTCACCCAGAGAGATGGCAGCCACAATGCCTGCCCCTTCCAGAACCGGAAGAGGGTGAGGACAGGTTCACAGATGCCCACAGAAGGCTTCTTGTTGGCACCACCTCCTTCACCTCCTCCTCCACCCCAGCTGGTGCCTCACGGGCTCCACGTTCCCTGGGTGACAACCAGACCTTGAGCCGTGAAGCCTGGCCACCCAGCCTGACTCTGCTGTTGGTATCCAGGAAACCAGATCCTGTCCCCTACATGGGTGCCAGTACTGCTGCCCACCCGAACTCTACAGAGCCCTGTTGAAGGCGAGAGGAGTGCCTTGGGCCACACCCTCAGAGAAGCTCACACACACACACACACACACACACACACACACACAGGACCAGCAACACACACAGCACCAGCAAGCACGCACCAGCCACAGCGAGCTACAATCCACAGGGAACCCTGAGAACAGTCCAGCCCCGTCGAGAGGCACATTCGCACCTGTAGTTTAAAGGTGTGCTTGGAGGCACTCACCTGGCTCCCTGGACTAGGCATAGCGTTTCCACCTCCTTTTCTCCACAGCACACTAAGGCCACAGGTGAGGTGGCCGTGCCATTGTTACCGCTGTCGACCGGTGATGAGTCCTTGCTTCCCCAATGTTGAAGAATAACACCAGAGAAGCACGCCGAGGCAAGGTCAGAGTAGAAATTAGAAGTTTATTAAAGGACAGCAGAAAAGACTTCTCCCGAAGGAAGAAGGGGACCCAAGAGGTGGAATCCGTTGAAGGGCGAATGTGTTCCCCTTTTTATAGTTTTGGTGATGGAATGTAAGGGGGAAGGGTTGGGACACAGGTGGGCCAAACAAGTAATCTGGGCAGGAAGGACTTCATTATCACTTCTTTGGGATGGGTTACCTCCAAATCTGTTGGGGGCTGTTTCCTGGGTTCCATTAACATTTCTTTGGGGTGGACCTAGGGCCTTTCTGGGACTTCATTAACATTCTATGAGTTGTCCTGCGGGTCCCGGAATCATTATCAGCATGGCCTCCATTTTAGATTTCACTCGATATGATATTAGACCCGATTTACCTAACTACACTGACTACCTAATTTTAAATCTGGCTTCACCATCTGCAGGGTTCCAGGGGAACCAGCCTGGCCTCCTCCCCAAGTGACTGTGTCAGTGGTGCACGCTCCTTGGCCACCCCAAAGCCCCCTGGGCCACTCTCTCTCTCAGCAGCACCCCAGCAGGGACCCTGGGCTGTGGTTATCTTTTGGGTCAAGGTGTCCTCCAGATTCTGGAATAATCTACCTCCCTTCCTGTTTCCTTCCTTCCTTAATACTGTGCTTTCAGCAAAACCTAACCATTGTGGGAAAATTGGGGAAGTGTTAAGAATGTCATGCGCAGGCTCCACCCAGGAGACCTAGGCCTTGGTCCTGTGCTTGAGGCCATGGCTCATGCCATGTCAGGTGCCATGTCAGGGCATGTGGCGACCAGCACCTCACCAGGGTAATTTCTCCTGCTCAGAGGGGGATAAACCACCTGAGAAAATAAAGTCTGAAATAATTAGTGAAGAAATAAGAGACAAAGTCAGAAAAATAATTTTAAGGGAGCGCCTGATAGATTCTTCCAGTCCCGGTAGGAGTTGGAAGAGAATAGTCACAAAATGGCTCTGGTTGTTTATTTAAGGGGATCCATTAAAGGCAGGGATAAGGTTTCAGGGGTGGAGTCTTGCTTCATGGTGTCCTGTAATCAACAGATTGATTGGCATCTTGACAAGCCACACCCATCTCTGGGAGGCTGTGTGTCTAGGTGGCTGCAGCAGGTCACCCATCTCCGGTGCTGTGTGGAACCTGGCAGAGATGGATAGGAGCTCCTGTGTATCTGGGCGGTCTCACCAGCAGGAGTGCCATGGGAGTCCCCAAACACCAGATGTTCCTGTTCAATGGTCACCATGCTGATCTGGTCCATGCACATTTCACGGGTGACTTCTGACACCTGGGGGCCTTGGTCCTGTGCTTGAGGCCTTGCCATGTCATGGGCCCATGCCATGTCAGGGCATGTGGCCACTGTGGCCTCCCGGCTGTCCTGCTCACTCTCAGGCAGACCCCAGCGGGTCTGCCTGCTGCCGTTGCTGTCCCTGGCCTGGCAGGGCCTCCTCACACCCCTCCCCTGCTCAAGACACTCCAGAAAACAGGGGCCTAAGCGTGGGAGGGCCCCAGGAGTGGACCCATTAGCAGGCCACCCCAGGCAGGTCAAGGCCACCAGAGGCCTCTGTGGACAGCTCCTCCACGGCTGGTCCAGGGCAGTGTCTGAGAGGAGCTGGCCTGGTGAGGGAGGGGCTGCGTGTGGAGGTGAGGGCTTTGCTGACTTGTCCCCATTGTCTTTCCTAATCCTAACTCACTTACCATCCCTGGCTCCACCTCTTTCTGGGCTCAGGGCGGAACTGTCCATCCGCTGGAACCTGGGGCAGGTGGACTCTGTCCTGCTTTTCCCCTGGCTTGGATGCACCTAGTGGGCCCTGCCCTCAGGATGTCCCCAAGATGGCTCACATCTATCCAGGCCCCAGGCCTGGCTCTCAGCCCCTCCAGCTGGGGGCAGTCTTGAGCTGCCTGTTCCCTGCCTGGCCCTCTCCAGGTGCAGGATGGGATGGGCTGAGGACGGGGATGGTGGTGGGCCCCACCGACAGGCACCTGGTGGAGGGTGTTTACAGCTACACCCACCCACTGGGCTGAGTCACCAGGGCTGGGGCAGCCACGGTCGGGCGGGCCCAGAACTGACTGCCCTGGGCCCTCAGCTGGGACCTTGCCCATGGCCTGCAGGTGGGAGGTCATGCCCCGTTCAGCTGGACAGCTCCTGGGTGATGACTGAACCATCCAAGCCTCCTTCCCACCTGCCATCCTGGCAGTGACATGCCCAACATCTAGACAGCCCAGTCTCTCAACAGCACCTGTCCACTGGACCTGGTTCTGTCTAGCATGGGCACTGCAGCCCACTAGAGCCTTGGCAGGACCTGAGTCCTGGTTTATGATGTTGTCCAGGCCCTGCTTCAGGCAGGTTGGCACCAGGCACAGGGCACGGCTCCCCACTCTCCCAGCTGCCCAGTCTGCTGGGGAGGGTTTCCTCTGGCAGGAATCCAAAGGCCACCAGCACAGGGAGTATGAGTTCTCCTCTCTGCAGAATTGCAGGAAAACAGGAGCCCGGGTCTCCCAAGTGTGTCTGCACCCACAGCTGCTCTTAGTTGGTTCTGCAGGGCGGCCGCAGGTGGGCCCACAGAGAAGTGCCCTCTGGGCTCAGATGCCCACAGGGGCTGCCAAGACCTCTGCAGGGAAACACTCTTAGGACCACCCTCAATCAGTTCATGAAGCCAGCAGTGAACCCTCAGGGGACTGCCGATCAGTGGGGACCCATCTGAGCACAGAGGCTCCCAGGCGGCCACAATTGCTGGCTCAGAAACAGGTATGGGGCCAATGAGCACATACTTGCTCATGTCACATGTGGCACCCAGCTCCGTGACAGTTCCTTGGTTGTGCTGGAGCTCCGTGACCGCCCAGTACATGAGTACCGTGACGGCTCAGCCTTGCAGACGGGCTCCTGCCCCTCATTTCCAGGTCAGGAGTGCCCTAAACTCTGCAGCTCCCAGATGACCTGGGGACGTGTGCACACACAAGAGACGCAGGGCCTTCCTAGGGCGAGTGGGCGGCTACACCTGCCCCCTGCACAGCCTGACTTGAGAGGCTCAGGTCTGGGGCTGCAGGTGCTGCCAGGGTGTGGGACACTCCTCCTGCCTGAGGCAGGGGGCTGATCCTTCCAGGCTTTCTGCCGGATGTTTCCTCTGAAGTGAGCGGGCTGCTGGAGAGGAAGAGCCACATCTCTGACCCACGTCGTGAGTGGCCACAGACCCGGCGGGTGACTGGACCTCGGATTTCGGCCACTGTCCTCAGGTGGCCTACTCGCACTCTACCTCTTTTCTCTTCATTTTCTGCAGTGTCATCTTCCTTTGCAGAGATCTGTGGCTTCTTCAGGGATTGACCACCTGGGCACACTCGTGCGTGGAGGAGTGTCCTTGCCCCTCAATGCCAGCCCGATGCTGGGCTGTTCCTCTCTACACCTCCCAGTCAGGGAAAAATTACCTGGCCCCCACCTTCACCAACAGCCCCTAAGGTCTGTCAGCTGCTCAAGGAAGCCCCCAGCCTGGGCCAGTGCATGGTCACTCAGCCCAGTCACTGTGCTCACAGTCCTGGCCTCAGCACACACCTAGGGTCCACTTGCAAATTCAACTGTCACCTTCGAATGTGAATCCACCTTCCACATGGTCAGACCCCTCCTGAAACTGTGCCTTCCCTGTGGAGAACTGCCTTGGGGGAGTCCGGTACTGAGGGGGTCATACAGCTGACTGCTCCTGGGTCCTGGTCTGCCAACAGCTGGGCAGGGTGAGAGCAAGCCCCAGATGTCAGGAGCAGCTGCTACAGACAGTGGTGATAGCAGTGGGGGTGATACCACTGCTGGGCTGCTGTGGCAGGGCTCCACCCAAGGCCAGACGCCCAGCCCCATGGCTTGCCCACCAATCCAGGCCTGCCAGGCACAACCCCTCAGGTCCGGCCAAGCTGGCTGGACTCTCCCTTCCGCTTTTCTGTGATGCACAGACAGCACAACCTGCCAACAAATTAGGTTAGGGAAGGGTTAGGTACAGAATTACATGGTGAGGGTGACTGGGCTGAGGCCGGCTGGGCCTCTGTGTCTGTGTTTCATGTCGTAATTACACATTACCTGCTGCAGTTGCTGAATGTCAAATTACCAGTGTTGGCTCGGGATGCCTCACGGACCACAATTGTGATGATTATGTCTCTATGGGAAGGTCAGCAAAAGTGGCCTCACAGGGGGAAGCTGGGTGACAGGGTGGCTCTGGAGGGCCGTGGGGTGGGTGTTCTTCTCGGAACACCAAGGGGCCACGATTGTCAACCTTCTCAAGATGTCTTCAAACGTCAAGAGAAGATTCCTGAGCATGTGTGTGGGAAGTTCCATGTCCACTGGGCGTGTCCAGTTTCTGGGGAAGGACGGTGATTCTCCAGGGATGGTTTCAGGTGGTGGCCACTTTGTAGAACAGACCAGCTAGCTGACGGTGCTCACTGGGAAACCTCGGTCTGAGCAAGCGTTCAGTTTGCTGTTTGTTAGCTTTGGGAACCCCAGCTGTGAAGAGACCCTCAGCTATCAGCTACCACCCAGGGATGAGCTCTGTGCCCTGGTGTCAGGAACCTCCATCACCTGAGAACTGCCCCTCTGCAGGTGGCTGAGACTCAAACAGCCACAGTCCTCGCAGCCCTGGGAACCAGACAGGTGCTAAGCCATGTCCATCCACCACCCATAAGGGCCACATGCATCCAACGTTCAGAAAGGCTGAGAAGTTTCTGGTCCCACTAAGCTGCCTTTCCCAGGCATATCTTTCCCCAGTGTCAGGTCCCATGAAATGTGGAAGTCTGGAGTTTATGCTGTAAGACTCCTGGGTCAGGCACACACAGCCGAGCCTTTGGTGTCATCCAGGCCCTGCTTCTTTGGGTCTCGGACCTGGTTAAGCCGAGAGGATGCTCAGGGCAGCAAGGGGTACTCATCACACATGTGCTCAGGAGAGGTTCAGTGGAATCTTAAAGAGATGAGGACTGAAGGTGAAACCAACCAACTCTTTGTGTGGGCCACGGACCCTAAACTCTAGGGTGGAAGGTGTACCCTGAGTACCAGTCCCAGCCTCTTCCTCTGGCTAGGGGAGGACTGAGAGAGTTCATGGGAAACCTCAACAAGGAGGTGACTCAAGCCTTTCAGTTACTCTCATCTGGGGTGGGGAAGTGTACTCCAGGGTCCCCTATCCCCATTCTCCCTGATGCAGGGATAGGCAAGTGTGATTCTAGTGGGTTCTGGAACTCTCCAGTTCTGCAGCTCAGCCTCAGTGCATGTGTGTGGATGCAGAGGGAGCTTCCGTGCCCTCACAGACACCGTAGGGAGTATGTGAAGCTGCCCCTTCCCCTGTGGGGTGGGAGGGGTGCTACTGCAGGCTCTTATTGTACTTAGCCACGAGGTGCTTCTGGGAAGTGGTACCTTCCCAGCACCCTGGAGTAACAGGCCAGGACCATTCCCCACAGAGTCTCCTGGAGAGATGGCCCTGGAGAGCTCAGAGGCTGGCCAGGACCCTTAGGACCCAGGGGTGAAAGGGGATGGTGGCTGGTGAGCAGCCACTCCATCTTCCTGCCCCCAGGAGCCTGACATCACTGACCACCAGGAGTCCCAACTCCAGGGCATGTGATTTGATGGGCCAGGGCAGAGGTCAGCAAAGGAGTCCAGGAAGCCCATGGGGTTCTGGGGTGCAAGACTCCCCAGAAGCCAACAGGGCACAGGCTCCTGTAACAGCTTGGGACCAGTTCTGCTGCCGTGGCACCCACCCAGGGTCAGAAAGATGGGAATCTGGAAATTCCTGCTTTAGAGATCCTTTGGGAGGGAGCTGAGTCCTGGGGGGCAGTCCCTCTCCCAATATCCTATGGGATTCTCCCAAGAATCCCATAGGCAGTCATTCATTCTTACCCTCGTTTTCTGCTTGTTTTTGAATGAGTAGACTTTATTCTTTAGATTTACAGAAAAATTGAGCAGATTGCAGAGAGAATTCCTTCCCTTCCCCCCACCGAGATTTCCTTCCTGCATTAGAGTGTGCAAGTGTTAGCATCAACGAACCAATATGGATATTTATTAACTAAACACCACGGTCTACATTCCAGTTTGCTCTCCGGCTATACATTCACGGGCTTTGACAAATTAACTTGGCCATGCTGCAATTCCAGGGTCAGGGCAGCCCAGTGGGCACAGGTGGCTGGGCAGCCCTTCAGGTGGCAGGGTTCTGCCTTGGGATGAAACCAGCATCAGCCCTGGTCGCCTTGGGCAGGGCACTGAAAGCTGCTAGCTCTCAGTGTGTTCCTTGGATGCTGCCTGCCCCTCCCACAATGTGATGGGGGGACTCTGACAAGCCTCATGGCCCTTACAGGATGTACAGGGCCTGCTGGGCTGTGTGCCCCCGGGTAAGAAGTGCTGAGGTGTGGGAGGTGGCTTGCTTCAGACATGCCAGTGGGCCAGTGCTTTTGTACCTGGATACCTGCAGCAGTGCATTCCAGGGGATGTGGGGCTGGTGGAGCAGGCCTCTAAGCTCTGAGGTGCACATGTGTGACAGAGTCTCAAACCTGGCCAGCAAAGGAGTCCAGGAAGCCCATGGGTTTCTGGGGCACAAGACTCCTGGCCAGGAGTCTCGGGTGATATCAGTTCAGGTGCTGGGCAGTGCTGGCTCCGGGCTGCGTAGGCCTGCTCTGTTCCAGGGTCCTAAACAGATCTGGCCCTGCTGCAATCCCAGTGTCAGGGCAGCCTGGTGAGCACAGGAGGCTGGGCAGCTGGTCTCCCCAGCTCCTTAGGCCCCTGGCCCTTCCCCAGCACTGAGCTGCTTCCGATACACACTGGGAGCCGGGTATTTCTCAGTCCAGCAGACTCACAATTCCACCCTTTCCCACCCCTTTGTATAGTCACCATCCAATGAACTAGACTCCCAGATTCTCATCTGGCTCTCAACCTAGGAATTTTTTGGAGGGGTGGGTAATGTCTGGAGACAGTTTGGATGGCCCAACTGGGGCAGAAAGAAGGAGTGCTATTGACATCTAGAATAGGGGCCAGTTTGTTAAAATCCTGCAATGTACAGGATGGTCTCCTTTGTAAAGACAAACCTCACCTTCCAGGTTGATGAAGCAGTACCAGAGGTGGGCAGGTGTTGGGTGTGGGCAGCAGCGCACAGCGCCAGGCGCAAGCAGTGGCTACAGGTCCTCAGGGAGCCTTGGAAAGACACGGGGATACACACAAACCCTTTCTGGGGACTGGACGCTTCAGAGTCCAGCACGCTGTACAGTGGAGTCAGGCCTGAAGCTGGGCCTCCCCGCCGGGTGGGCTGTAGGCCGGGACAGACTCGGAACCTCCGCCAAGCACAAATTCTGCGGAGGGTGAGGTGCCAAGAACTTGCCAGAGAGGCACCGGCTGGTGAGGAGCGAGGATGGGCCACAGCGCTTCTACCGTGGGGGCTTAGGGGAGAGCGTTCGATCTCGGGTTCTCCCCGAACCCGCCTGGTGCAGGCGCAGACGCCCGCTGCGCCGTCCCATCCGGCAGGGCCTCCGTGCTCCGGCCTCGGCTCTTCTCCAAGACCTTCTCTGCGTCCCTCGCTCATCCCACCACCGACTGTGAGAACCAAGATAACTGCGCACTCAGACGTCCGCAGCGTCCAGTGGGGCGCGCGGGACGTTGAGCTCCGAGCGCGCGCTCGGGGCGAGGTTCCGGCGCAGGCGGCGGCGCGGGCTCGGGACGCGGAGGTGGGCTGGGGCAGGGCGGGGGTTCGGCGGCGGGGCGGCGGG
>NW_025999895.1:105097-156010 GCF_001458135.2 Marmota marmota marmota | reverse complement strand
GCTTTTTTGGGCGGCGCGGGCGCGCACGTATTCCAGCGACCTATGCAGCTGGAAGGGGAGGTGAGTCTCGCGGAGCGACCCCGGCTCAACCCGCCCGGATCTAAGTCCTCCGGTACCGTTGGCTCTGCTCCCGAGCTGGGACCAGCGCGGCGGGATCGGGGGCCGCTCTCCAGGCCGAGTTCGATGTCCCCATCCCCGTCCCCGGTTCCAGAACAAAAGAGCCCGAGGCGTCCAGGTCCCTGCCCCGAGGACGCCTGGGGAGTCACCTCCGCCACACCGCGGAGTCTGCCCAGGCCGGCCGCCCACTCGTCCCGGGCGCAGCGCTGGTCCCGAGTCCAGAGCTCAGCTCAGTGGGAGCCGGAGCGGGCGGGGTCCATGGTCGCGCCCTCCGGGTTCCTGCCCGTGGCGGGAGCTGTGCGCCCCAGGCCGGGAGGAGTCGGGCAAAGCGAGAAGGGATGGCCGGGTGCGGCGGTTTCGGGGACGGAACGAGACCCACGTTGACTGTAGTACGTCCGCTGGGCGACCAGCCGCAGGCGGACACCTGTGCGCCGGGCCGAGTATAGCGGGACAGAGCCCCCCACCCCGCCCTGTGAAGGTCAGGCCGCCCTTGGCAGCCGCGCGCCGGGCTCCGCGACCCCCCCCCTTCCCCCGTTCGCGGTGGCAGCCGAGGACTTTTTAGAAACCAAAGTGTGACATGCAGAAAGGGGTGCAGGTCACAACTGTGCGCGGGCGCGGTGCCTGGGAGCCGCAGCTACTCGGGAAGGACCCAGGGACGTGCCGGGCACCTAGGAGGTTCCTCGGGCTTAGCAGAGCTGGTTTTGTGCGGTGGAAGTTGACAATTCAGCAGTTTGTGAAGCGCGCTGCGCTAACGCGCGTCTACTCTGCAGGCGCTGTGGGTTGGGGCTACCCTTAGGTCTGGTGTCGAGATCGGGCGCGCGCCCACCCAAGCCTGTAGTCCTTGGGCTGAAAGACAGACTCGAGCGGCAGACAGCTCATTCTGGGTGGGGGCGGTCACGGGTGATTTTTGTGAAGCCGTTTTTCCGAGAAGGCTGGGTGTTGAGCTGGTGCGCCAGGTTCTGCGTCAGCAGGGCATGGCTGGTCATCTTGGACATTGACGGCATTTAGTTTTCTGAGGAAACCACAATGACCACAATCAACTCCCCCTCCCGATGGGAAAGACTCCTGCCAAGGGGTTGGGCTTGAAGATCAGCCCCTGGCTCCTGAGACCTCTGGGCACTGCCTACCTCACTGGGAGTTTTCTGCCTCCCTTTCAGTAGAAATCCCCCTGCCTGCAGGAGCTGAGATTGGGGCTGAGGGTGGCTGGAGCTTGGGGGGAGGGCTGGCCTCGGGAAGGCTGGCGCCAGCTCAGAGCTGGCCGGGAGCCTCTGATGCTGACTCTCTGGGACTGCCCTTGCTCTAGCCATAATATCAAAATCCCTGCTCTCAGCTTCTTCCCGTGGATCAGTACACCCCAGCTCAAGGCTTTGGGGTGTCCTGCTCCAGCAGATCAAAACCAGAAAACCCAGTCCCTGTCCCTGAGCTTGGGTTCCAGTTGAAGCCAACTTCCTTCCCAGGTCCTCAGAGGACTGCATGTCTAGGGCTACAATTCCAAGCCTAGGATGCCCAGAACTCCAGAGATTTAGGTGTTTGCAGAAGGGGTAGGTGTGCTGTCCAGTACCTGTGTGCTGTCTATGTGCAGAAGCAGGAACACTGCCTGGGCCCCTTGCCTTGTCTGCCAACATCCTCCTTGGACTCCCTTGATGGCACCTCTCCCAAAGTCTGAACCTAGCGAAGGACAGCTGAGGGACCCTTGGAGCTGCCGGAGAGGAGGCAGGGCCTGGAGCATAAACCAAGCTCCCTTGCCTTATAGCTGCTACCCCATTTATCAATACACTTCACACATCAGCTGACTCCTGTTGAAACCCAGGAGTCTGTTGGCTTTCTTGCTAACTCCATGGTTTATGACCCTTTAGGAGCTGTGGGAACACAGCACAGGGCGGAGCAAGCAGGTGGATTCTGACCCCTGCTAGGAAGGGACACTGGCCACTCACATTGATGTGCTGGTGCTTCTGGGTATTTCTAAGCAATCAAATTGGAGATTTTGAAATCCTTCTTTCTGTGTAGGAGGCAGGACCAGTGCCCCAATCTTTATCACCCAGGGACCATAAAGGTGAACCATGAACTTTCCCACTGGTGTCATGGGGTACAGCAGGTGCAGCCACACCTGGGCTCTCTGGCAAGATGGGGAAGTGGAAGGCAGCCTTGGGGGCAGAACCTCTCTGACTTTGCCCATGATCCAGGACCAGTCTCACTCCAGCAACCACAACTGTCTTGTCCTGGTGACTTGAGGTTCGCCAGCTGTAGGTGTGAGTAGTTTGGGGCTGGCCACATACTAACTGCAGGCATGAGCTCAGGTTGCTTCAACAGGTCCTCAGAAGTCTGCTGGATTTACCATCTTTTCCATAAAGGTGCCCACAGGCATGTCTACCTGGGTGATGCTTGCTGATTTTTTTTAAATAAAAGCATTAATTCAGCTTAACTAATCTGTAAATACCCTTGCCAGTGTCACGATGTGGACTTGATCCAATTCTGTGTGCACCCTGTGGCTTCATCACAGCAGTGCGGTGGAGTTTGCAGTTTTGCTTAGTGTGGCAACTGCATCTCTTGAAGATGGTAAAATGCCATCATCAATGACCATTAATAATGTATTCACGTCTGCAATTGTAGCAACCTTACATAGACCTTTTTTTTTTTTTTTTTCCCCATTTGCTGGGTGCTTGATATTTGGTTGTATGGCAGGAACCAACACAGTTGTTGGTCTACATGGGGGTCTTGCTGGATGTTTGGTTGTGGGGTAGGAACCAGGATAGTTGTTTGTCTATGTGGGGGTCTTGAGCAATACCTGCTACTGGTTCCATGCTGAGCATCTACTTGGATTCCTGTTGACCTGATGTTTTAGAGAATGGAGAAGACACAGTCACTGGCCCTGGGATGGGTATAGATATGGCTCAGGGTGAGGAAATGGGCCCCTCATTTCCTGTGGGTCCATCTCTGTTTTACTTCCTTCTCATTAGATGGAGCCAGATGGACATCATGGGAAGCTCTGGCTTCAAGTGTAGGTAGGGTCAACAGCCTCCAAACTCAGGTCCTTCTGCCCTGGTACTGTGGTTGGACACTATCACCTTGAGGGTTCCCTCTGCTCTGCCTGAGTTGGGGTGGAAGGCAGGCTTCCCTCTTTCCCCCTGTGCAGAAGAGTACAGTGCTTCAGAGATTGGTGCTGGGCCTCTGCCCTCCCAACCCTCAGGGCCCTGAGATGGAAGCAGAGACGTAGACTGGGCAGTTTATTGGGGAAAGAGAGTTGAGGATTGTGCCTGGACCCAGGGCAAGTGTCAGTGTCTTGATGCCAGAAACTGGAGACTGCACTAGGACAGCACTGACTGTGGCCAGGTGTGTCTGCCTTGCACCACTTGGTACAGTTTCCACACAGCTCTGTGACTATGCCCATCTCTCCATAGGTGTCAGAGGAGCTTGTGTGAGTTTTAGTTTGCTCTGCGTGTGTGACCCAGGCAGGCTGCTCATGACCCAGGGCCTTGTGGGGGTGGGCAGTGGGCCAGAGGTTTCACCCTTGATGCTTCCTTCTGATGTGGTCTGCAGAGTGACTCTGTGGCCTCAGCCTGCAGCCAGCCATCATAGCAAAAGCGAGGTTCAGGGGCCCCATGCCTGAGTCACCCGGCAGTAAATAGGAACTGTGTGGTGCCCTCTCTCCTCTGCAGAGTGTTCATGACCTGCTGGGGCCAGGGCTCTGGAGTTAGCACTGCTCATTTCACATAAAAATCCTAAGAATGTGGGCAGACCTGTCTGAGACCTGATCAGAACCAAACTTCAAGTAATAAGACACTTATCTGAAGTCATTGGCTCAGTTCCAGGTCTGCCGGTGCCCATGACGTCACCGTCAGCGAGGAGCTGGCATTTACATTAAAGTTCTGGGCTGCTGAACCATGTTTTGGTTGTTTTGATTTCTCAGGGCCTGCCTGATGAGAGCAGCACCTTCACTCATCTTCCTGTTGAGCCCTGGGGGTGTGCGGCCTGGTTACCTTCGGGCCTTTCACCTCCCTCTCCACCCCCAGGTTATTCCCTTGCTCTTGTAGTGGGTATTGCTTTAGTGACAACTGAACTTGCTTTTAGAAATGATTGGCCATGCAGGTACCCCAGGCTGCCCAGTGAATGAAAGGAGAGTGGACTGTCACCTTGGAGGAAGTACAGCAAGGCTGCCCAGTGGAGCTCATGCCATTGTCAACACTCCTAGCTGGCTGAGAGCCGACCTCTGGAGCATGTTGTCATAGGTGCTGCCACCTCTGTACCTGTGTGAGGCTCACTTTTCACCCAGTGGGGCTCTGCCTTGTCTTTCCACTGAGGTCCAGGCCCTCCTGGGGGTGATTGGAACTCTGGTTGGTGACAGTGTTTCCTGGATGTTTCGGAACCACCACGCCCTCTGCAGTTCTCACTTCCCAGGGGCCCCTGGTCTCCCTGTCTTAGGGACCTGGCTGAGACTCCATCTGAAGGCTACAGATGCTGAGCCTGGAGGGCGGGGCCAGGGTCTGGGCACCTGGATGCCTGTGCTCCTCAGTGCTACGTAAACCTGCCTTGACTCTTGGAGCGGGCCCTCTGGAGGCAGCCTGTGGGGAGGCTAGTAGAGGTGGCTTGCTGGGTTCTGCCGCTCCCTGAAGGGGAGGTGGGCACTGAGGCAGGCAGTGGGCTGTATGTCAGCGGCTGTGGAGGGGTTGTGGTTGTGGAGGGCTATCTCACACACTCTTCGGGGACGTGCAGGGGTGGAGCCTCCTGATAGGTGTGCAAGGGTGGGGCTTACACTCTCCTGACAGGTGTGCAGGGGCAGTGCCTGCACTTCTGGGTGGGTGGGGTGTGTGGACAGGGTGGGGCCTCCCAGGCTCTCCTGGGCAGGGGTGCGGCCTCCCCCTGGCTCTGACTGATTCTATGCATCTTCTGCAGCGGGCTGACCCATGAGGCTCACAGGAAGGAAGTGGAGCAGGTATATCTGCGCTGCGCAGCCGGCTCCGTGGAGTGGATGTACCCAACTGGGGCACTGATTGTCAACCTGCGGCCCAACACCTTTGCACCCTCCCGAGGGCTGACTGTGTGCATCAAGCCCTTCAGTGGCTCCTCTGGGGCCAACGTCTATCTGGAGAGAACTGGAGAGCTGAGGCTGCTGGTGCAGGACGGGAGCAGCCGTGCCGCGCAGGTGCAATGCTTCAGCCTGGAGCAGGGTGGCCTGTTTGTGGAGGCCACACCCCAGCAGGACATCAGCAGGAGGACCACGGGTTTCCAGTATGAGCTGACAAGCGGGCGCAGGGGGCTGGGCCACACACTCTCTGGTGAGTCGACCAGGGGATGGGGGTTGGCGGCGGGGGTGGGGGGTGCTTACTGTGTTGCCAGACGTCCGCTATTCTCCATGGCTCCCCTGTGAAGACACTAAGGGTCATGACCTGAAGTGGCACACCTGCCGGGCCACGTTGCTCTGGAGAGCCCTTTGAGTCCCCTGTACACAGGCCCTCATTGGGGAGCAAGGCGGGTGTTGGACCTCAAAACCAAACTACCTCTGAAATGCAGCCTTCCACTCACAACCCCTTGAGATGCCGCAGCCGGGGACCTTGGTGTTCCTGACCTGGTGGAGCAGTGCGTGTTTGACCAGGGTGGCTTGGGGTGCAGATTCCAACTCCACTGGGTCTGAGGCATTTGAAGAGGGGCCATGCTTTTGCACGGCCCCGTGAGCTGGTCCTGGTCTTGAGGTCTGCAGCAGGAGCAGGTGTTGGGCTGGGGTGAGGACTTGGGTGGTGACTCATGGCCCGGAGGAGGGGTGGTCCTGCATCCATCAGTTCTGGGGCAGTGGCTGCTCTGCTCTGCAGGACAGATGCAGAATTCTGAAGGGGCTCTGGCTGGCCGTGAGACCCCATCACCCATGGGAGTGCCTGAGGGGCCTCAAGAGGCACGCCTAGGGAGGACTCCTCCCTGGATGGCGTGGCAGCCTCAGGCACCAGTGCAGTGTCCCCTTTGGACAGTGTCTGACAGCATGAGAACCTGGAGAGGTCCTGACAGAAAGTCTCTCTGAGGCCAGTTGGGCCCAGCATGGCCCCAGCAGACTGTGTGTGCTGTGTGAGGGCCATGGGCTCTGCCTTGGGGTTTTTCCCGTCTTGAGGTATGCAGACTTTCCTGACATGGGGGTTGTGGACAGTGCTGGTCTCTAGACATCCCTGCAAGTGGGCGCAGAGGAGATGTCCTCAGATCCTGCAGCTGCAGGACAGGTTCCAGCCCGTGGGCTGTGAGCAGGCAGTTCCCCTTTCCTGGGCCAGTGATTATGGAGGATGGGAGGGCCAGGGGAGGGGATGCCACACTCTGGGGCCCTGGAGGTAAACTCGCCATGAAAATAACACCTGGGGCACTCTGAACACGGGTACACGCTTTCTGACTGAAGTGTGGTCCAGGTAGGAAGACCTGTGAGTGTCCCTGGTGTGATGAAAATGTGGGCTGGCCTCAAGGACATTCTGCTGGGCTCATGTTTCCTGTGGCCGAGCTCTGCCCTGGTACAGGATGTGTCTCAGCAGCTTTGGGTGGGCGCTGCCGTCTGTGCACACCTGACCACTCACATTTGCACACACAGCACACACAGTCTGCCGGTGCCATGCTGGGCCCAACTGGTAAGGTGGGATGGTGGCAGAGCCTGGGAGCTGCCCCCAACTCTCCTGTTGTTGCCCCATCCTTCCCTCTGCCCATGCGTTCAGGCCAGGGCTTATGACCTGTGGGGTTGGTTGCACTGCCTGGGTTCCCACGGGGTCACTGGGGGGCAGTGGCTCTGGCACAGGCACCTGCTCTCAGGCCTGAGCTTGGCCTCCAGGCATCTCCTGGATGGTGGGGTCCCAGGCAGGACAGTGGCTCCATGCCCAGGGCTTTGCTCTGTCTTGAGAGTCAGGTGCTTGGGGTTCCCTTGCTATCCTGTAGCGTACACTCTTCTGGCCCTGGGATATCTGTCGAAGTCGGGCCTGCAGTGACTTGAGTGCCCTGTGGATGGCAAGAAGCTGGTCAGAGGCAGCACATCCATGCAGCTGCCACCAGGACTTGCAATGAGGACCCCGGCTCTGCTGCACTGGGGCCCTAGGGGCTGGAACCCAACCCTGGCATTCCCAGAAATGGTCAGAGTGGCACACTCCAGTGTGATGGGCTCCGGCAGGGGGTACAGGGCAGCTGATGGACTCTTCTCCTGGAGTGTTTGGCTTGTATCAGGGGATGGGGGCTGCTCAGCGGTTAATGCTGGGGGAATGGGTACGTAATGTGGAATGTTGGTGTCAGCCATCTGGCAGCAGTGTTGTCCTCCCCAGAGGGCCAGCTCCAAGCTTTCTCTGGCCAGCACCAGCATCTTCTGTTCTGGCTGTTGCTGCGGCCACGGAAGACCGCTAGAAGCTGGGGCCCGGGCAGCGGCTGAGCACACAGGGCCGGCCCAGGTGGTTGTGCTGGAGGCAGAGGAACTCACAGTGAATTGGAGTTCTGGTTTGTACTGGGAGCAGAGGTGCTGTGCGCCAGAACCTGCTTAAGTGTGTGTGCACCTGTGTGAGTCTCACTCCATCCCGCCAGTCCATCCACGTTGAAAAATCAGCTTCTGAGACACTAGGAGTTAAGAAGACCAGAGCCGAGGTGCGGGCTGCTCCTCCAGGGTTACAAAAAGGGGGTCAGGCAGTGGATGACCCCAGCCCTAGGGAACACTCCTCCAAGGGTACAGGAAGTGGGTCAGGCAGTGGATGACCTCAGCCCTGGGGCACACTCCTCCAGGGGTGCAGGACAGAGATCAGGCAGCGGATGACCTCAGCCCTGGGGCACACTCCTCCAGGGGTGCAGGACAGAGATCAGGCAGCGGATGACTCCAGCCCTGGGGGACACTCCTCCAGGGGTGTAGGATAGGGTCAGGCAGCAGGTGAACCCAGCCCCAGCACCTGCTCACCCCGTGCCCTCCACCTTCATGGGGTTTGCCAGAAGCTTGAGTACCAGCACCGCCTCTGACACAGGGAATCGGACAGGATACAGAGTTGTAGATGGCCACAGGGCTGTTTTCCAGTAGACCTCCAGGCCAAGGGATGGGCAGGAGCTGTCTGGGGCTGCCCTCCAGGGCCCAGCCGCCTGGGGAAACAGACATCACTCTGGATGGGGCCGAGGGGTTGGCCGGTGAGGGTTGGGGTGCCATCTGGTTCCAAGGAATAGGTGCAGCGGGTGACATATCTCAAATTGATGGATCTCCAGGTAACCGATCTCCAGGTGACATATCTGGTGCTTGCAGGCTCCACCAGCCTGTGCTCTGGGAGCTGGGGCTCTGGAGAGGCCCAGGGCAGGTGTCCAGGAAGGAGGTGCAGGACACTGATGCTGGTCTTGGGTGTGGAAGTCACTGCCCAGGCAGTTCAGGGGTTGGGGCTATAGCCTGTGGGTCAGTTTCCCACCCCCTTGAAAACCTGTCCTGCTTGCTAAGCTTGAGTCACCAGCTGACTTGCCTGAACCTCCCACAGGAGCTTTAGAGTCTGGGGGTGCCTTGATGGCTGTGTGCATTGCCAGCAAAAGTCTGGAGGTGAAAAAGATATCTCACTGCTTCCTGGAAACAGAAGAGGTGGCTCATTTTTTTCTGAAGCTCCTGTCTCTCTGGCCTCAGTGGCTTTCTCGGGCCACTGACGACCCTGAGGTCACTTTTCATCTTAACTGGTGGCTGGCCTGGGGGCAGGGGCATGGCCTCCACCTGCTTCTTCACCAGGAGCTGGAGGGACAGGTGAGGCCTCCACCCCAGGACCCTCCTTGTGTCCTAGAGGTGCTGGCTGATCTTGACCTCAGCCTCAGTCCTCCGGGTCCTCCCCAGACCCTGTCCACACCCTGTGCACACCTTGTTCACTTGGTTGAAGGCCATGCTCACTGTCATTGGCTGTCCTGGATCCCCCAGTGTTTTCTCCTGAGGGCTCCCTCTGGACCTGTACAGGCACGGCAGCTGTCCTGGGGAGCAGTCCTGCCTGCTAGCTGCCAGCTCCACTTGTCCAGGACCCTCCCCTGAGCCAGCTGCTCCTGCCCTCACCCTCTGCTGTCCCCACGGCACCTGCCGGCCTGCTGGACCCACGCTGCTCCCCAGGTGTCCCTGTCCTGCCTGATGCTATTCCCTCCTTCTCTGGTTCGTTCGATGGTTCATTTCCTGAGCATCCACACCCATGTTCTCTCAGAAGCTTGTGCTGGGTCCATGAGCACATTTCAGGACCTTCCTGAGCCCGACTCTGGCTGATAGCTGTTTCCAGATCTCTGTCCTCAGAGTCCACACTGCATTTTGCATGAAGTTGAACTGCACTCTGCCAAGCTCAGAGTGAGAAGCAGATGCTTCCAGGGTGGGGTTTGTGACCTCAGCCGACAATGGCTCTGGATGGGTCTGGGGACCAGGACTGCCCTGGGGTCCCTACACCTTCTGCTGGAGGCTGGGTGTGAGCCAGGGCAGCTGCAGTGAGGGGAGGGTCTCCATGCTTTTTCCCTAGCTGTTGGTGGAGGTCACAGGTGTGTGACTCATGGGGAGAGGGATGTGTGTAGACTTGGTGACACTGAAGGCACAGGTCTGAGGTCCTGGGTCCGTGTGTGGCCAGGGCCTGTCAGCTCCTCTGCCGCACCAGGTGTGCGTTTCGTCAGGGGCTGCTTAGGCTGAGCCCCAGGGGCAGCAGTGAGGGCCGAGGGAATGTCACAGGTGCCCTCGGCTGGCTGGGAATGGGGTGGACATCTGAGGGGTGGGCATCACAGGCTTCTGGAGCTCCGGCAGCCGCCACTCCCTGCCAGCAAAGGCTCTGGAGTTCGGAGGTGTGGTGGGAAGATGCCCATCCTTTGAAGGGCTGGGCAGTGTGGAGGCACCGGCGGGTGGTTCTGGTTTGTGGTTCCGCTTTTCCTGATAACTCAGTAGAAGCCAAGGTGCTACAGGTGCTGGGTGGGCTGGCCAGTTAGTGGCTGCTGACATTGGAGGTGCCCAGCCCATGCTGTGGGCACAGGGCAGGGAGGCCAGTGCTCCAGACTCACCTCTCCATGCCCGCCAGCCTTGCCTCCCATCTGATGACATGAGTGACTCCAAGGCTCCAGGTGCCTTCTGGTTCCAGAAGGCCCCTCTGCACTCTTGCTGGCCTGAGAGTGCTTGGCCAGTAGTCAAGAGCTGACGTTTGCTGCCCATCCCTGGGAGACACTGGCTTGAGGGGGTCAGTGCAGCCTCTAGTCAGGTGATGGCTCAGCCTGGCTCAGCTCCAGGTTGACAGGGTGGTACCCGGTGTGCATGGACCTTAGCTTCCCCAGGGCCCAGGATTCCCAAGCCTCACAGTGCAGACTGGTGGAGGGGAATCCTCTGGCTGAGGTCTCACACCTCCACACTGGAGTGTGTGTGTGGACGCCCAGGATTGCTGGGGCCGGCCCCGAGTTTCTGTTTGACGTTTGGGGAACTGGGGCAAAGGGCAGGGTGCAGGCAGGCCACCCTGGAAGTGTGTTGCGTAAGTTGTTTGGCCAGGGAGGCTTAGCCTGAGGAGGCTGTAGCCTCTAGGTTCTTGGAGGGAGCTAGGCCCCAGGATTCTGGGGCCATGGGGGTCCTGTGGGCTTGGCTCAGTTTAAAAGGTGTTTGCACCTTTGTCCCAGGGACCAGGTGGGGTCTGGTGAAGGGGCTGAGCTGATGGCCCCCACCCCAGGCCTTGTGCCTGCACCGGCGCTGCCTCCTGCCCTGGCTCACTCGTCACCTTGGGGGATCTTTGGCCTCGTCAGTCTTTCTAGTCAGCATCTGGGTCCTGTGGGACTGGCCCTGCCCTTTGGGCTGTGGCTGGAGATTGGTCTAGGGAAGGGGTATCTCCATGCTGCAAGGAGGTACCTGCTCGTGAGGCACCCTGGTGTTTTGGGGTATGCTGTGGAGGCTGGGGTGGGTGTGGATGCCCAGGGGCAGGGGCTCAGCTTGGCTTGGGTCAGCTTTGCATTCGTGGGGGGTGCATGAGAGTGGTCACCATGGAGTCCTTGCTCCTCTGGCACAACAGTGCCAGCAAGGCACATGGCAGTTGGCACACACCCTGGTCCTACACAAGATTGACATGTCTTGAGTGGTGAGTCTGATGGCAACGTGTGCCATCATGCGCAGCCGGGCATCTGCCTCTGACATGTTGGAGCTGGGGAGGGCTTGTGGCTCACCAGAATTTCTGACCACAGAGGGCATGGGCCAGGGCCTGCCAGGCTGCATGCTGATCTGTTCTCTCCCCTCAGCCCCGTGCCGCCCATGCAGTGACACCGAAGTGCTCCTGGCTGTCTGCACTAGTGACTTTGGTGAGTGTCTCCTCTCAGGTCTCTTACGCTTGGTCCCTCTGGCATGGGACCCCTGGGCCCAGGATCAAGAGCCTTTCAAAGTGGGCAGTGCTCCCTCTTGGATCTGCAGAAGCGGCTGGATATGGTTTCCCCAGGGGTCATGGAATAGGTGCTCTTCTGTGCCCACAGCATGAAGACTTCACACACGTGTGCAAACTTTCACCCTCACATGTACACACATGCACACCCACACTGACAGCTGGGGTGGACGTTCTGGGTGACTGTCGATCATCGTCCTGTTTTGTACATGAGCTCACTGCTCCCTGGGGACTCTGAAGTCCTGCAGTTCCCAGGGGCTCTTGCAGTGTTCTCTGAATACCATGCAATGGGCAGCCTGACCCTGTGATGGCCACCACCTCCAAGCCCCATCTGTTCTTCATCCAAGTTCCCCTGGAGGGCCCAGGGCTGTGGTCTGAGGGATGCAGGCCCCTTGCATGTGGTGTCAGGGGCTGGGTCCCTGGTGTGGTGCTTGCTGGCCAGCTGCTGTGGTGGTAGGCACGTGAAGCCAGCCCAGCTGGCCCTGTCCCCGGGCTCCCCCCCTGAGCTCTGATCATCTCGCTGCCCTGCTCTCCAGGACCAGGATTGGGGCTGGGCAGGCTGACAGGGGCCCATACTGCCCTGATGTGCCCCCTTGCAGAGCAGGTAGGTGGGCTTGTCAGGCCCACAGCAGAAAGAGCACCTTTGTCTCACAGTGCCAGCATCAGGGACAGCCCCTGGCAACTTTCTACCACTACCCTTGAGCTTTTTAAGGGCATTTCTAAATGGCAGGGTTCAGGTAGAGCTCTGGTTCTGATGCCCATCACAGTCAGGGGCATGGGTGGGGTAGCGCATGCTGTGTGCTGGTCCTCAGCTACAGTGCTACCGGACTCGCTGACCTGTGTCTCCTTCCTCCACAGTCGTCCGAGGCTCCATCCAGGACGTCACCCACGTGCCAGAGCGGCAGGAGTCAGTCATCCATCTGCGGGTGAGCAGGCTCTATCGGCAGAAGAGCAGGGTCTTTCAGCCAGCACCTGAGGGCCATGGCCACTGGCAGGGCCGCATCCTGACGCTGCTGGAGTGTGGGGTGCGGCCAGGGCATGGGGACTTCCTCTTTACTGGCCACATGCACTTTGGGGAGGCCCAGCTGGGCTGTGCCCCACGCTTCAGTGACTTCCGAGGGACGTATAGGGATGCAGAAGAGAGAGGGCTGAACCCCTGTGAGATCGGCATGGAGTGACTGTGGGTGCTGCTACCTGTCCTGTGTCCTGCTCCTGGGGCTGTGTGTGCTCCAGCCTGGGGGTAGGCCACGCTGTGGAGTGCAGGCCGGGGGCACAGGTCCCAGCCCAGGACACCCTGACCTGGAAATGCTGTAAAATGCAAACTAAGTTATTATATATATTTTTTTTTTAAAAGAAATGTTCATGAGAAACAAACTCCCATGTTTAGAAATGCCTTGGTGTGTGGTTTAATGCTGTTTTCGCGTCAGCTGAAGCCATCGCAGCCCAGGATGGTCAGCGAGACTTCACGGGAACCCGCGTACACCAGAGGTGGCGTTCTTGCCACAGATGCGTGGGGCCAAATGTGAACATCTGGTCTTCTCTGCCTCTTGTTTGGCTTTCTGAAGACTGAGCTTCGCGGCCTGACCCTTCTTGGGTTGCAGACTGTATCTGTGCCAGAGAATGAAGACTAGGCTCTGACGTCACGAGGGCTGCTCGCGTCTGAGGGTGCTCTTTGGCAACTCGTTACCGCTCCTTGCCGGCGCACCAACCTCAGCACCTGCCCATGCCCTTCCAAGCCTTGGTCTTTGACCCCATCTTCCCCCAGATGCCTGAACCCACAGCCAGTCTCCACACACTGAGGGCTGCCCTGTATAGGCTTGGTGGCCCATGATTCAGAGCATGAGAGTTTCTGTGACTCCATAATAATGGGGGGGCTCATTCTCAGGACAGGGGGTGGGCAGGGCTACATTCCCTTGGGAGGCTCTCCCTGGCTTTGCAGCCACAGGTGTCCCCTGGCTGCTTCCCTGAAACATAGCCTCTCCCCTTCCATGGAGGGTGACACTGGTTGGATTGGGGCCATCAGGTGACCTCATCTGACGTGATACATCTACAAAGATCCTATTTTCAACCCAGGTCACATTCAGAGGTTATTGACGGACGTGGAGCTTGTTAGGGAGAACATTCACTCCACCAGGGGACACAGTGGTGACAGGTAACGAGGCCCCACCTCACATTCTCCTTCATGCATCATGTGGTCCTCAGGTGTGAGCTGGCCCAGGTCACAAGCAGCAGCAGGTACCCAGGGGCAAGGACATGGAGCAACAGTGCTTGTGCCAGCCCTGGCCTACTGTGGTAGTGACTGGCGTTTGGCCAGCAGGACCGGTCACAGCACAGAAGTGCTGGCCCAGCCAGAGGGCTGAACCCCCTGCTGGCTGCTGCTTCCAGGATCCTGGGGCTGGAGAGGCTGAGGAGCAGGAATGGCGGGTCTGGTGGCCTCCTGTCACTGTAGGAGGATGGGGTCAGGCCTGGGAGGCTGTGCCAGGGCAGTTCTTACAAGATCTAGGGCCGTGCAGAGCTTTGAACAGGCAGGGAAGCATCCTCCTGGGGTAGGACTGGCCCGTGGGAGGTGTCAGCCCCCCATGGCCGAGCGCCCAGCTCCTGCAGATGGGAGTAGGTGGGGCCTGGTGCCTGTGCCTGGGAGACCTCCATGGCCTGGGCAGCTTCGTGAAGGAGGAGCCAGCTGGTCCGTGTTCCCGGAGAGAGACACCCCCACTTCTGACCTGAGGCCCTGTGCACACTGTCCCCTGACAACAGAGGCTGCCCTCCTCCCACGCCTGTCCTGGGAGAGGAGACTAGGCACCACAGGGTCTCCAGAGGGGCCTCCAGGTGGACCCAGGGTGGCCTCTGCCTATCGTCTCCTTACCCCAGGGTGGGCTGCCTCTCTGGGGACCCACGAAGCCCTGGCAGCCATGTCACATGGGAAGGAGGGTGGAAGCAGCTCCAAGGCTCTGACCAGGGGTTGAAGGGAGCCCTGAGGGAGGCCCCTGTGTGCTGGCCACTGGTGCCCCAAGCCCTACCTTCCCTCTTGCCAAGCTGCAAATCCCTCCCTCCCCCAAACCCATCACTCCTGCACTGTCCCCTCCCCACAGCCCTGTCACCCCTGCACTGTCCCCTCTCTGCTGTCCCCTCCCACATGCCCCTGTCACCACTGCACTATCCCCTTTCTGTGCTATTCCCCCACACCCATGTCACCCCTGCATGGTTCCCTCCCTGTGCTGTCCCCTCCCTGCACTGTCCTCTTCCCACACTGTCCCCTCCCTGCCCTGGCCCCTCCCTCCACTGTCCTCTGCTCTCCCCCTCCCGCCTGAGGCAGGGTCTTGCTCTGGGAACCCGCCCAGCCCACCTGTCTCTTCCTGCAGAGCTTTTGAGGCTGAGCCTCTCTTGCTGCCTGCATCTCCTGGCCGAGTGGTCCCTGCACACAGGCCAGATTCTCAGTGAGAGTCCTGGTCAGGGCCTGAGGCTGTGGACACCTTTCTTCTTTGCACATCCTTGGAGGAGCTGGTGGATTCATCTAGGAAGACAGCTGTGCCTGGACATCAGTGGGTGGCTCTCCTGTGTTGGGCAGTCCACCTCTTCCCACCAGGCTGCCTGTGAGGGCGATACGGAGGCTTAGGTGCACCCCCACTTGCTGAATGCAGGGAGGGGCTCAGGCCCTGGGGGCCATGTGGCTTTGTGGCCATCCACTTCCCCTTGGCAGCCCGTGGACGCTGTGCCTCCAGCAAGCCCTGTATTATGCCCTGGCCTCACTTCCTGCCTTGTGGTACCTGCCTAGAAGTCCTGGGTGGGATGGGCCACAGAAGTGGACCACCTGCCCACACCTGCTGTGTGGTCCTTGGGAATCAGGGTGCTTGCAGTTGCTTGTGAGGGCGTCCCTGTGCCAGCCTTCAGGTGTCCCTGTCCCAGCCTTCAGGTGTCCCTGCGCTAGCCTCATGAGCCAGAATGGTCAGCTGCGCAGGCCCATCAGCACTGCCCCCACCGGCTCAGCAGGAGACCCTCAGGGCAAAGCTGATGTCACATGTGAACCCTAGGAGGGGGAAAGGAGGGCAGCAGAAGGGTGGTGGGTGTGGGTGAGGTGATGGCCAGGGGCACCTCAGAAGTGTGGGGTTGAGCCAGTCCTGGAGGAGGGGTTAGCTGACAGTTTGCCCAGCAGAGGCCAAGGGAGGGTAGGGGCACAGGCCTTGCTGGACGCCATCTCCCAGGGCCTGCTGAGGCCCAGGGCAGCCTTGTGGCCACTGCAGAGGCAGTGAGCTTCAGCCAGCATGGTGATAGCCTTCCCAAGAAAAGACATGAGGCTGTGTCCCTTAAGCCCCCCGCGTGTCCTCCGGGCCAGCTCAGCCTGCCCTGTTACTGCTGGTCTCCATGCTGGCCACACCAGTGTTTCTTGCCTGGGCCCCGCTGACCTGGCCACTGGCTAGGCCAGGCTGGAGCTTTGAACGTGCCTCTAGTGGCTGCCACTGTACCATTCCCCTCCCCAGGGCCATGATCACTGGCTTTCTGGAACGTCCACAGCCCACTGGGAGCTGCAGGACCAAGGAGGGCAGCCAGGCCTCTGTGGTCACCTGCCTCTGGACCTGGTTTAAGTCCTGTTGTTTGAGGTGTCAGGCTGCCACCACTGGGGGGTGAGGGATGGTGCTGGGGTTGCCCCTGAGGCACGGTGGCCAGATCTGCTTCCTGGGTCAGAGCAGAGACTGAGTGTGTGGAGGACAGAGCCCCAGAGTCTCCCAACACTGCCTTGTAAGGACCTTCATCCAGATTGTGAGAGTGACTATTCATGAGAGCGTTTTGCACACACAGAAGTGCAAAGGAGGAGAGAGCCTGCTCCCTTAGAGGTGAGTGTGTGCGTTCACCCTGCTGGCTCAGCTTTCCTCACCTTGCCCGGGGCTCCCTGCAGCTGGCCTGGGCAGAGCTGGGGCCACTTGGGCCATGTGGCTGCCTTTGCCATCCCCAACCCTCTGCTTTTGAGGATGAAGCACATGACCCTTCCTGGACAGGTAGGGTTCCCCTCCTTCTGCTCTCTGTAGCTGTGAGAAGACCCTCTGCTGGGGCGAGGAAGGGAGCCTCTTGTTGGCCAGGCTGAGTTTCCACGCCTGTGCTCGGACTTGTCCACCACCGGCTCAGTCCTGGTGTCTTCTGATCCCTGGAGCCTGTGCAGGCCTCACGCAGCAGAGGGGGCAGCAGTTGCTCATCTGATGGGTGCAGAGTCATGGGGTTCTGCAAAGTGGAAGCGAGGGGCAGAACTCAGAGGCAACGTTAGAAGGGACCGTGATCCCAGGAGTGCAGGTGCCCCAGAAACCCAAAAGGCAAGAAGATGGGAGGCGACTTGGCAAACTCTGACCCCAGACCCTGGGACTCAGGTCAGGCTCTGCCTTCCAGGACTGTGCAATGGGGAGCTCGTGCTGTCGGGTCGCCGAGCTTTATCGGCCCTGAAGTGCGTGGGCACGGCTGAGTGCATTTCAGAGGGTTTACAGGGCTGGCTTACACTGAGGGCAGGGAGCACCCTGGATCACCACCACCCCCCCCACCCTCCCCCGGGGCCTGGCTCCTCAGAACACTGGGTTCTACCCACAAAACAAGGCCCTCATCCTACTGGCAGTCCTGAGGGCTGGACCTCCTTGGGAGGAGGGCCTTGTCTGGAGGGAATGGAAGGAGGGGCCATGTGCTCACCTGGGCCACCAGGCCAGGTGGCTACTTTTGGGCAGCACCCAGTGACCAGGACCTAGAGACGGCCATGGGTCCCCTGGGTTGGGGGAGCCCCACATTAGGGCTGCAGCCGACTCTGAGGCCCATCTGCTGAGTGACGCAACCACCTCATGCAGGCCCATAGCCAGACCCAGCCGCCAGGCTTTGCTGACCTCCTGCCAGTAGGATGGGCAGCTCGCCGCACTGAGGGTGGAGTTAACCCACGTGCATTGGCGTGGGGTCGTCCTGGCCTGGGAGTGTCCGCCCTGGGCCACCTCTTCTCAGCTGCCCTGTGCTTGTGATCAGGGGAAGAGCTTGTGGGACCAGGGATCCTGTCCGCACTGAAGGTTCACCGGGGTAGCGCCTATACAAGGCCTCCCGTGCCTGGCGCTGGTAGGACCTGCTCCCTGGGAGAGGCCACTCTGCGCAGCACACAGGTCATCATCAAAGGTGGCAGGGCGGGGCTCAGGGTGGGGCTCAGGGCCATCATCTGGGCTGCCATTCTGTGTAGGCCGTGGGCTGTGAGCAGAGGCCCAGGGAGGCAATCCTGTGAAGGGATACTTGTGCATGGACCTGGGCACTGTCCACAGACCAGTGAGACCACTTGCAGCTTTCCTAGGGTTTTCTGCCCCTTGGACCCCAGTCTCTTCCTCTGTCATGGGAGGGTCTCCCCACTACACCTTCCCCCAGGGCTTTCTGCCCACATGTCAGCCTGTGATGTGGGTGTGTCTTCAAGGCTTCTGGTCTTGGGAGGAGGGTGGAGCCTCTGTTCCCAGCAAGGTGTGTGGGACTGGTGCACAGTGGGTGCCTGTGGCATGTGCAGCCTGGCATATAGTGGGAGCTCATGCAACCTGGAATGCACTGGGTGCTCATGCAGCCTGGCACGCAGTGGGTGCTCATGCAGCCTGGCACGCAGTGAGAGCTCATGCAGCCTGGCACGCAGTGGGTGCTCATGCAGCCTGGCACCCAGGAGGAGGGCCTTGTCTGGATGGCCTGAGTGGGTGCTCAAGCAGTCTGGTACACAGTGGTTGTTTGAATCCTGTCCCTCCTGAGGAGAAGCTGTGGGCTTGATCAGGACTGTGGGGGATTCTGTCCATCTACACTCAGTCTCAGGTGGGTGTTCACTCAAGCAGAAGGGGGAAGATAAGTCTCCAGAGGTCTGAACAGACAAGTAATGACAGGAGATTGGGATAGGGAGTCAGAGCAGGGGTTTTGAGGATTAAAAACCAGGGCCAGGACATGGGATGTAGACTCAAATGGAGGTTGTGGCCCTGGGGAAGATGTGGCCCTGGAGAGAACGTGATCCTGGGGAATTCGTGGACCTAGGGAGGACGTGGACCTGGAGAGGTTGTGGCCCTGGGGAGGTCTGTCCTTGGATAGGATATGGTCCTGGGGAGGACATGTCCCTGGTGAGGATGTGACCCTGGGGAGGTCATAGCCCTGGGGAGGACGTAGCCCTGGTGAGGATGTGACCCTGGGGAGGACGTGGACCGGGGAGATGACGGTCCTGGGGAAAACAGGGCCCTGGAAGGCTTCTGGGAATGTGTGGCCCAGTCCAGAGAGGAATGACCCTTTCTGAGGGAGGCCTGGGCCTCTTCACCCTGCTGGTGCCCATGCAGGGGCCACATGGGGGCTGCAAGAGAACGTGAAGAATCCGGTGTCAACACTGGGCCATTGTGCGCTGCTGCCCAGGAGGCCGTGATTCACAGAACAGCGGAGGTCTGGTTGGTATCGGGTGTGAGGGCACAGGGCTGGGGCTCTGGAATTCGCCCTCAGAAGAATCCTGCTCACTGAGCCACATACTTCCCTAGTCGTCAGTTTGATGGGGGCAAGAGGCCTAAATGGCTGAAATAAAAACAGAAACAGAAAAACAAACAAAAGAGGGCTCGTGAGGTGGGGAGTGGGGCTGTGGGCTTGCGGAGCAGGAAGGGAGGGCCGAGGACAACGGGCCCTGAGCACACGGTGTGTCCAGGTTCGTGTGTGTTCTTTCTCAGTGTGTCTGTGGGTCTCTGTGCACTTGTGTTTGGTCTGTATGTGGGTCTCTGTGTTTGCCTATATGCCTGTGTGTGTCTGTGTGTTTATGTGTGTTTGTTCTCTGTGTCTCTGTGCCTGTGGGTTTGGTCTCTGTGTCTGTAAGTCTCTGTGTTTTCCTATGTGTTTGTGTGTGTTTGATTTCTGTGTGTCTGTGTGTGTGTCTCTATGTGTGCGTCTGTGTGTTTGGTCTGTGTGTCTGTGTGTGTCTCTGTGTGTCTGTGTGTGTCTCTGTGTGTGTCTCTATGTCTGTGTGTCTCTGTGTGTCTGTGTGTGTCTGTGTGTTGGTCTCTGTGTGTGTCTCTATGTCTGTGTGTGTCTGTGTTTGTCTGTTGTATGTGTGTGCCTATGTCTCTGTGTATGTGTTTGTGCACACGCTTGCTTGCTTGTGCATGTCTGTCTGTCTCCATGGCATCCGTGTGGGGTGCACAGGATCTTTTTCTGAATCAGAAGTCCACAGGGCCTGCCCAGGCTCTCCCCAGTGGGCAAAGTCGGAGTCCAGGTCTCTGGGCCCTCTGGCTGTGCTGCCAGCCATCCCCCTACCTGGGCTCAGCCTCCTGGCCATGGGCATCTGCTGCTCCTGGGAGGAGTGTCCACTTGAGGTCCCCCATCTCTGCTGCCGTGGTGATATACCTTCACAGGCACTGAGGTTGTCCTCAAGGCCCCCGTCTGAATGAAGCGATCCCTCCCACCTCCTCTTCTGCTGGGGTGGAGGAGGTGGCACCCTGTGTGCTGTGGGCAGGCAGGGGCCAAGGGGTAGGGGCTGGGCCACCTGGCAGGGAAGGCCTTGCAGGCATATGAGGAGCCACAATTCAGAGGAGGCCCCTGTGATCCCCGTCAGGTGACGGGCCACCAGGAAGGTGGAGACCCCCGTCGCTGGATGGGGCCTGGGAGACAAGAGGGCAATCTGGGCTGTTCTGGGAGGTGCTGGGAACCCAGAGAACTGTCCTCAGGATGTTCTTGGGGGGATGCGGGGATGGGGGACCCTTCATTGCACTGGCCCTGCCCACTCCTGGAGCCTGGGAGGCAGAATACGGGAGTCAGCTGGACAGCGGGGTTGTGGTCACTCCTGAGTAGATTCCAGAGAAGCCCGGGTGTCTAACGCCCACATGATGCATGGCCTTTGGCAAGTGACCACAAGATCACCCTGAAAGGGGTCAAGGTGGGCAGACTTGCTTCTTCCAGCCTGTTTTGACCTCAGTCTCCCATCCAGAGTCCAGGTGTGGGGTGGGGCAGGGATCTCAGGGCACCTACTGTGAGGAAGCCCTGGGCCCGAGCGTGGAGGGCTGCTGTCCAGGAGCCTCTGCTCCCCAGCCCGAGGGGGTCTGTGGCTTCTTCCCTCTCAGCACAGCTGAGCCAAATTAAAATGTCCCCAAAGAAGCTTGGCTAAACCCTGCGGAAAGAAAAGGACCCTGGTGGCATGAAAGCAGACTCTGCCCTGGCCACAGGCAGGCTGGTAGGGCAGCCCCACGCTGGGCTGGCGAGGGGCCGTGGGGTCTGGAAGGCCACCCAGGGGGGCTCCAAGAGGCAGCGGGCAGTGCGCACAGCAGGTGTGCTGCCAGTGGGGGCAGGGGGGCCGGGGGCAGGTTGGGTGCTGTCACATCTGGCTCCAGCCCAAGCCTCTGCCCGCCCCCATCTGACCAGTGGCCTCCTCTGTCCTGCTCACACCTGGCTCCAGGGACCCAGGGTGCAGGGGCTCGACCTGGGTTAGACCGGCTCCTTCCCCGGCTGGTTCCACCTCACATGGGTGGCACTGCGAGGCGCCACACTGCTGATCCTCAGCCTCCAGAGACTCAGCTGGATGGTTGGGCCATGCTCCCTCCCATCCCAGTGCCACTTCTGTTCAGGCAGAGAGACCTGGAAGCCCAGGCCAGGGCAAGGGGGTGGGAGGAGGGAGCCCCTGGACACCTCAGACCCTCTGGTCATCCCTCATCTGGTCAGTGAGGGTCCAGTGCAAGGTCACTGAAGGATCTGCTCACACAGGGAGGGCCAGGCCACAGGGCCTAGGAGTGTGGCTTGACCCAAAGGAGCCCTAGCCCAGAGCACCTGCAGCCTGGGGAGCTGCCCGCTGTCCCTTGCCCCTGGGAAGGAGGCCACTCGTCTCATCTGTCAGAGGGATGGACAGGAACTACTGTGACGAGTGGTGAGCCCCAGGCCGGGCCCTCTTGTGGGACCGTGAAAGCCACAGTCAGATAGAGACCTTGGCTCCTGGCTTCGGGCTTCTTTCTTCCTCCCTCCCGGACACACCCTCCTGCCTCTTCCAGCCGCCCTGCTGGATGACCTTGGTGATCCTCGGCTGGGATCCTCTCTGTCGTGCGTGGCACGCAGCCAGAACACCCCTGCAGGACCCTGTAGGATCCAGGACCCAGGGATTCCCTCTCAGGGCTCCCAGGACCTGAGTGGGTCTGCAGCCAACTGGGGGTCATGGGGGTGCTATGGGCATGGGCATGGGATGTGGAAGACTGCATCTGGGAGCAGACCCTGGGGTCCCTCTCTGTGCACAGAGGGCTGCCGGGGACACAGAGCTACTGACCAGGCGCCCCTGCTGCTCTTCCAGCCAGCCGTGGTCCTGGGTCACACGTGAAGGAGACAGGGTGTGACTGTCTTACCCGCGTCGTCACCTTTGCCCTCAGGGAGCCCCGTGGACAAGGTGGAATGTTCCAGGTGGGCTCAGCTGTGCCTGCACAGAGGCGAGTCGGAGAGGGTTGGATGGGAGGTGGCAGCACAGCAGGGGCCGCGGGGCAGCCACAGCAGAGGAGGACCTGCTAAGGACAGAGGCTCTTGAAGGACTTTAAAAATAGGCTTTATAACTTTCAAACAAGACATTTGAAGTGTGCCATGAAAGAAGAGGGCAAAAAAGTCAGAGAAGGGAGATGCACTGCCAACCTGTCACAGAGCAGACTCTGGGGACTTTCTGGAGTCACCCCCGGGTCAGGGCTGCTGTTTCGTGGCAAAGCCGTGTCTCAAGAGGTCACGGTCTCTTGAGACACTGAGGGGTCTTCCAGGGCTACGAGGAAGCACAGGTGGAGCACACTGAGATGGACAGGTCCACCCTCTGCCAGGCGAGCAACCACACAGGTGTGCCGTCTTGCTCTGAGTGCCTGGGTCAGACCGACTCTGCCACTCTCCGCTACCGTCATCCTCACTGAACAAGTGAGCCAAGTCTGCCCCAGAAGCGACGAGCCACGGGCCCAGGGCCACACAGCTGATCTGAGAGCAGCACAGAATTCTCATCCAGTCAGTAACTGTCTGGGCACTATGTGTGGCCAACCCTGAAGGACTCCTCTCAGTGGCTATAGGTGAGTGGCCTCTGCTCTCCACCAGCCTGGCAGCAGGGACCGGCAGGCAGTGGGCCTGGGCCGGCTGCTCCAGGGGTGACCTCCCTTGGGGGCCTGGCCTGGGCGTGCTCGGTGGGCTCACCAGGTTGAGCTCCCTTCCCTGAGCTGGCCTGTCAGGGGCCCTGGGAGAGGACCCTTGAGGCCCAGCGGGAGTCGGCCCTGCCAGTGGCCACTCACAGAGCCCTGTGTGGTTTCGTACTGTGCTCGGTGGGGAAGGGCCTCCTCAGCCTACCAGCCCCTCACCAGGCATCGCTGGGGATCCTCAGACCTCAGGCTTTGTGGGACAGCACCTTCACAATGCAGGAGACAGGATCGCCTTGGCCATGGGGCCTGCCTGGGGTGGGTCCAGGTCACCTCTGGGTCCGGGACTCTGCCTGTCCTGATGCTGTGCGGCTGCTGCAAAGGCCCATCTGTGAGCGAATCCAGCCAGGGCTGGAGTCACGGCCCAGGAATGCAGGAAGAGGCCTGGGATCTGGCACGAGGCGTGGCACAGCCCCAGGAATGTGCCTCGCAGAGAGATAATCATGCGTTTGGGGAAGACGGGAGCAATAAATGCCACGGATGCCCTGATGCTGTTTATCTTGCTGAGGGCCCAGGCGGCAGCCCGGAGCCACAGGCTGGGGCACCTCAGGTCGCTGAGGACGGATGGTGCCTGGTGGCTGTGATGCCGGTGCCCGCTGAAGCCCTAAGGAGGGGAGGCCAGATCGAGGGAGGGGCAGTCCAGCAGGCAGAGCTCGGAGCACAGAGGCCTACAGAGTGCTGGGGAGTGGGCGTGTGGGCTCCACAGCCTCCTCATGAGGCCCGAGGTCCAGAGGCCAGAGTGCCCAGCCAGGAGCTTGCTCTGAAGCCCCTGCCCCCCTGCAGCCCTGCAGCCTCTTCCTAGAGCCTGCAGACCCACCTGGGCCCAACAGAGTAGCAGCACCCTTTCCTGATGACCCCACTGGCGAGGGACCTTTCGGGGCATTGCTTTCCAAACCATCTGAAGCCATGTGTGCCCATGTGCTCACACAAGTGGGGTCTTGCTGCACACATTTAAACATTTTTTACTTTAACGTGTATTTCACACAATTGAATGTAAAATACACAGAATCTACCGTCTTCGCCATTTCTCAGAGCGCAGCTCATGGGGTGCAGCTGCCTTCTGCCATCACCTCTGGGCCCCTGAGCCGGCTCCCCTCCCGCTGCACATGTATGAGCACGTTGGCCATGGCTCTGGGGCTCGCTGAGGGGACTCTGCGGCCTGTACTCTGGATGTCAGCAATCCCTGCTCCTCAGGTGAATCGTGTGGACCTGCCTCACCTCCCCCACCCCATGTGCCATACCCCACCCCACCCTGTGGACTGTGTCTCACCTCCCCTGCTGAGTGCCACCAGCCAGTTCTAACATTTGGCTCCTATGGACACTGTTGCTGAGGACACTCATGAACCGCATAGGTGGCTGCTTTGAGGGCAACAGAGAACCTGGGGACAGTACCCATGCCCTTTCCTGTGGGCTCAGGACTGGAGGAGGTCACCGAACTCTTTCTGGGACCGAGCTAGGGCCAGCTTCACCTGTGTCCTGGCCTGCTGCTCCCACTGTGGTTGGCCTCAGGCTGGCAGCACTGACCTGTGGGAGAATGACCTCTTTGGGGAGTGGCTAAGGTGCAGGCTTCTCTGGGCCCAGAGTCATGGCCCTACCCTGATCCTGCTGTGGGCAGCTCAGAGGGGTCACCACCTGGAGAAGCAGCTCCCACAGGCTAGCTGGTCCACGGTGCTCATTTAGGGCTGCCAGTTCAGAGATTCATGTGCCTTTGTGTCTCATCAAGAGGGGTGTGGCCAGGCAGGAGTTTGGGGTCCCACTAGTGGGGCAGTAGCCTGTTTCCCAGGTCAAACTCAACAGAACTCTAAGCTGGGCGGAGAAGCTGTGCAAGAGTTTACAGAGGACGGGGAGAGACTCTGAGCCGCACTGAGGGCCAAGTGGGCTTAGTAGGGTAAGAGGGTGTGCAGCTGAAGAGCCTCCTGGAACTCCCCCAACCCCCGCCTGGCCTACCCAAGAGATGCTGAACCCTGACCCTGGGGCTGCACACCTGTGCCCCCGTGGGCGTGTGCAGGGGGGGGGTGTGTGGCAGGGTGATGTGCTCACGTGTAGGTGTCTGGATTTCCAACAGTGAGAATTTTCAGTCCAGAGAGGCTGCTGCGTCCCAGGAGGGCTGTGGCTGGCTGGTCTGGGTGGCCATGTGGGACCTCTACCCTGCCCCTGAGGAAAGGAGCCTGAGACCTCATAATACAGTGTCACGGGTGAAGGACATTCTGGGGATGCATCCTCTACATGGGACCTCTTACAGTGTTTTCAAGCCTTTAGAACTCAGACTGCAGCCATGAGGGTTGGCGTCTCACTTGGCTTTAAGAGCTGGGTGTCTGCGGACAGTCCTGAGACCACACTGGGGATAGCCTGAGGCTGTGGGTGCGTGGTTCTGCATGGTGGGTGGTCCGTGGAGATTCAGGACTCGCGTGCTGGGCGGACACCTGTGTGCTCCTTTCAATCTCTCCTTGTGCCCTGCATTCACCCAGCCGGTGGAGAAGCAGCCTGGCCTTGGCTCCCGCCAGCAAGGCCTGTGGAGGCCTTGTGGCCTGAGCTCTGGGGGTTTCAGGCTGCAGGGCAACCAGCTCTGAGCTCTTAGCGACACTTCCCAGTCACAAAGCCCTGCCCAGGCCTGGGAGAAGACCTGGGAAGACCAGAGAGGACTCAGTTGCCCACCCTGCAGGCCACAGGTGTGGGTGCTTGGGCCCTGTTCAGACCCTCCCCCTCACTACCCACCCAGGCCAGGTGCCAGGGATTGGCTTGCCCCGAGGGCCTCTTTCCTCTCTGCTACCGAAGTCCCCTCCGTGTTGGACAGCCCTGCCGTCCTCAGAGCTGGAACCAGCTCCCTCCATGGGTGCCTGCATGGAGCGTGTGCCTGGCCCCAGCACGTGCCGTTCATAGAAAGAAAACTGGTCAGGGGCATTGGGGAGCCCCAGGGAGCTGATGGCTGTGACCTCAGGATGGGGTGGGGGCTGGTGACAAGCCAGGATGGAGGCCTGGGGCTATTGCTCCCGCCACTCCCAAGGGCCCCCACACTGACTTGGCCTGGCCCAGCCAGCTTTGCACTGGGGCTGTGTCTCCCCACTCCTGGCCACCCAGCCCTGGGCGTCTGAGCTGCTGTAGGCCTGTCTGCCACTTCACATTCGCCGTCCACGTCCTCCACCCTTTTTATTTTTTATTTTGATTCAGGCTTTCACTGAGTTGCTTAGGGCCTTGATAAGTTGCTAAGGCTGGCTTTGAACTTGTGATCCTCCTGCCTCATTCTCTTGAGATGCCGGGCTTACATGTGTACCACACCACATCCAGCAAGGTGTTCACTTTAAAACCATTAATTTTTATTTAAAATTTTACCTACATTTAAAAAAAAAATGCTGTTTGCAGAGTTATCTGAGCGTGCTGCCCACCACCCATTGCTTACTGAGTGAGAGGACCCGGGCCCCTGGTGTTGTCACTGAGGCTGTTGTTCCTTGGTTCCTGTCTGTGACCCCTATGGAAGGGGCCTCTTCTGAAGCAGGTGGCAGGTCCAGATTGACCCTGCTAGAAACCTGGCACCCGCCAAGCTGCCATAGCGTTGGCTTCCCTAGCGGTGGCTGCTTTGAACCTGGACAGGCTTGGTGCAGACTTGGTCGAGCGGCATCAGAGGCAGGCGGGAACACCACTGGTCCTGACAGTTTGCGCACTGCAGTGTGGTTTGACGGATAAGCGACCCTCTTCTGTGCTTTGCAGCCAATGCCCTGTGCGTCCCAGAGCTAAGCAGCCGAACCTTCTGCTGACACATGGGACTTTATTTCCCCTCCAGTGCCGCTGTGCCAAGCCCTGGGGTCTGTGGACCTCAGCTGTGGGAGCAGAATTCCTTCTGGGGAGTTGGTGAGGGTGCGGGTCTTGGCACCACAGTGTCTGGGTGGTGCTTGTGGGCAGCGTGTGGAACGAGGATCCTGGCAGCTACCACGGCTACCCCTCCCCTGTCCTGATGATAGCCCCAGCACCTGGGAAGCTGCGCAGAACAGCCTGGGAGCCGACCCAACAGTGCATGAATTCTGCCCTGAAAAGAATTCGTGTCCCTCTCGTCTCTTGACACTCAGCAGGGGCTTAAGGCAGGGGAGGACAGTAAGAAAGAACCCAGCCCCAAACCCTCGCTGGGGCCATGTCTAGGATTTTCACCCCTTCCCTCCAGGAAGGAGATAGGGCATGCTTACCCAGAATGGCCTGCTGGGGCCAGGGCGCAGGGACCTGTCTTGTCTGGATTGGAGCCAGGGCTGCCTCTGGGGGGGGGGGCCCTAGGTCTGGCAGGGTGGTCTGCTTGCTGAGCCACAGGAGATCTGGGCAGGAAGGAGCAGCCTGTTTAACAGGTGCCTGGGTTGAAGTGCCAACCCTGGGGTGTGCTTTCTGGAGCTGGGTGGGACAGGTGCCTGTCCAGCTTCCACACGATGTCATCAGGAGCACAAGAGATGTGGAAGACTTCTCAGCTTGGGAGGCTTTAGTCACAGTGGTAGGGAAGCCCCGGGGTCCAGCCACGCCCTACTGGGCAGCAGTTCACAGAGCTGTGGCCTGGCTGGCACCTGCGCTCTGCCCAGAGAAGGGAGCTGGGCATAGCTCTGATGGGAAGCTCAGCACCCAGGGCCCCTGTCCAATGGGGCGGCCTCTAAAATGCAGCCTCTGATCTAACTGGGGTCAGGCCCAAAGCTGGGTCCCAGAGGGTGGTCAGCCTGCCCAGGGCTGGGGCAACTAGCTGCCATGCTGCACAGCTGCAGGATGGCTGGGGTCCTTGCAGAATTAGACTGTGGCCTGAGCTCAAAGGAGGCCGGACACTTGGCAGGCCAGCGAGGCTCTGTCCCCTGGGCTGACTGACTGACTTCTGACCCCTGTGGCCTAAGCGTCTTGAAAAGCTGTCCAGCCCTGGGCTGCTCACGCTGACCATGTTGATTGATCTTGGTGGTGGCAGGCACCTGGCCTCGGCAGCAGGGGGTCTCAGTGGTGGGGTCTGAGGAGGGGTGGTGTCCTGAGCGAGCTATGCCATGAATACGGACTAAACATGCTGGTGGCTTTCCACAATTCCAAGTATTGAATAATAATAAATTCACTGGCAACACCACTGTGATCAGTGTCAGTTCACTGAATTCTTGTGGGTACCCTGGCATTGAGAGGCCCGGCTATCATAGGTTCTTTTATTCCAATCTTTCTTTAAAAGATTTTTTATTTGCAAGTGAACACAATACCTACCTTCTTTTCTTTTCTTTCTTTCTTTCTTTCTTTCTTTCTTTCTTTCTTTCTTTCTTTCTTTCTTTCTTTCATTTGTTCTAGTTAATTGTTCGTGACAATAGAAAGCATTTTGATACATTGTACACAAATGGAACACGATTCTTCACTCCTCTGTATGTATTTATTTTTATGTGGTGCTGAGGATTGAACCCAGTGCCTCACATGGCTAGGCGAGGGCTCCACCACTGAGCTACAGCCCAGCCCCGTATTCCAGTCTTAATTGCTCATATCTGTAAAACTCAATCACACATCCCACTTCACACAGAGACATATATGCAGGTCACAGAAAGGCTGAGAAAGGGTTAAGGTGGCCACAGAGGGTCAGGAGGCTGACCTGAGAGTAAAGCAGAGAGCAGACATGGATGCAGAGTCAGGAGGTGGTCAGATAAGGTGAGGAACCAGCAGACAACTTGCTCAGGGCGCAGAACGGTCAAAGCATGGGACTTATCTCGGCCAAGACCCATTTGGAGGAAGCTTCACAGTGTCAGTTTGGATGTCAGTGTGAGATGTCAGCTGAGATGTCAGTGGGGTGGTACTTGCAGGGCCTCCACAGGTTGGAGGACACAGCCTGAGAGTTGCTGGTCTACACACCATGGAGCCATTCATAGGCAGGTTCTTGTGGAGGCAGGGGGAGGGAGGGGGATAAGATGAGGGGTGTGACGGCCAAGGGACACTCTGGGCTCAGTTCTTCCTCTAGCCGATCCTGACCTGGGAATTGGGGTGCCCCTGCCCTGATCCCTTCTCTCCTAGGATCTGTGGAGAGATTGTTCTGTGCAGGAACGCCTGCTCGTTGAAGGGCTGGGTGGTGGATCGTCCAGTCTGGTGGCCATGGAGACAGGCACGGTCTGTTTCAGCTCCTGTGTGCTGTGGGACCACAGTTTGGACGCATGGTGTTTGGGGATGAAGCCTCCGGTGGCCTACTCAGTCCTGTCTGGGTGCCGTGGCAACGGGGACCACGCTGTCTCCAGGGCTGTGATGCTCCCCGCTCTCCAGCCTTTTCCTGGGCTGTCGGGTTGCCCTGGAGCTAGGCCTGTGGGGCGAGGAGGCTGGCGGCTCTGGGCTCCCGGTGTCAGAAGTAAATTAAAGGCAGTGAAGAATGAGCATGGGGCCTCCTGCCACTTAAGGCTGCCCTGGTCGGCAAACACGAAAAGACCGTGGTGGGCCGAGGACTGTTGACCAAGATGTAAGCACAGAGGCACCCAGCCTGGGAAAGCTGAGGGGCAAACACAGCCGGAGCCCCGGCCCCTTGCGAGCCGCTGCCCCAGCCCCTGGAAAGCCGGCCAGTGTCTTTCTCCCTGTGCCAGGGGGGCCTCGTCCCCACACTGGCCACCCAGCAGCCTCCCTGAGACATGCGGGTTGTCTGCCTGGTCTCAAGGCCACATCTCCCACACGGCAGGAGGACTGGGCAGGCGCTTTCTCTGGGGTGTCTTGCTCCCTCTGGGGTTAGTTCTAGGGTGCTAGGTCAATGTTTGTCTCCCTGGGCAGGAGTGAGGGCTTGTCCCAGAGGGCCAGAAGTCAGGCTGAGAATGTGTCCCTGGAGTTAACAATCAAGGCTCTGACAAGGCCCTCAATACATGGAGTGCTGTCTGGAAAAGGCTGAGCCTGGTGGGAGGGTCCTCTGGGATGAAGGCCTGGGCCTAGAAGATGAAGGCCAAAGCATGGAGGCCATAGGGTACATGAAGGGCTGCAGAGACAGCCCAGGAGATGACTTGAAAATAGGGGTCTGATTATGTAAGTCACACAGCTAATTGTTTTACAGCCTGACATGCCTGTGTGACATCTCCTCATGTCTCCTGAGCCATAGAGAGGAGGGATCTGAAGGCCCTGGAGCATCAGGAGGCTCTTGAGAGGACCACATGACCCCTAGGAGTCACATCTGTAAGAAGGACACTCACTGTTCTCAGGCTAACGTTGGCCAAAGCTTCCTCGGGCTTCCTACTTGGCCTCAGTTGCCATTCGATGGGGGCAGGAGCCCGTGGCCTGTGACCTGTCCCACAGACCCTCCTGTAGTAGCCTCCACTTTGGTGACAAAGGTATCACTTACTTGCCATGGTCAAGAGCCTGTGGGTCGCAGCACTGTTGGCAGGAGGTGCTACGGATCATTGCCTTGCACCACATGAGTGCTGGCCAGTTGCTCTGCCTGGCCACTGTTCCTGGAGCCCAGGCCTTGGACGTGGTGCTGTGCACAGAAACTTGAGCAACAGAGGACGGTTCCTGCCTGCAGAACTCCCCAGAGCTATAACATGCAACGTTCAACGTGTGTCTCCCTAGGCCACAGGATGGTCAGGGCAGCTGGGAGGGGCTCTGGCCTGGCATGATAGTCTTACCTCCTGCTCCTCAAGCACCGGCTACACGCTGCACCTGGGAAGTGGGATGCAGTGGGAGCCAGGCCCGGTCCCACTGGCCGCTGGGGAGGGCAACCTCCAAGGGCAATCTCAGCCTGGTGCTCCCACAGATCAGACAGGCTGTTCCAGGCTCCCTGGCCTTGAGGGAGCCACCACACACCGGCCTCCTGCATGTCTGGGCTCTCAGAAGCTGCAGCCCTGTGGCCATCCTGTCTGCAGTTCCTGGGAGACCACTACACAGTGCTGCCACCGAGCCCTCATACATAAGAGACTGGGGCCAGTGTGTCGACTGCTTCTGCAAGTTAGTAAGTCTTGCTCTGCACCAGTGGTTGGCTGGTTAAATGGCATATCCTGGTAGAAATCAGAGGCCTGGGAGGTCGTGGAGCAGGGAGCTGACCTACTGGCAGACAGAGGAGCATCCTGGAGCCCCTGGACAGCAAGGGCGTGAAGCCCAGGGACATGGGCAAGGTCATAGAGAGGTTCACAGGCACCACCTCATCACACTTGTGCTGCGACCTGTCACTATACATTTAACAAGAAAGTGTGCTTTTAATTTTATGTTTAATTATTGTAATATTTTAATTAAAAGTCTGAAAACTTGTTATGCACAAGTGAAGCCACAGGAGGAGCCGGAGGAAAGGCAGAGGGAGGCACCAGTGTCCGTGGTGGGTGGAAATTCTGCAGGAAGGTTGAGCATTGGTGGAGGGAAAGCAGAGTGCAAGGGTCCACACCACTGGGGTGACTGAAGCAGAGCCACAGCCATTGCAGAGATCCCAGACCATGCAGCTCCGAGGAACACAGCTGACTGTTCCTCCAGTGACTGAGCACGGAGTCACCAGGTGACCCAGCAGTTCCACTTCCGGGTGTGAAATGAAAACACAAGGACTCAGTATTCACAGCAGCCCAGATGTGGAGCAACCAGGAGCCCCTCAGTGGACAAACTTCACTAAACATGGTCATCCCCATGCAGCTGCTCTGCAAAAGTGACCAGGAGTCAAGCACTGACACACTGCAGCACGGCAGACTACGGGAGCACATGCTCCTGGGAGAGTGGTAACCAGAGGCATGGTACAACAGAGACCCTCCTGTGGTTTTTCTCCAGCCAGATCCTCCACACACACAGCTCAGCACACCTGCACCTGAGCCTGATCCTCCACACACACAACTCCTGAGCCTGATCCTCCACACACACAACTCCTGAGCCTGATCCTCCACACACACAGCTCAGCACACCCGCACCTGAGCCTGATCTTCCACACACACAGCTCAGCACACCCGCACCTGAGCCTGATCCTCCACACACACAGCTCAGCGCACCCGCACCTGAGCCTGATCCTCCACACACACAGCTCAGCGCACCTGCACCTGAGCCTGATCCTCCACACACACAGCTCAGCACACCTGCACCTGAGCCTGATCTTCCACACACACAGCTCAGCACACCTGCACCTGAGCCTGATCCTCTACACACACTGTGGTAAGCCATTCTTAGACTGTGGCCGCCATTAGAAGATGGCGCCGGCTTCCACTGTGGCCTGTGATAAACAACTCCTTTTATGGAGAGTTGGCGCGCAATCCCTTACCACCCTATGAGAGAGATCCACGTGGCGGCTTGGGATTGGGACGCGGGGGGCTTTATTAAGCTGTGCTTGGGTGTGTTCGGGCGGCGGGGCGCTAGAAGATGATACATGACTCAAGGCCTGAATAAACTGTTGAAAGAAGAATCCTGTGTCGTGTTTCCCTTGCCGGCGAGGGGTCGCGACAACACACAGCTCAGCACACCCGCACCTGAGCCTGATCCTCTACACACACAGCTCAGCACACCCGCACCTGAGCCTGATCCTCCACACACACAGCTCAGCACACCCGCACCTGAGCCTGATCCTCCACACACACATCTCGACACACCTGCACCTGAGCCTGATCCTCCCCACACACAGCTCAGCACACCCGCACCTGAGCCTGATCCTCCCCACACACAGCTCAGCACACCCGCACCTGAGCCTGATCCTCCACACACACAGCTCGGCACACCTGCACCTGAGCCTGATCCTCCACACACACATCTCGGCACACCTGCACCTGAGCCTGATCTTCCACACACACATCTCGGCACACCTGCACCTGAGCCTGATCTTCCACACACACAGCTCAGCACACCTGCACCTGAGCCTGATCTTCCACACACACATCTCAGCACACCTGCACCTGAGCCTGATCCTCCACACACACAGCTCAGCACACCTGCACCTGAGCCTGATCCTCCACACATAGCTCAGCCCACCTGCACCCCTAGCCTGATCCTCCACACACAAAGCTCAGCACACCCCTCCCCAGCCTTTACAAATCATAGCATATACATTATTTTTCACATTTAAACTTAAGTGTTACTTTTAAGCTTAAGTTTCTTTTGTTTTTATAAACGACTTTTATAGAGGACAGAGTCTGTACCCACTGGCAGTCCACTATTGTTCACATCTAGCAGAGTGGGTACAATGTTACCACTAATGAGCCAGCACTGATACATTATCAGTAATTAAAGGCTGTGTCCTTAGTTTCCCCTTCTCTCTCTGTGCAGGACTGCATCCTGAATCAGTGCCACCAGTGCCCCAGCTCCCCTGTGCTGAGACTGTTTCTCAGGTTCTGTGCCCCTGGCTTTGGGGGGCCTTGGCACTTGTGTTGACACTGGCCAGGTGTTCTGTAGGTAGGGTCTGGGGAGGAGTGCTGGGGTGTGTCAAGGATAGCAGGTTAGGAGGCTTGTGGCTTGTGGTGGTAGGGCGGCCTTGAGTACCCAGCTAGGCCAGGCATGTTTGCTTTTGACTTAATGTTTTCTGGAGGGCTTGGAGTTCCTGTCAGACCTGGGAGGTACTCCACTGTGTGTCAGTGACCTAGTTTGACCTCCCCTCTCCTCAAGGTGTGCATAGGCCTGAACACCTGGGACACACGTTCCTGTTGCTCTGATGCTTCCTAGAAGCAGAGCTCCCAGTCAGAGCCAGATGCAGGCGCACTTCTTTGTACGGTCCCCGGTGAAGCTGGCAGATTCCTGTCCTGCTCACCGGCAGGTGTGCTGTCAGATGGTGTGTTCCAGCTGTTCCTGCCATGTTCCAGGACACCCTCAGTGCTCTGCTGCAATTCCTGATCTCAGGGCAGGTGCCATCTGTGACGTTGATGGCCTGTGTAGTCTCGTGGCTTGTCCTCCAGCTTTATGGCTTATTTGTTTTGGCTGTGAGGACAGTCCTCTTGGGTAAGACCTCCCGTCTCTTCTCTCATGGCTTCTGGGTTCTGTGTCACAGTTGTGGCTCCTTCTACCTTTTTTTCTAATGCCCTGCCTGATCTCCACCTTTTCTCCTTAGGACTGTGCGGGAATCCACTCTTCACCCACTCCCCTGGGGCTGCCTGGGCTGTTTGCTGGTTGCCACTTGCTCTTTGCTGCTTTGAGGGGCACTTGACGTGCTGGCACTTCTCGTGTGTTTGGGTTTCTCTGAGCTGTATTCTGTTCCAAGAGCCTGGCCAGGCATATGCCACGGAGAAGTTTCTGTTCTGTGCCCAATTTGGGAGCTCTGAGACAGAGTGTCGACCTCATCCTGAGCGAGGCCTGAGGGATGACAGGGTGGTCCCATCTCGCCCCCTTCACACCATGTGCTCATCAGTGTCCCTCTTCTTCCCAGGATGTACTTACTTAGGAACACTGTCTAGTGCTGCATTATGGGGCCCATGAGGTGGCACGTGTGGTGGCACTGATTGGGGTACAGGCTTTCTGCTCAAGAGATCCACGAGGTGCTTCTGCTTGAGGCTCAAATTCAAGGTCGGCCTCCTCGGCAGCTCAGGTTCTTCCCTGGTTCCAGTGCTTTGCATACAGGGGTGCTGTCTGCCCACAGTGTCCTGTTGTCACAGAGCAGCACACTCTGCTTCGGCTGTACCTCTCTGAGACCCCTGGTCCACAGGCCAGCCAGAGCCTCCTCTGGGGAGGACCCCTGGCCTTCACAGTGGCTCTTGCTGGACTTGCAGCAGCATGCATACACCTGAGCTGGGCTATGGCACCAGTTGAAGGGGGCCTAGTTCCTCTTCAAGAAGTGCATTGGATGGGCTTCCTGGCTGTCAGAGCTGTGGTTTCTGTTTGGGCTCAGGACAAGCTGTCTGCAAGTTCTGAGGCAGGTGACACCCCACCCTACTCCCTCTGTGCATCTTGCTTCTGTCAGAGCCTGACGGAAGCTGGGTGGGACCTCCCAAGCACCCCCACCCCACCAGGGCCTGGCAAAATCACAAAGCAGGTGCAGTTGGCTATTCTTCCCAAAGCTCCTGGTCCTCCTCACTCCTCACCCCGTCTCCTGCCCCTGGTCAGCCAGGCCTGGAGTGGTGGTGATCCATAGTTTAGGGGCTTTATCTTCCTGGGATGTTTCTGGTAGGAGACCACAGAATATCAGGAAGACGCCCTACTGCCCCGTTTCCCAGCCAGCCAAGGTCTTGGTCAAAAATGAGGGCCTGAGCACATGTCAATCAGCACTTTCCCCAGAGAGAGAGAGACACTAGCCTCAAATAAACCTGGGGTGGACTGGACCCAGGAGAGGGTGGAGCATGGGGACAGGTGGCCCAGGGAAACAGAGCATGGGATGGGGACTGCCCAGGAGAGGAGTGGGCATGGGCTGGAGGGAAGTTTCGGGCCGAGGCTGGAGCAATGCTCCTCACTTTCTTGAGCTGGCACACTTGTCTGATCCATAGCAGAAGCAGCAAAGGGAGACAGTTGAACAGTCAGGAAGGTGTCTGGGATCTGTGGGAGACATGTCCACCTCCACCCCCTGCAGAAAGTCCATCTCCTTCTGGGACGGCCCCCACGGATGGGAGCTCGGCTTCTCAGGCTGCAGGTCTGGGCCTATGGGTGAGTGGGTGTGTGCTGGGTGGACAATTCACAGAGCCTCATGGGAAGCCCTGACGTCCCTAGGTCACCACAGAGGGAACAGGCCACAGGAGGCACAGCCCCAATCTGTGGCCACAAGCTGTGACTGACCTCAGTGTGCCGTGTGGGGAGGGCCCTGCCCAGTCCCATTCCTGTGAAACTTTGTCTGAGTCCCATTTGTTTCCCTGTGCGCTAGGCCGCCAAGTGGCCGTGTGCACAGCAGTGTTGTGAAGCCGAGTGCGCGCTGAGTCCTCATTGCTGGGTATGTGCCAGTCACATTCAGGACCCCACGTGGCGGGGTAACGAGCACACTTCCCCTCAGAAGGAAAACCCCAGTTCTTCAGAACTCGGAAGCTTCCTCCGCGCGCTGTGGCTGTGGGCCACATTGGTCCTCGGCGGGTGTGACGTGTGCAGCTGCCCTGGCCTTGGGTGGGGGTCCCGGGGGCCCAGCAGCCACCCTGCCTCTCCCTCACTCTCACTTCTTGTTCTGCTATTTGCATGACTCAAGTGTCAGGGAATTGAAAGGGGAATCAAGGGTAGATGTAGTTAAACAGGAAGGAGGGTGCACTCTTCCTGTGGATGGTGCTTTGCTGGATGACTGACACCCTAAGAATGTCTGAATTGGAGCCAGACAAATGGAAGGAATTAGTCTGGGATATTAGGAGGCCTGTGGCACCTCATCCCTGCAGATGCACATGGAGCTCATTCTGGAAATCACTTTCTCCTTCCTGCCCTGGTGACTTAGGAGTGTCACGTCTCCCACATGGGCCTGCAGGCCTCCTGTGAAGCCCCAAGAAAAAATGAGGGTCGGAGCACATGTTAATCAGTACGTTCCCCAGAAAGAGACACTAGCCTCAAATAAGCCTGGGGTGGACAGGACACCTGGGAGAGGGTGGAGCATGGGGACAGGTGGCCCAGGGAAACAGAGCATGGGATGGGGACTGCCCAGGAGAGGAGTGGGCATGGGCTGGAGGGAAGTTTCCGGCCGAGGCTGGAGCAATGCTCCTCATTCTCTTGAGCTGGCACACTGGTCTGATCCTAGCAGAAGCAGCAAAGGGAGATACTGAGATGCTCTTCCTGGGGGTGCAAAGCCAGCTTTCCTACTGGCTGAGCATGGTCAGGGCTGCACTCCTTCTGCTCCATGGCCCTCAGGAACCTGCCTTCTTCCAGGCCAGAGGCAGCAGCAGGAGCAGGGGATGCAGTGGGTGCTGAGCCCTGTGTGAACCAGCAGAGTAGGTGTGCTCAAGTGAGCTTGGCGGTCTCATCTTTGGGATGCCCTAGTAGCCATGGGCATGAGAGGCAGCTGCACTCTGGACCCAGTGTCAGCACCCCAGGACAGGCCTGACCGCTGGGCTGAGGGGGGATATTGGTGTGCATGGATGCAGGTCAGTGGAGGGCTCCTGAGCTGGGCTCTGGGGAGGGCCGTGTCCTCTTTCTTGGCCAGCCTGTGGATCAGTTCCACTTGCCTCACCCTCGGGCCCACAGCCCCAACTGCTGCCACCCAAGCTACCCGGTGATTTAGAGACAAACGTGTGTGCTGCTCTTGGCTCAGCTGGACCTGGATGGAGGAGGCCTTCCTCATTCTGGTGCAGATGAGGAAAATGATCCTTCTTAGCAGTGAAGCATTCCTGCCCCATGGACCTGGGTCAGACCCTGCCAGGGAGGAGATGGGACTGGGGGGTGGGGTGTGAGGGCCTCTGTGACAGCACTGGGCCAGATGGTTGTCACTTCTATCAACAGCTCTGGGGTGCTTGCTGAACTGGGCCTGCAGTCTGTGACCAGCTAGGCAGTGTTGGAGCACATCCTCCAGCTCCCGGGGAATCTCACAAGCCGTCTGGACCTCTGGTCTCCACACTACTGTCTCTCCAAGGCTTTATCTGGCTTTTCTGTTATTCTTGTAAATTAATATAATAAATTAAAAACAAGTTAAAAGCCTTTACGATCTATAGCTCCAGTTTCAAACTGTGGCGCCTGTGAAATTTCTATTGCCCGATTCTTAGGAACCACCTCATTCAATCCAGAGAGAAAGTTTACAGGTAGGGATGGCCACACCTGACTTCCAGAGAGACGGACGCCCGGGTACTTGTTCTTAACCTTGCTAAGATGAACTTTATCTCAACGAATCTGATGGCATTCAGGCCCATGATGGTGGGGTATGTCACTCTGCAAATTTTCGCTGATAACCCAGGGAGTCCTAAGGAACTGACTGGGTGATAGAGTAGAATGAGGGGCCTGGAGAGGGTCAGAGGCTAGAGCAGGAGGTCCAGATCCCAAGAGGAAGTCCCGAGGTCCCTGATGGAAGTTTTCCTGTTAATCTGCTCATGAATTTGGCACCAGGGTAGGCACAGAAGTGTACTGAACATGGCCCATAGGCTATGGGCAGGAAGGACAAAGTGGTGGCAGATTGTGGCCCCAGTGTCTCCTGAACTTCCTGTTCAGCTATTTCTCAAATGGGAAGCTCAGCCTTTCTTTTCAGGCCAGCCTGAATATGACACGCACTCTCCTGGGCTGGATGGGTGTCTCCCAAGGGAGAGTAAGGGGATATTCCATTTGGTTCAGTCAGGGAAGGGAAGAATATCCATCTCAGCCTGGAACAGACTCTGCAAGGTGCATCCCTGTGTAGCTCAGAGGTGTTTAAGATTAAAAAGGTGGAAAGAGGGATCACCTAAAACAGTGGAAAGGAAACAGAGCAAGTGGGGGGCAGAGGTCCTCAAAGTGCAAAGATGCCACAGAAAGTAGGGTTCTGTGGTGGGCCTCAAAGCTCCAGGCAGCCCAGGTCTTGCCCTAGAGAGTTGGAGTAGGAAAGACACCAAGGCACTGCCCAGAGAGAGCCACAAATGGAGGCAAGGCCACAGAGACCTGGGAGACATGCTCCTTCCGCAGTCCATCATCCCACCTGGTGGGACTTCAAACAGTGTCCACCTGAGCTGCTCCAACATCCTCTGAGAGGACCACTGGATGGCACCTATGGATGTGTCCACCCCAGCTGCCCCAGCGTCCACTGAGAGCTCATTGAGGTAATACCTCATATGTATGAATTGACTAGGGTGTGACCTCAGAAAAGTTTTGAGAGATCTTCATCCTCCCTGGGATTCACTTTTGATGAGGCTCTGAAAAGACTGTATTGTACTTTTTTGGAGGTTTCCACTCCCAAAATATCAGTCCCACTGTCAGGGGACCAACCTCTGATCTAAGAGCACCTGCATTCAGAGGATAGATGGTTGGCAACTCTGATGTGCCCTTGATCCTTGGCCATCCTGCACTGTGGTGAGCAGGGCGATCCTCGAAGGTGGGCCTGGTGGTGGCGTTGGAGTGTTAGTCCTGGAGGGAGGCCTGATGGCTGCCTTTCGTCTTAGTCCTAGGTCTTGAGTCACTACCCTTCCCACACACCCACGGCAGGCTCCCATCTCCATCCCCAGGTCCTGGTGCAACAGGGCTCATGCTCCAGCAGCCCAGTGGGCATGGTGCCATCCCAAGCATCAGAGGAAGGTTTGTGGCAGGAGAAAGAGCACATTCACACGACTTGTTCCATTTGTTATTGCTACTGTTAATCTCACTGTGCCTAATTTATAAATTTAACTTCATCATAAGTCTCTTTATAGGGGAAAAGGTATGGTATTTATTGGTTTTGGTACAACACACAACTTCAGACTCCACTGGGCACCTGGCACGCATCTTCCGTGGGTAAGGAGGAACGACTGTACACATGGAAAAGAAAATGGTCACGAAGAGGTAGGCAAGTGGCAGAAGGAAGCAATGCAGTCCAGAGCATGGCTGGGGAGGGACCTGCACCCAGGCCCAGGACTGGAGCAGGATGCTCTCACTCAGGTGACGATACAGGTAGCGACCTGAGTGGTGGCTTTTCCAGATGAGTCGGAGTCCCCAAGTGTCACCCTCCAGGTGCCTGAGGAGGGCCATCCCACTGAGACAACTTAAACTTATGAGCTCCAGAGCAGAGAGGCCCAGGCCTTCCCTGGCTCAGAGACTCTAGCCTCCTACATCAGTCTCTCTTGCTGGCCTTGAGCAAGTGAAGGGCCTCTGATTTCACAGCCTCAAGAAGTGGATCATGTCCTTGGCCCATTTGTTGATTGGGTTATTTGTTATCTTATTGTCTAATTTTTTGAGTTCTTTGTATACTCTAGATATTAGGGCTCTATCTGAAGTGTGAGGAGTAAATATTTGTTCCCAGGGTGTAGGCTCCCTATTTACCTCTCTTATTGTTTCTTTTGCTGAGAAAAAAACTTTTTAGTTTGAGTAAGAAGGACCTGAACAGACACTTCTCAGAGAGGGACATACAATCAATCAACAAGTACATGAAAAAATGCTCACCATCTCTAGCAGTCAGAGAAATGCAAATCAAAACCACCCTAAGATACCATCTCACTCCAGTAAGATTGGCAGCCATTAGGAAGTCAAACAACAACAAGTGCTGGCGAGGATGTGGGGAAAAGGGTACACTTGTACATTGCTGGTGGGACTGCAAATTGGTGCAGCCAATTTGGAAAGCAGTATGGAGATTTCTTGGAAAGCTGGGAATGGAACCACCATTTGACCCAGCTAGTCCCCTTCTAGGTCTATTCCCTAAAGACCTAAAAAGAGCATGCTACAGGGACACTGCTACATCGATGTTCATAGCAGCAAAATTCACAATAGCAAGACTGTGGAACCAACCTAGATGCCCTTCAATAGATGAATGGATAAAAAAAATGTGGCATTTATACACAATGGAGTATTACTCTGCATTAAAAAATGACAAAATCATGGAATTTGCAGGGAAATGGATGGCATTAGAGCAGATTATGATAAGTGAAGCCAGCCAATCCCTAAAAAACAAATGCCAAATGTCTTCTTTGATATAAGGAGAGTAACTAAGAACAGAGTAGGGAGAAAGAGCATGAGAAGAAGATTAACATTAAACAGGGATGAGAGGTGGGAGGGAAAGGGAGAGAGAAGGGAAATTGCATGGAAATGGAAGGAGACCCTCAGGGCTATACAAAATTACATACAAGAGGAAGTGAGGGGAAAGGGGGAAAAAAAACAAGGGGGAGAAATGAATGACAGTAGAGGGGGTAGAGAGAGAAGAGGGGAGGGGAGGGGAGGGGAGGGGAGGGGGATAGTAGAGGATAGGAAAGGCAGCAGAACACAACAGACACTACTATGGCAATATGTAAATCAATGGATGTGTAACTGATGTGATTCTGCAATTTGTATACGGGGTAAAAAAGGGACCATAAGAGGTTTGTATACAGAGGGACCATAAGTTCATAACCCACTTGAATCAAAGTGTGAAATATGATATATCAAGAACTATGTAATGTTTTGAACAACCCACAATAAAAAATTAAAAAAAAAAAGAAGTGGATCATGCAGAAGTCTAAAGGTGCCTGGGGGGAAGAGCCTTTGCTATCGGAGCCTCGAGAGGAGAGGGCTCCCAGCCAAACCCTGCTTGCTGTCAGCCACACCCAGCAAAAAGCAACCAAGCTGCACATGGATTTCTGACCTGCAAAACTGAGACGAACCATGGGTCTCATTCTAAGATGTTAGTTAAAGAATTTGTTACACAACAGAGAGCAAGAAAGAAACAAGAAACTCATGGAAAGAAGATTTGCATCACTAATAGGGAAGTCAAAGTAACAGACAAGTTTCCCTCTATTGACAGAAATTTAGAAAACTGAATATTGATTGCAGGGGGACAGTTGGTTGAGGCCCTGTGAGATGTTGCAGTCTTTGGGATGGAGTCTGATGTGTGCTTGGTATGAGGTGGGGGTCTACTTATCAGGTATAAAGTGCCCCGACTGTCTGCATGCACCGTGCACCAACTATGCTACTGTCCACAGACATTCATTGTCCCATGACAGAGACACAACCTTGTTCCTATTGGACAGCATTAGGCAAGGCATGAGGATCAACAACCCCACAGTCTGAGCTGGCAAAAGAGAAGGAACCAGAATGACCTAGGATCAAGGATTGACAGGTCAGGAATGAAGAGATCGATTACAAAAAATGAGAAGGACTCATACTGGAGGACCCACAGCTCTGACTGAGGAGAGCAGGAGGGGGACAGAGGGACCAGGCTGGGGGACCCACAGCTCTGACTGAGGAGAGCAGGAGGGGGACAGAGGGACCAGGCTGGGGGACCCACAGCTCTGACTGAGGAGAGCAGGAGGGGGACAGAGGGACCAGGCTGGGGGACCCACAGCTCTGACTGAGGAGAGCAGGAGGGGGACAGAGGGACCAGGCTGGGGGACCCACAGCTCTGACTGAGGAGAGCAGGAGGGGGACAGAGGGACCAGGCTGGGGGACCCACAGCTCTGACTGAGGAGAGCAGGAGGGGGACAGAGGGACCAGGCTGGGGGACCCACAGCTCTGACTGAGGAGAGCAGGAGGGGGACAGAGGGACCAGGCTGGGGGACCCACAGCTCTGACTGAGGAGAGCAGGAGGGGGACAGAGGGACCAGGCTGGGGGACCCACAGCTCTGACTGAGGAGAGCAGGAGGGGGACAGAGGGACCAGGCTGGGGGACCCACAGCTCTGACTGAGGAGAGCAGGAGGGGGACAGAGGGACCAGGCTGGGGGACCCACAGCTCTGACTGAGGAGAGCAGGAGGGGGACAGAGGGACCAGGCTGGGGGACCCACAGCTCTGACTGAGGAGAGCAGGAGGGGGACAGAGGGACCAGGCTGGGGGACCCACAGCTCTGACTGAGGAGAGCAGGAGGGGGACAGAGGGACCAGGCTGGGGGACCCACAGCTCTGACTGAGGAGAGCAGGAGGGGGACAGAGGGACCAGGCTGGGGGACCCACAGCTCTGACTGAGGAGAGCAGGAGGGGGACAGAGGGACCAGGCTGGGGGACCCACAGCTCTGACTGAGGAGAGCAGGAGGGGGACAGAGGGACCAGGCTGGGGGACCCACAGCTCTGACTGAGGAGAGCAGGAGGGGGACAGAGGGACCAGGCTGGGGGACCCACAGCTCTGACTGAGGAGAGCAGGAGGGGGACAGAGGGACCAGGCTGGGGGACCCACAGCTCTGACTGAGGAGAGCAGGAGGGGGACAGAGGGACCAGGCTGGGGGACCCACAGCTCTGACTGAGGAGAGCAGGAGGGGGACAGAGGGACCAGGCTGGGGGACCCACAGCTCTGACTGAGGAGAGCAGGAGGGGGACAGAGGGACCAGGCTGGGGGACCCACAGCTCTGACTGAGGAGAGCAGGAGGGGGACAGAGGGACCAGGCTGGGGGACCCACAGCTCTGACTGAGGAGAGCAGGAGGGGGACAGAGGGACCAGGCTGGGGGACCCACAGCTCTGACTGAGGAGAGCAGGAGGGGGACAGAGGGACCAGGCTGGGGGACCCACAGCTCTGACTGAGGAGAGCAGGAGGGGGACAGAGGGACCAGGCTGGGGGACCCACAGCTCTGACTGAGGAGAGCAGGAGGGGGACAGAGGGACCAGGCTGGGGGACCCACAGCTCTGACTGAGGAGAGCAGGAGGGGGACAGAGGGACCAGGCTGGGGGACCCACAGCTCTGACTGAGGAGAGCAGGAGGGGGACAGAGGGACCAGGCTGGGGGACCCACAGCTCTGACTGAGGAGAGCAGGAGGGGGACAGAGGGACCAGGCTGGGGGACCCACAGCTCTGACTGAGGAGAGCAGGAGGGGGACAGAGGGACCAGGCTGGGGGACCCACAGCTCTGACTGAGGAGAGCAGGAGGGGGACAGAGGGACCAGGCTGGGGGACCCACAGCTCTGACTGAGGAGAGCAGGAGGGGGACAGAGGGACCAGGCTGGGGGACCCACAGCTCTGACTGAGGAGAGCAGGAGGGGGACAGAGGGACCAGGCTGGGGGACCCACAGCTCTGACTGAGGAGAGCAGGAGGGGGACAGAGGGACCAGGCTGGGGGACCCACAGCTCTGACTGAGGAGAGCAGGAGGGGGACAGAGGGACCAGGCTGGGGGACCCACAGCTCTGACTGAGGAGAGCAGGAGGGGGACAGAGGGACCAGGCTGGGGGACCCACAGCTCTGACTGAGGAGAGCAGGAGGGGGACAGAGGGACCAGGCTGGGGGACCCACAGCTCTGACTGAGGAGAGCAGGAGGGGGACAGAGGGACCAGGCTGGGGGACCCACAGCTCTGACTGAGGAGAGCAGGAGGGGGACAGAGGGACCAGGCTGGGGGACCCACAGCTCTGACTGAGGAGAGCAGGAGGGGGACAGAGGGACCAGGCTGGGGGACCCACAGCTCTGACTGAGGAGAGCAGGAGGGGGACAGAGGGACCAGGCTGGGGGACCCACAGCTCTGGTTGGTGGGAGGGGCAGGGAAATAGAGACCCAGGCTGGAAGTACCCCCCCTTCTTGGTGTGGGAGGGAACTGGAGGATTCATGTTTGAGAAAGGGGCGCATCTTGCTATTTTTCGTATTTGTGTGGTTTTGCCTACCTAATACCCTGATATTCCAAAGAGCACTTTGTTGACTTCTTGACTTAGTGACTTCAGCCCTGGAGTCAGGATCATCATGGGAGCTGAAAAGGGAGGGAATACATTCTGGGGCCTGCCTGTGACCTCCTGACCTTCCGCTGACTCCTGAGTCTGTCAGGACAGGCATACACCTGTGATTGCTGATCATATGTGACTGCCTGACTTAGCCTCAGTACCCGTTTTCTGGTCGAAACACTTTCTGGATGCTTCTGATTAACCTTTCATCCAGTTGGACTTTGAATGGAGTTGAAAACTCTCTGTCATATAAATGGGCCTCATCCAATCAGGTGAAAGTCTTAAGAAAAAGACTGACTTCCCCCAAAGAAGTGGGAGTTCTGCCCACAGGTGGCCTCCAGACTCAAGCTGCAGCCTCAGCTGTCCAGTCTGCAGAGTCTGTGAGCCAGACTCTCCCAGAGGTAGCCCTGCATAGATGGTGAGACAGATGGGTAGGGATAGCCCATGTGCTCCTTCAGGAAGCCCTAACTGATACTCAATTTGACACAGGATCAGATATTTGAGCTGCTGCTATCTTTTACCAGAGGGAAGATAGAGTCTGGCATATGCATTAGCTAGGGTAACTGCCAGGTAAAAACAGAATAACATATCAGAATCCAGAGTGTCTATCATAGGTCATTTATTTATTTATTTTTCTGTATTCATGGTATTCATTTTACTTTTTAAAAATTTTTAATTTGTTCTTTTTAGTTACAGATTGTAGGTCAATTATCATATTCCGTCTACAACCCCAAAATACTAACCACGGAAGAAACAAAATGATATAACTCAAACTAAGAAAGAAAAATCCACTAGAAGAATCATACCTGGTGCTGGACTTAGCAGGCAAGAAATTCAGGGCAGCTATTTTAACCATGCTCAAGGAAACAAAGAAAAATACCTTGATGAAGGCACAGATAGGACATTTCAGCAGAAAAATAGAAGTTATAAAAAGAGATTCTAATGGAAATTCTAGGGCTGAGTGAGAAAACACAGTATCTGAGACCAAAAATGTCACTAGATGAGTTTAACAACAAACTGAAAAGGACAGAAGAAAGTCACTGAACTTGAGAATAGATTTTAAAAATAGAAGAGAAGAAAGTCTCCACGACCAGTTCCAGAATCTAAGAATGTTGAATATGCCTATGAGGAGGGTGTCAGAGGGGAAGGGAGGGGAGGAATCTGAAGAAAACCGGCTGAAAATCCTAAAATCTGGTAAAAACATAGCTTTGCAGATAAAGAAGTCTATTGTGCTCTAAGCAGGATAATTACCAAAAAAGTCACACCTAGTACCCCCTAGTCGAACTGGTGAAGACAAATTGTAAAGAGGACATCTCGAAATCAGCTAGGAAAACCAGCACATCTCAGACACTAGCTAACTTTTCAGAAACGGACATGCTGTGTTCCAGGTGCTAAAGAAACATCGTCGACCCAGTGTGTGTATCCAGGGAACACATTCTACAGACATGAAGACAGAAAAGACTCGAGCTATGAGAATCCTATAGTGGTCGAAAAACAAGAGAACTTCCACTACAGGCGCCAAGATGCATCTGTTAACAAGCACGCATCAGAACCATGCAGTGGACCTAGATAAGAAAGTTATACTATGGGATGACAAGATCTGGTGTCCATCTGCAGGTGCGCGTGGTTGTGTTTTTCGTGGTTTGCCAAGGGGGAGAGGGACAGTCTGTCTAATGTAGGCCACAGTTACCTGATGGTCTGCAGCAGATTTAAACACATGGTGAGACTGGCCAGGGGTAGTGTGCTTTTGCTATTCCGCGCCTCCTCTGCTGGTCTGTGGGTACCCTGTGGTACTTGTGGTTCATGCAGCAGGGTCACCTGGGCAGGCCTGGGTTGGGTGATGGAGGGGAACAGGGGTTGGCCAAGCAGGAGAGGAGAAGCCAGGACTGCACCAAGGACCTCAGTAGCATCACACTAGACGCCACACTTGGCTGAAGACCACACCATGTGTGTGCAAGAATGTGAGAAGGGATTTGAAGCCTGTGGTCTCAGAGCTCCAGATGCTCTTCCCTGTGGCCTTGAACCCAGGAGGCCAAATGCAGGACCTGCCGTTGCCTGGGCTTCTCTGCCTGCAGCTGAGCTCTTGTAGTGCTGAGCAGCTGAGACCCCTCTACCAAGTTCTGTCTGTCCCTAATCCAAGGAGGAGGCTTCCTCGCCTGCTGCCACCTCACAGGGTGCTTCAGGCCTGGAGCTCCATGTATTTCCCACGGGCGGCTCTGCTTCAGGCCCTGGCCAGCTGTGCTCCTGGTTAGGGCCGGCACTAAGAGCCAGATTGCCCCTCACCTCCCTGAGGCAGGACCTCAAGGCCCCCAGCTGGACTTGGAAAGCTGTTCACACTTCCTGAAAGCTGCCTGGCAAGCTGCAGCCTCGACCTGGTGATGTGGGCGCCCAGTGAGTGCTTGGGGCCCTGTGAATGATGGAGGAGCCCATGGGTTGGGCAGGGGTGGGCATGGTGCCCAGCTGGGCCCCAGCCCTCTGCTCCTGATCCCCCTCGCTGCTTCCCTTCTTGCTGCCTGCCTATTTTCTCTTTTTCCCTCATCCTCACTGTTCCTAAGTGTGGTCATATGGACTTTAAGTTTTCTCTTCTCTGGTTTTAATTAAAAGGAGTTTCATCCTGTCTCTGAAACCTCCCACCAGACCCTGGGCGTGATGGTGATGGTGCTGTGGTTCTGGATGCAAATGTGGCCTTCCTTCTCTGTGTCACCCTGTGCCAGAGAGTTCATTTCCTGGGGCTCCCCAGAACTGTCCTGGCCTCACCGTTTTGAGGCCCCATTGTGGCAGAATGGTTCAGGAACTCCTGTGTCCTCCTGCCAGCGAGCTGGGGCGGCTCCATGGCTCTGGGTGGACCTCATGGACCTGCGGGGGCAGAGGGCCTGGTGAGTCAGGCCCTGCAGAGAGGCGTCTGGATGTCAGTCTCCCTTCCCAGCTCAGAGAGACCTGGGAGCCCCAACGGGTGCCTCTGACTTCCGACTTCAGCTGCCAGCAAACTGTTTGGGAGCTGTGCCCCACCCACGCCCACATGAGTGGTGAGAGCAGGATCTGCCATGTGACGAGCCACGCCTGTGTTTCCCCCCCCCGGGGTGGCCTGGTGATTCTTGTTGACTGACCCAGCGGCACTGAGCCCAGACATGAGGCTGCCTGAGGGAGGCTGCCAAGAGTGCTGGCCGTGCAGGGCTCAGTGACCAGGCTGGCAGTCAGTCCTGAAGTCTTGCTCTTGACCAGGGCTCCACTGGGGCAGAGCGTGGGCGTCCAGCTCCCTGGTCACACAGAACCCTCTGATTACAGGGATAGATGGAGGGGTGGGGTGTAAAGCCAGAGTGACCTTTGGGTCTCAAGAGGACTGGCAGGTGTTGAAAACTAACTGCTCTGAGGGCAGTGTTCACCCTATGGGGAGCCTGGGAAGAAAGGGTCCCTGAGAGAGTGGAGCCAGCCTGCAGGTCTGAACTCTCACCCAGGGGTTTCCTGTGGGCCTTGTGCTCACGGGCTGGAGAAATGCAAGGAGCGCAGCGGGTCCTAGGGAGGACATTCGAGTGGGGACACCAACTGACCAGAGACAGATGGTTCTGGCCAGCTTAGGTGTAAGTCCACCCAGAGGACACAGGGACAAGCCAACTCGTGGACATGGGTCACAGTGCTCCCACAGGAGTGTAGAAATGAAGTTATGGAGGCTGCAAGTGTGAGCCGTCTGCTTGTCCTGGCCATGAGGCTGTGCTCGGAGGGGCTCCTCCAGGTTGCCCCGCTGTGCCTTGCCTGAAGCAAGACACACAGATGGCTGGTGCGGGTCTACATGGCCTCACAGGAGGAGCCCCAGGGGCCACATCTGCTTCTGCCTCTCTAGCATTGCTCAGGCTGGGGGCTTCTTTGACGCTGATCGTGTGACTCTGAGCCGTGTGGGAGGTACTTCCATGTGGTGGAGGTGGGTGCCTTCAGATTTTCTGCATTCACGATGCTGTTAGTGTCCCTGTGCCCTTGGCTCTGGCACTTGACCTTCTGGTAACTTTCAGGTCGTGACGTTGCTTCCTTTGAATGTTGAATGAAGCAACATTGAGGGGCAGAAGAGCAGTAAACTGATGTGTTGGCAGTTTGGTCTGTGCATCAGTCTCGGGGAGCATGGTCATCGTGAGTCAGCTGGGAAGAGATCCACTCCTGGCATCTTCGCGCACCTTCTTCAGACTTTGGCAACATGGGTCTTTAATGTTTCTGGTGTGGATTTTTTTTTTATGGCAAGATGGCTTTATTGAAGTGGAATTCACCAATTTGAGGTGCAAAATTCAGCAAATTTTAGTAAATTTACAAATCGTGTCACCATCACCATCATGAAAGCTTTAGAAAAATTTCATGACCCACAAAGTTCCCTCATGCCCATTTGCAGCCAAGCTCCAATCCCGCCTTGACCCCCCGAGGTCACAGATGTGCTTGGTCTGCAGACCCAGGCTCAGGACACTTGAGTGCATGCAGTCCCACAACACGAGACCCTCTGTGTGGGGTTGCCCTGTGCCGGCCAGGTTCCTTCCATCACTCATGCAACCGAGGACTCTCTAGCTGGGGGTGTCTGCGCTGCGCCCTGGTGGGCACTGTGGCCCAAACTCCAGCTGAGAGCATGCTGACTGAGGGCAGGGTCAGACGTTGCACTGGGAAGAGTGATTTGGCACTGAGGGCCTCCCAGGCTGGCCCTCGGATCTCAGCCTCTCCATTTCCTGAGAGGACACCTCAATGCAAATGTGTGTGTGTGTGTGTGTGTGTGTGGCTGGCTTTCCTGCTCCTGGCTAATGTCACCAGGCAGGGTGGTGAGAGCCCTGGGCACAGGAGAAGCTTGGTGCCTGTGGGACAGCTCCTTTGAGCACCCTCACACAAGCAGAGAGTCTTCGATGTGAAACAGGGAACGTGGGTCTTGTCCAGGTGCTGTTTCAGGTGCCGAGTTTCAGGTGCTGAGCCTGTGGGCGGTCTCACTGCTCTGTGGCGATCTCTCCAGAGTCCAGCTCAGAGCCCAAGGCAGCCACCTCACCCACCTGTCCACAGAGAACTGTCGCCTTCCTGGCCCCAGGTCCTGCTCTGCCCTGGGGGCTCAGCAGCCAGCTGGTCCTCCCTGGGTGGCCATTCTCCTGGCTTTGGAGCTGGGCCAGCTTCCCACAGGAGTGTGAGGGACCACCCTGGCCATTGGGCCTCTCTTCTGTGCTCCTTCCTTCCCCTCTGGCAGGGCAGCGTCTCAGCCAGACGATCTGGCTCCTTCTCAGGACATCTCTCTCCTCACAGGTGGCCTAGCTCCTGCGACCCAGAGGATTTCAGTCAGGGGTGCAGGTGTCTCCCAGGTCCCTGCCCAGCAGAGCCCGCTGGACTGCAATCAGGTCCTGGCCTCCTCCCTGTGGGACAGAGAGGGCCCTCGGTGTTGCTCTCTGGATGGCGGCAAAGGCTGAGCCTGTGGGACTCCGCTCCTCTCCTGGAGCCCTGGTGCAGACAGCATCTCTTTTCTGGAACCCACTCCCCACTTTCTTCTTCAGACTTCATCCTGAGGTTGGTGATGGTGTCCTCAGCGGCCCCGGACCCAGGCTCCCGAGAGCAGGGCTCCCTCGGCCTGCCGTGGAGGGACGTCCACTGCTGTGGCTGCACAGGAGGCCGGGTCACTCGTGGGCTGGGGCAGCGTCAGCTGTTTGCTCTCACACAGGCCAGCCCTTCCCGCAGGGCCTTGCTTCTTTGGGTTTCTGAGTTTTCCCTGTACGTAGCGTGGGATTCCGTGAATTCAAGGGGAGGAGAGCTCAGCCTGTCCTTCCTCCCAGCTGCCAGTGTCACTGGGCACAGGCTTCCAACAGAGCTTCTGTTTCTGTGTGGTGCCCCGAGGTCTCTACTCCCAGAGTCCTGGCCCTGGGCATCTCTGACCTCCACCTCCCCCGCAGCCTTTGCAGATGTGCCTTGAGTTGCCGCCTGCCCTCTGCCCGCCTCCAGGACAGACACAGGGTGGCCTGGGCACAGGAAGTGCCTGCATGCCGTTGACCCTCACGGCAGCGGCATGGCCAGGCCAAGCCCTGTCAGCCTGGCCCCCGAGGCAGTAAGGGAAAGAAGAAGCCACTCTTCTGGAATCGGAGGCTGTGGGCTCTGTGCGTATGGAAGCTGAGTGTGTGCTTTTATGATGTCTGAGCCCTGTGTGGCTGCGGCTCAGCATGAGGGTCAAGGCCCTGGGAGGCCATGAAGTCCTGGGGGCTGTAACGATGGACTTCCATAAGGGACTTCTGGTGCTCATTGAAGTGCGGGTGTGCGCCGTCTGCTTGTCCAGGAACTGGGCAGGAGATGAGGGTAGGGCTCAAAATCATCCCTGCTCCCCCAGCCAGCCATCCAGAGATGTCGGGACACAGGAGCTGGCAGTAGGGGTGGGTTGGGGGCCCTGGCAGGCCGGGAGGTAGAATCAGCCACCCTCAGATTACCCATGGACAGCCCAGGTGGGCAGCACCTACCCGCACGGGGGGAAAACAGGGCCTGGTGAGGTCAGACACACTTCTGTCTCCTACCTCCCTCTGGGCCTGGGGTGTGCCCCCTGCCTGCCGGTGGACACGGGCAACTCTGCAGGTCAGGAGCCTGAGACAGAGGATGTGCACTGAAGAGCCCAGGAGCTGAGTGAGGGCAAAGGCTGAGGACAAACACCACGTTTGAGGTGAGGAAAGGATGGGGAGTGATGTGGGGGTCACGGAGGGGACAGAGACGTCTTATGGAGCTGGAAGGAGGGTCCAGGCATAGGCCTCTGCAGTGGAGAAGGAGCAAGGGTGTTTGGCTTCCGTCCCAGGGGTCCTGACCTGATCATTTACCTCAGCTCCTTGCAGGGCCCTGGGAGCCAGGAGCTGGGCCCTGAGACAGAGATCTGCGCACCACAGGCGGGATGGCCTGAGGGAAATGGGTCCAAGCCTGGAGCTGGGTGGCCAGGCCCTGCCTCACAATGCAGGCGACAAGGACAGACAGGGATAGAGTCAGAGGGAGAAGTGCTTCTGCCACGGCAGGTGTGGTTTAGGAGCCTGGAGGCTCCACCTTGGGGAAGAGTTTGGTGTTTGGGGTGGTGGATCGGGAAGCGTCCCCAGCAGGAAGTGTAGGGTCCCGGCAACTCCACAGCAGAGCTTATGCCCAATAAGGAGACCCCAGTGCCTGGCATGGGGAAGACATGGGCAGCTTGCCTTCCCACAGGACGGCCAAGAAGTAGGGAGGACTCCTGGAGGCCTGTCCTGGGCTCTGACAGACCACCTCTGCCTGAGCAAGGTGCTGTGAGGGCTGTGTCCAGAGACCCCTCACTGGAAGGCTGCAGGGTCTCCAGTCAGAATGGCTTCACAGGGCTGACTGCTCATGGAAGGCTGAGACCTGGTCCAGGACTAGGCTGTGCCTGGGTCAGGGAGGCAGTGCCTGGGTGGGGAGGCAGT
>NW_025999895.1:21444-95303 GCF_001458135.2 Marmota marmota marmota | reverse complement strand
GGCAGGTGCCTGGGCCGGGGAGGCTGTGTCTGGGTCCGGGAGGCAGGTGCCCTGGGTGGTGGCTGGCTTCGCAGTCCTGTCCAGCCTGAGCTGTGGCTGTGGCCATTTGCATCCAGTCTGCTGTGTTGAAGACTTTGCACTGTGATTCAGCAGGGCCTTAAACCTGTGGAGGTCACGTCCCCAGCCTGCAGGTACTGCCAGCCCACCAGCCTTCCTCAGGGCCCTCGTCATCCAAGAAGCACTCCTCAGGCTCCGGAGGGAGCACGGTGTGCTTGCCTCCAGCTCTGTTCCCTTCCTGCCCACTTCCTGCTATGCTCTTTGTACTCCTCACAGGCCCACACCTGCTGGGCAGTTGGCAAGATCACTGCTAACTGCCTGGGAGATTGAGGCAGGAGGGCACAAGTTGAAGTCCAGCCTGGAAGACTTGGGGACACCCTGTCTCTAATAAAAAGGTCTGGGGGTGTGGCTCAGTGGTGGAGCACCCCTGCTTCAGTCCCTGGTACCACACACACACACACACACACACACACACACACACAGGTCCCTGGGTTCCTGCTCCCAGGGAGCACTGGTGTGGAGGTGGGAACACAAGTGGGCCACAGCCCAGCCCTGCTGACCCCCTTAGTTGGTTTGAAACCCTACCTTCTCTGTGTTTGCCAAGTGGGTCCTGGTTCCCACCTGAAGTCTCAGGCTCTCATATCTTCCTAGTCAGTCCCTCCAGCTCCTCATGAGAGACACTGTCCCGTCCTGGAAGCCCTGGCCCCGGTGCTCCCCGCTGAGCTGAGGTCTGCCTCACTCACCAGCCAGGCCTGCCCCCTGGAAGACCTGCCCTGACCCTTCTAAAGAGCCGTGTCTTAGCCAAGCCCTGCCTCAGCTCAGACCTCAGGGCAGTTCCCACCAGGTCCTCAGGGCTGCCCTCTTGATTCTGGGTGGTGACAGCCTTTAGTGGGACAGGAAGCACCAGGACCTTCTCAGCCAGATGTCAACCCTAGTCTTGCAGGTTTGCATCTCCTGGTTCCTGCAGGGGCTCAGGTCTTCCTGCCCTCGGGTCTGGACCCTGGCTCTGGCTGCACACTGTGCGCGGCCAGCTCCAGGTGCTACAGATCTCTCTCTAGCCAGGATGTACCTACACGCCATCTTGCCTTCTAATGATTAGTTCGGCTGTGGGGACTTCACCAGCCTTTGCTTTCAGGAGCTTCCTCTGAGTGTGGTCGCACATTCTTCCAGTCTTGGCACACACAGTATTCCTGGGATCTCTCACGGGCAGAGTTGCTTTTCACGTGCAGGAGCTGGTCATCTGGAAGCAGTCAATCTTCCTGATTTGGGCTTGAGGAAGGGGTCCAGCTCCATGCTTCTTTGTGTGCACAGCCAGGCCCTGGCACCTTTCGTGGCTCTGCACTTGAGTCCAGTGTAAGTCAGTTTCCTCTGTTCACGGGCTCTTTCTGGGCTTTCTGTTCTGCTCCATGGGTCAGTGTGTCTGTCCTGCACTAACACACCTGTCCTGAGCTCTGCCACTTGAGAATAGGTGTGGGTGTCCTGCAGGCCGTCCAGTGGACCAGGCTGGTGTCATAGGTCTGGGTGTCCTGTAGGGTGTCCTGTCAGGCAGGTGTTCCTGCCTGTTTTGTGTCCCCCACACAAGTGTTTATTGAGCACCTACTGTGTGATAAGTGTTTATTGTGTGTCCTACTGTGTGTTGGAGAAATTGTCACTGGCCAGTCTATGACTCTTCAAAGACTGCATTTATGTTGGAATATGTCATCTTTTTTGCATGTACACCAGCTTTCTAAGTAAACAGAAAATTCTGCCTTTCTGGTTAGAGAAAAATGAGTGGATCCAGCCATGGGGCGGGGGTGAGGGAAAGTTTCCTTGGTATTGGTCTATAGCTCACAATACTCCTGTCCATCACAGCACCTTGGGCCAATGGGCGGGCGGCTTCATCTGCAGATGGTACTCTTCTCCCGGAGCCTCCGTTGCTCTGCCGCCTACCTTCCTCTGGCTTCCTTACATTACTCACGCACTGCTTTTCTCTCTGTACCCATGTGCTGTCCCGTGATGCCCTTACCTCTAGGTGTTATGATCTTCCATGATGAACCATCATTTTTGCTTTAAGCAGACAGGTTTATTTTAAAAACATTTACAAAGAGGCTGACCCTTCACGTTGTGTGTGCTTGGGATACAACTGCTATCTGAGTTCACCCCTCCTTAAGGTACTGCACAGTACTGCTGGGGACACCTTCTCTAGGCTCCCACATGTCCTCACCTGATGTGGTCTTCTTTGTTTTGAAGGACGTCTTTTCCTTCCCAGCACTCTCAAGGTCCATTCTGCTCTGCTTTCTCTGCTTCTGGTGAGAATTCAGGGCATTTCTGATTAGTGCATCTTGTCAGGATCTACCCATTCTGGCTGGGCAGACCCTCTTCTGGTCCTGGGCAGCTGTAGACAAAACCCTCACTGCAGGCCTTTCCCTGGCCCTAGGGGCTGGTGTGGCTGGTATGGTGCCAGCCCAGGTGCAGAGCCGCTGAGCGGCCCTCTGGAGCCGCTCTCCTCAGATCTCACCTACCTGCGTCTCCCCAGCCTCTCTGAACTCTGAGGTCTGTTTGCGGCTCAGCTGAACCACTGTGCTCTCTTGGGTCTTCTTCACCTGTGCTGGGGTCAGAAAATGCCACCAGGAAAGCCATAGGGCCAGCCTGGTCTCTGGTGACAGCTGGCATGGTCTGCTGTCTGTGCATTAAAACACATTGGGGGCTGGGGATGTGGCTCAAGCGGTAGCGCGCTCGCCTGGCATGCGTGCGGCCAGGGTTCGATCCTCAGCACCACATACAAACAAAGATGTTGTGTCTGCCGAAAACTTAAAAATATTGAAATTCTCTCTCTCTCTCTCTCTCTCTCTCTCTCTCTCTCTCTCTCTCCTCTTTTCAACATTTTCTAATCTGCAGGTTAGTCCACCCGAGAGTCTGTCTGGTATTCCAACTGCCACGAGCACCCTCTCTGGCCAAGTCTAGATCCCCACTCAGTGGCTGAACAGACTTTCAGTCACTCACCTCTCCTGTCTTCTTCTTGCTTTTCTACAGCCTTTTATGGCAACCACCAGGGGACGGCTCATGCTGCCGTGGCCCCGGCTGGCCAGCAGCTGAGCTGGGATCCATCCCCGGCTGCTGACCCACTGAAGCCTCAGGAGACAACCTCCCCAGAGTCAAGGTCCTCCAGTCCTCGCAGCAGCTCAGGATCTGGGGTGCCCCTGCAGCGCCCCTCCCCTTCTAGTCTCTGACCTTGGGCTCTGCTGAGCTGTCTTCAGCACCAGTTCCTAGAGACTGCCCATGACTCCCTGGCCCCTCCTGGGTGCCAGTGCTTCTGGGTTCCACTGTGTTCCAGGGCCGGCTCCTGCTCTCAGGCTCACTGAGCACCCCACCATGTCTCCAAAGCCCTCCGCTCCATGGTTTTGGCCTCTGGATACATGTCTTTTGGGGATGGGTTTGAGAGCACAGGACCTTCTGGGCCAGGCTGAGGCCCTTGAGCCTGGGAACCACAATGCGGGTGGAGTGTTTGGTGCCCTGGCCCCCATGGTCTGGCCCCTGCTGCATCAGCAGTCAACGCTGGGTCCAGCCCCACGCCTCTTCTTTTGGTATTTGCATTCTGACTCATCATCTACTGTTAAACATGTGAGTTTTCTAATTTGCAATTTCTGGGCGGTGCAGGCCTGATCTGCTGGCTGTTTACAAACTGTCCCCCAGCGGGCTCCACGTGGCTGCCTCCCCTCACTCTGGGAGGGAAACTCGAGTCCATACCCTGGACTCCAGCCTGGATGAACCCGTGCGGTCCTTAGCTTTCTCACCCAGACTTGTCGGCAGGTTTGTGCCTTCTCCGAGTCTCTGCAGTTGCTGTCTTTCCTAGAGAGCAGTGGCCCCTGGGGACAGGACCACATCCCTAGTACCGCAGCAGGAGAGTTGCTGGCCTCGGGCTCCTAGGACAGCTAGAACTCGTGAAAACCTGGCAAGTAAACTCAGCTCTTGGCTGGACCTCAGCCCAGGGCCAGACAGGAGCTGTGCCACTGGTGGGCTTTGCTCCCTGTGGTGCCCTGTGTGGGGTGGCTGGGCAGCCTTGAAGCCCAGGAACTGCAGCTGGACATAGGTGGCAGAGTCAGGGCTCTGACCAACTGGGAGACACTGCCCTTTCCTCCCACAGGCATTTCCCCAACCCAACCCTCCACAGTGGATTGTCTGGCAGCTGCTTCTCACGGGACCCCAACTATTCCCTGCAGAAGTGGCTCATCCCCAACAGGCCCAGAGAAACTGCACTTCTTCCTCCCCAGCTATCCACTGCTGGCGGGAATCCTATACCCACACTGCAACCCCCCCCCCTCCTCTGGAGGGTGTGATGGCCTAGCTGTGGGGGGCCAAGCAGAGTGGCATCTCCCACAGAGGCTAGAGCAGGATGAGGAGGGTTCCTTGGCCCCGGGTCAGGTCCACATACCCAGGAAAGGTGCACAGGGCAGGGCAGTGGTGCAGATCACACGGAGGCTGCCGGCCCCCAGGCAAGCCACTGAGGCTGTGATGCCAGAATGGTAAATCGAAACTCCAGCAAGGTGTGTGTGACTCAGGAGAATATTCTAAAGTGGTTTCTCCAAATTTAGCCTTCTGGGTATTTCATTGGAACAAAAGCCCCTCTCATAATGCCAAAAATTTTCTTTAGCACACACTGATCATCCCCTGCAGAGACCTCACAGAGCCAGGATGAGGACACAGGAAGGGCCTTGCAGTCCTGGAGCTGCAGCAGGCCCCATTTAGGTCTACTCATGGTTGAGTCTTGCAGAGAAGGAAGAGCTGAACGGAGCAGCTGGACCACAAGGCCTGAGCCCTATTCCCAGCCCCTCCTGGCAGCAGGGGGCCTGGCCCAGAGCACCCGGTTCTCCACCTGCGGGGTGTGTGTGTGTGTGTGTGTGTGTGTGTGTGTGTGTGTCAGCAGTCCTGCTCCTGGGACTGATGGGGGTGGTGGGGAAGCATTGCTACAGATCAACTGACAGAGGCCGGCCAGGAGGGGACACTGACACACTCTAAAGCCTGTTCGGATGAACATCTTGCATGGACAAGTAATTTCTTCTGATTTTTAAGAAAAAAAACAACCACCCTGAGGGGAAAGTGGCAAAGGACACAAACTGGCCATCTGCAGAGGCTCCTCAATCCCAGGGGGAGTTGGAGGAAGTCAGAGGAGCTTCAGCACGGGACAGTGAGACACCATGGCTGGGGTGTGATTCCTGGGCTGCATGAGGGTGGCCCCACACATTGGACAGGACTGAGCTGACTGCCGTGTGCTGTCCACGGCAAGCTGCCGTGGACAACAGACATGTGGGACACGGGCTCTCGACACTGAGCACTCGGCAGCAGTCCCTGGCAGCGAGTTAAGAAGATGGACCAGGACTGCCCGGCCCAGGGGAGGACTGAGGCAGTACCGCCTGGGCAGGGGTCAGGACAGGCTGGAGTCTGAAGTTGGGAGCTGCCAGTCTCCCATGGCACCTGGGGACATGAGGATGCTGACTAAGAAGGTGGAGCCTGACACATGCATCCTTGAAACTCAGAGCAGCTGGTCATGTTTCACAACATGTCAGAAGAGCTGCCTCAGGTGGGAGGAGGACTCACAGGGCAGAGGGTGACCAGGCCACGCTGACCACCCTGATCCACAGTTGCACAGGAGCTCCTGGCCTCCCGCCCCAGCAGGACAAGGCCGGACGGGGCTGTTCTTGGTGTGACCCGTCACACAGATGTGCAGCTGTGAGGCTGGAGCTTAGCTGGTTCTAAGAAGGCCCTAAATTGTGGGGGATGAGAAGAGAGCACCTGATCTCCTCCCCCCAGGTGGTGGACAGCCACGGTGCCGTGAGCGGGGCCGTGGCTGAGCTCATCTGGGCTGCGGAGGACTGAGAGAGGGGCAGGACTAGCTTGGGGGCGGCTCGTGTGGGGTGAGGAGAGGTGGGAATGGCCTGGTGGACAGCTCTGGGGAGGGGCTTCATGCACAGGTGGTGGCCTGGCTGGCTCTGTGCCTCTCCCCACCTGGAGACATACCTACTGGGAAAGCTGCCCCAGGCCAGTCCTGCAGCAGGCGGCCCTGGTCCTATCCCCTGGCTCTGCGTCCCAGCGACCTCCCCTGGGGTCTCTCTTCTTGCCCTCTGTGCTGGGGCTTGCTGACACCCCAGCCAGGAGCCAAGGCTACCATTTGCCGGCCCCATACAGCCTCCAAGGAGGAGCCCCAGGCTCTGCTGGGAGTGGGAGGTTGGGCCCTAACCTGCGCCCTGAAGACCGATGCATCCAGCACTGACCTGGCTGTGTCTAAGCTGGACACTCCCCACCCCAATGTCCCGAGCCCAGCTCTGGGCGCCTGGTGGGGCCAACACCCAGATGCCCCTCTGCAGCACCCTGGAGAGGGCTGGGTACCTCCAAAGGTAGGGAGCATCTCTCTGGCCCACATGTTTCCCAGTGCAGCTGCCCATTTGCCTGGGTTCCAGGCACAGCACTGAGGACAGTTTCAAGATGTGGATTCTTCCAGGAAGCCACACGAGTGGCCGCTGTAGGCTGCGGTTTGTGAGGAGTAGACAGAGGAGGACTCGGGAGCTATGGCTGGGACAGAACTAGTCTGTCAACCACTGTGGAGGAATGACAGGGAGAGCTCTGGGGGCCTTAGCTCCAGGGCACGGAGGCAGCAAGAGGGAGCCACCTGGGCCTGGTGCAGATTGTCTCAGGTGACTTGTTCTTCACCAGGTAGTGGGCCAGAGATCAGACCACCAGGGACAGCGGTCCCAGAGCATCAGGATCGTGTTCCGTTGGTTCAACTGGTGGCATCAGGCAAGAGACCTTGACGCCATGGGGTCCTCAGCTTGGCAGAGATGGGCTTCCCTTGAGCAGTTTGGAGCATGTGTGGAGGTCTAGGCAGTGGCTTTAGTCTTCCAGGTCAGGCCTGCAGCACAGGTCTTGTTGAGGTCTGGCTTTGACCACAGACAGGAAACCATGGACCTACCTGGGACAGGGCCAGGCCAGCCTCTGTGTGGCACGGGTTCCATTTCTAAACCCCTGAGAAGGCCCTGGTCCCAGAGGGAAGTCACAGTTGAGTGGAGGGGAGGGAAACTCAGGCATGGATTGAGAAGGTAATGCCTAAGACAGAAGATCCCACCTGATCCCCTGGAGTTTGAGATGACTGAGAATTAAGTGTGTTGGAGTGTGTTTCTGCTTGGGTTACCAGGAGCAGAGCACAGGCCAGCCGGGCAAAGCAGGAGTGCTAAAAGCCGTCCCCAACCCCAAGGCCAACCTGGAGCTGGCCCGCCCGCGAGGCCGTGAGGCCTGGGAGAAGCAGGGTGTTCTGGCAGGCAGGCCCCAGTGCTGCTGTCCCCAGAAGCAGGCAGTCGGGTCCCCTCCAGTGCTTTCCAGACCTGGACACTCACTGCTTCTGCCTCACATTCCCCTGCCCCATCTTCCAGTTGAGCTGGACCTGGCCACCTTTCCTAGAGCACATAGGGACCCCTGATGGTACCACTGCTCGTTAGGGTTCCAGCAGGTTGAAGAGCTGTGTGGGGCCAGGGCGACACCTCCAGTCCACACCTCACACTCACGTGAGAAGCAGAGTTCTGCGCCCACGGCTGGTCTCAGCTCCTCAACAGCACTGTCCCTATCATTAGTCTCGGCCTCTGCTCCCACCATTGCCACCGTGAGACTTTCAGGAAGCATGCTGTGGCCAGGCAGTCCTCTAGAGTATGTGTCCCCTCTACACGTCCCTCTTCAGCAGCCATGTGTCTGGGCCAGAGGTGTGGATACTGAGACTCAGAGAGACTGTGCAGCTTGCTCAGGGGCACACAGCTATGAATCAGCAGAGCCAGGATGTGGGCCAGGTCTGGCTTCAAATCCTGGATGTTCTTCTGCTTGCTAAAGCACTGACCCAGCTTCAAAGTGCCTTCTTTCCAAGGGAAGCCTTTTTCTGAAGTGGCCACGCAAACATCCAGGTGGGCGGGATCCCGGCAGGGCCTGGGATCAAAGCCTCAGCGGACTGACTGCAAGAGCAGGGCAAAGGCCCTGGCCAGAGCAGATGAGCTCTGTCCACCCTGTTCTAGGCCACCTGGCTGGCTTGGTCAAGGTCGAGACACTTGTTGGCATAGGCCCAAGGCACAGCCAGGGCTGGCTTGGGTCAGGGACACGGATACAGTGGTGACTTTGGTGTCCCTGGTACGGTGACCCCTCTTGGCTCATCCTGCTGTCAGTCGCACTCCCTTCCCACCATGTTTCCTTCATAACAGGAAGGCAGATGGTGTAGCCCTCAGGGGCTGTGTGTGGCAGACACACCCCACAGGCTTCAAGGCGGGTGTCCACTCCATGACCCTGGATGGGGATGGGGCACCTGGAAGTGCCCCAAGCATGCCTGGTGGGCAGGATATGTGCTGGGGCCTAGGGTGCCCTCCATCACCATGTGGCTTGTGGCTCGTGAAGGCGAGATTTCCTGGGGTGGCCGCGCTCTCCGTCTGCTGCAGGCCCACAGTGCTTTTCTGAGGTTGTTTTTGACTCAAGGTACTTTGTCCAGTGTAATAGAAACAACTAATCCACTCTGATATTTTGCTTGGAAAGCTCTTTGCCCAGAGCCAGGATCACATTAGGTGCAGTTCCTGTTTCTAAGTTACTGCAGGAGCCAATTCTGGGACTTTTGTTGTTTACCATTAATTAACACAGGTTGCCATTTCTTGATTCTCCACACCAAATTCTCTGAGGTACTGCCAGGATAATGCCATGTAGCAGACAGTCCTGCTAATGCCCTGCTTAGAATTGTACTAGTCCCTCCCTCCTGCACCTGGGCCTCAGGCTGCAGAGCTGTGCAGAGCCTTCCCATGTGGCTCCTTCTGAGACCTGTGGAGAGGCAGAGCCCTCTGGCCCCTGCCCAGGCTGGATGGCGTGAAGGCCAGGAGAGCCCACTTTGGAGACGGTTGCTCAACACTCCCCCATTCCTCAGGCCACCTTCCAGCGTCCACAGCAGGTCCACATCCCTGCCACAGCAAGGTGGCATGTAGGCCAGGAGGGGAGGGAGGATGGTGGACGACTTGCTGTGGGCTGCTGGAGGACTAGATGAGGTGGAGGTGAGATGAGTCGTCCATCCCTCTGAAGCCCTTGCTATGCAGACAGGACAGGACTCAGAGGTCAGCAGCTGCCCCTCACATTCTGCCAACTGCCTGGTTGCCCTCCGAGGTGCTCAGGCATGCGGCCTGAGGGGGAGAGCTGGCTCTGAGATTCGGACAGTCACCACCTCCCACCTGGCTACAAGAAGAGGGGCTCAGCCCACAGCCACAGCCCCCCAAAGCAGAGACATCTGCCTGCTGCTCCATTCAGCTATAGACTTAGGGAGGGCAGAGGTGATGTGTCCCAGCCCATGGAGGTTGTGGCCCCAGAGACAATCCCACTTTAGCCATGAACACACCTTCACTGCCTCTGGGGTCCAGTATCTCTAGTGGGCTGGTGGCGGTGCCCAGAAGTGTGTCCATATCTTAATCTCCAGAAAGTGACCTTATTTAGACAAGGGGGTCTTTTCAGGTATAAATTAGGGCGCAGACATAAGGAGGTCAGTCTGGATTGTCTGGATGGCCCCATTCCCATGATAAGTGTCCCGATGAAAGACAGAGGGGAAGAGATGGAGGAGTGGACCCCAGAGGCAGAGCCTGGGCATGTGGCCACAGGCCAGGGCATCTGGGGCCCCAGAAGCTGCGAGAGGTGGTAAGGATCCCAAAGGGGATGAGCTCTGCCCACACCTCAAGTTTGGGTTTCAGGCCTCTGGAACTGTGAGAGAATAAATTTGTGTTGTTTTAAATCATCCTATGAGTGGTAATTTGTTACAGCGATGCAGGAAACTAACACCCATCTTATTTACATTAGGAAATTCCATGTGGCAGATCCTTGATACCCATTCTACAGGAGGATAAACCAAGGCCCAGCATTTAGGTAATGTGACCCTTGTGGCTGCTAATGGTGTAAGCAGAATCCATCCACTTCCACTGCAGGAGCCTTGGCCCTGAGTCAACCCACAGGCGGGGCAGGTTAGTGGGGAGTGGCGATGGTGTGTTCTCCGAGGAGGAGTGAGGAGGCTGGTGAGCTGCCTCAGAGGGCTACTGAGTGAAGTGTAGAAGTGGATTTGCTGAGTTGGCTTCTGGTCCTCAGGGAAACTGGGGTCTCAGGCCCCCACGCCTGGGGCTCTCTGGGTTCGGCTGACACAGGGCCCAGCCTCGTGGTGCCTGCTTGCCTGGAGTTGACAGGAAGGCCCTCCTCCTGTGGTCCTGTCTGACCACCAAGACCACCAGATTCTGTGACTTTCAGTAGCTGGAGGAGACCATGAGGTGCCACGGGGGGCTGGGCCTTGCTGGGCTGGGGAGCCAGGGGACCCCCGTGGGCTGAGACCCAGTACCTGCTGTGCCTGGCCATGTTGCCAGTCCCTTTTCCGGAGAGGACAGAGGAGTAGAGGAGAGCTTCTGGGCAGAGGTGAGTGGTAGCCTCTGGCCTTCCCTGCTGAGGTTCTCCCTTTTCCCTCCCATATTCTCTCTTTTTGAGCAGGCAGGTCTGTCCAGAGAGGAACTTGCACCAGGATGGGTCACACCCAGAGTCTCCGCCTTCCTGACTGAGGCTCTGATAGAACTTCTGAATGATCAGTCTCACATGATTGATTGGGGGCTTTATTTAAGGCTGTAAGGGGTTTGACTGTTATAGATGTCAGGATGGAGTATTTTGCATGTGAATTTTTGAAAGCCAAAGGGCAGACTGTGGTCAGCAGAATAATGACCCCCAAAGGAGTCCACATCCTGATCCCCAGCACCAGTGACGTATGTAAGGTCAGGCAGTGGTGACCAAAAGGAGGCAGATTTTAAAAGGCTGCTGAACGAGGCTTTATTGAGATTTCACTCCTGGGTGGAACCCTCAGACCGGCAGAGTGGGTAAGAAGAGGGTCTGAGGAGAAGGAAGTGGGGGCTTGACCAGACTGGAATTTGATTGGGCTTAGGGCAGGGAGGGAGGGCTGGGGACAGGAAAAGAGGTTTTCAGAGTCCCTTGTTTTACTGGAGTTGGTCGGGGGGAGCTGGCTAAGATCCAAGATTGGCCAGGAGACCTCGCTGATTGACAGGTGGTCCCATCAGGCCTGATGGGTATTTCTTTTGTGCGCGGAGATTTCTTGTTGCTTTGTTCCTTAGTCACCTCCATCTACCTAACATCCCAGCCTTTTTGATGATATAGGGCGGCTCACGGCTAGGGGCACTATGGGGAAGTGGGTGGCTCTGGGGTTGGTTCGGTGGGGAGGCGCCGGTAGGGGTGTAGGAGTGTCTGGTTGTAGGTCACTCTGGCGACTTTACCCAGGCGCTTCAGGCGAACCTGAGACGGCAGGGAGCAATCATTAATAGCAGTTCTATGACTGATACGGGACTGAGAAGGGGAGCCAGCCACGCAATGAGGGTTGAGTTTAGCCAGCCTGGCCAGGGGTCATTTGATGGTTGCTGTGTAAGCCTTTCACCCAAACGATGAAGGATATCAACATTTTTTTCGACCAATCCAGTTTCATTGATAGAGTAGCAGCATTCTTCTTTCAGAAAGAGACAGGTTCCTCCTTTGTCTCTCATCAGAAGATCTAGGGCTCGACGGTTCTGTAATGAAACTTGGGCAAGAGATGTTATTTGCCTTTGTAGGGAAGTGAGAGAGGCGGCCGATGCCTCTATTGCGTCCCGACGTTGTTGTTGAAGCTTCTGAGTAGCGGTTACTGCATAGCCAAGGCCTCCTGCCCCCAGTCCAGAGGCAGCGAGGGAGGAGGCCAGGGAGAGTCCAACCGATACTGGTAGGAAGTCGCCCATCTTGTCCTGGGAAGGGAGGTGGTGACAAGCCATGCCAATTCAGCCTCACTGGACAGAGTTAATTGAGGGGCCAAGGTGGAAGGAACCCAAAAAGCCAAGGGCATATTGAGGCTTAGACTTTTTGTTAGGGTACCATTGCACCAGAAAAAGAACCCGGGCAGAGCAAAGGTGGGGGAAGAAACTCAAAAATATGGTCACAGGGTGCTGAACCAGAGGAAGTGTAGCAGCAGGGAAACTCCCTGAAGAGTTACGAGAAAGAGGTACTTCCTCAATGGGAATCACAGTCAATGGAGTACGATCCAAACCTATGCAGAGGAAACAGTCTGAAATGTTATTAACTTTGGATAAACTAAGAAGCTGAAGGCGCTGATGTATTAAGGCCACCCATGAGAAAGGGTCAGCTTTAGGATGGGCAACTAAATCCAACTGGTGTTGGAGTTCTTTCTCTTATTCCTGGATGGTTATGTGAATTTGAGGGAACACTTGTATATAAGTTCTCCAGATTCTGATAGAGGCTGAGGGGTGCTTGGCAAAACCCTAAGAATAAAATTAACCATCAACACCAGAAGCCCATTTCGGGTCCCATGGGTCCCAAATAGTTTTTTGGTGTATGCTCGACTCTCATAGCAAGGCTTATCTGGAAAGCATTTTTTTTTTTTTTAAGAGAGAGAGAGAATTTTTTAATATTTATTTTTCAGTTCTTGGCAGACACAACATCTTTGTTTGTATGTGGTGCTGAGGATCGAACCCGGGCCGCACGCATGCCAGGCGAGCGCGCTACCGCTTGAGCCACATCCCCAGCCCTGGAAAGCAATTCTTGCATGAATTATAAGGGCACTCGCCATAGGTGTTAGGTCAGCGCTTACAAGGTTCCTCAGTTTGGTCTGATATGAAGCATAGCCTTGCTGAGCATAGGTAAGTTGAGGTGGCCCGGTTGAATCCAGTAATGTTAAGAGTGACTGTCTGATTGCAGCCAGCGGAAAGACAATCGCCTTGACCCATAAACTGAGAGTGGGTGGTGCCATCCTGTTGCCATGTCGCTTGGATGTAGAAGTGCCATCTGTGAGTTGGAATAGAAACTTGAGAGAGATTAACGATTAGTAAAAGAAGAAGAGGGTTGGCGAGAAATCTTGAGTTTGGTGGTCCCCAGCATGGCGGAAGTCCAGAACTGGACATTTGGAACAGGTGCTTTTTTAAAGCGGGAGTCATGGTACCAGGGGAAGTGGCCCAAAAGCTTGGCCGCCGTGGGTAGTAAGTATGGTGCATCCACATTTGAAGTAAGACCCTTGCGGAGAGGAATGCTGGGTCCCCTGCGAAGCTCCCGCTTGAGCCGTAGGCCTCAGGGCCACTGCCAAGGCCTGGTTTGGAGTGTTACCTTTTTCTGCCATTGAGCCTGACTGGCTAGTTCAGCGGATTCCTCCCAGGCATTATAAACTTTAAAGGCCATTTTCAACCAGATCTTGGACAGGGGTCTGAGGGCCCTTTTTAGCTCATTTGAGCTTTTTTTCTAGTATCATGGGCCAATTGAGTAATGAAATGGGTTACTAACGCTGTAGCCCTGGAGGGAGACTCAGGAAGGCAGTTGAGAAATAAGGCTGGATTCTCAGCTGGATCCTGGGTGATTTCTCTTAGCTTATCAAAGTTAACCACCTTATGGGCACCTTATTGGAAACTACCTGCAGGCCCACCATAAGACATCAAACCATGCGGACGCAGTGACGGCGACCTTGTTGGCCATCGTGATAGTCCCAGTTGGGTTCCGTTAGGGGAACGGCTGCTTCACCTGTGGAGAGAGTCGTGTCTGTCAGATGAATTTGATCGGCATGATCTCGTGCAGCCTGCTGGATGCAGACTTGCTCACTGGGGGTAAGGGTGGAGGGCAGAAAGACGCAGACCTCGTGCCAGGTAAGATCGTAAGTCTGGGAGAGGCATCGGAAGGCCTTAATGTAAGCAGAGGAGTCAGCAGAGAAGAACCCAGGTGCTTTTCAATCTGGGAAAGATCTTGAAGTGAGAATGGACGTGTACTCGGACAATCCCTTCAGCACCAGCCACTTCCCTGAGAGGACAAAAGAGCTTTGGGTTATCTAGCAAGAGGGTCTGGTGGGACCGGGTGTGGGCACTGACAGGAGAAGAGAGGGGTGAGTGGGCGGAGGTAATCATGGCTGCAGGAGAGGAGGGAGAAGAGGAGGGGCAGGGTCCTGGAATGGGGGAGGGGGAGCTGTGGTAGCAGGAGGAGGGGGAGACGAGGGTGCAGGTCGGGGAGGGGAGGAGGGAGAGGATGGGCCTGGGTAGGGAGGGGGAATTTGGGAATGTGTGGCCGAGAGCAGCTTGGGTGGATCTGAGAATGTGGAAGGAGAGGTTAAAGAACAATGGAGAGGGTTTGGGGATTTTCCCTGGCAAGGAGGACTTGAGCCATTGACAGACAGAACAGAGCAAATATCCCCAAAAGCCTGAATGTAAGGGACTTGTACCCACTTCCCTGCCTGGTGGCAGAAACTATCCAAATCAGTGAGGACTCGGAAGTCAGAAGTTCCTTCTGGGGGCCATTTTGACCCACTCTCCAGTTTATATTGGGGCCACGCCACAGTGGAGTAAAAGACCAGGTGTCTATGGTGTAGGTCTTGAGGGAGTCCCAGTTTGGCAAAATTTGAGTATAAACATCCTAGAGGAGTTTTGGGGTCTGAGGAGGATGTGGTGTTTCACATGACCTTCTGGCACCCTCAGGGGTGAGTGGGAGTAGAAAAAGGCATCCCAAATTCTTTTCACACTCACCCCAGGAATGGATCAGGGCTGGGCGGGGTTGAGGCATCCCTGCAACCCACCAGGGGCCCAGATGTATTGGAGTGGCTCACAGGAGGACTGGGACACCTCCACAGTTCCCGGAGCCTTGAGTGGAATGGGTGGGGGTCTAGGGCACGCGTGACTTACATATAGACCTCGCGGACAGAAAGGGGCTGGAAGTTCAGGGGAAATGGGGCCCGGATGAAGGGAGAGGGAAAAAAAAGAGCAGCTTAGGAATCTCCCGATTCATTTGAAGGTTGGAGGGTGGGTCTCAATCCCTTTTGGGAGAAGCCCGAAAATCCCTCCCGGGTTTTAGCACCAGATTTAAGGTCAGGCAGCAGTGACCAAAAGGCGGCAGATTTAAAAAGGCTGCTGAACGAGGCTTTATTGAGATTTTGCTCCTGGGGGGAACCCTGAGACCAGCAGAGTGGGTAAGAAGAGGGTCTGAGGAGAAGCACGTGGGGCTTGACCAGACTGGAATTTTGGTTGGGCTTAGGGCAGGAAGGGAGGGCTGGGGACAGAAAAAGGGGTTTTTAGAGTCCCTTGTCCTACTGGAGTTGGTCCAGGGGAGCTGGCTAAGATCCAGGACTGGCCAGGAGACCTGGCTGATTGACACCATCGGTGCCTCATCGGTGTTTCTTTTATGCGTGAGGGTTGCTGGGTGCTTTGTTCCTTAGTCACCTACATCAACCTGACAAAGTACTTCATGGTAGGTCACAGGGGTCTGCAGGTGTGGTTAAGGTCCTTGAGGTGGGGGGGGGTCTCCAGCTGGGTCCGATCAATCATGAGACCCTCACAGGAAGGGGCAGCCCTTCGGTGTCTGAGTTGTGGCCTGGTGGCAGGAGAAGAGGTCAAATGATGACATAAGGGTCTGTAAAGTGGAGGAGGGAGGGGCCAGGAGGCAGAATTGTGGGCAGCCTCGAGGAGAGGCCAGGAAGTAGCTTTGGCCCCGGAGCTGCTGGAGGTAGGTAAGGCTGCTGATACCTCCAGTTAGTTCAGTGAGACCCATTTTGGACTTCTGATCTCCAGAATGGTAAGACAACAGACTTGTACTTTTTGGTTTTTTAAAATTTGTTTGTTTGGTTCTTGGGATGAAACCCAGGGCCTGGCACATGCTAGATAAGTGCTCTACTACTGAGCTGTACCCCACCCCTTATTCAGTTTTTTGAGACAGGGTCTCACCAAGTTGCCCAGGATGGCTTTGAACCTGGGATCCTCCTGCCTCAGCCTCCTAAGTTGCTGTGGCTACAGGCTGGAGCACTGTGTCCAGCAAGATTTGTGTTGTTTTAAAACACAAAATCTGTGGTGCTCGTTAAAGCAACAATGAAAAATCAACACAGAGTGTGTGATGGAGATGCAATTGAGTCCAGCAGCAGACAAAGCTGGGAACCACTGCCCAGACCAGGCCACTTGGAGGCCACTGGAGGCCTTAGCAAGGGCATTTTTGTGGCATAGGGGAGATAAAGTCAGGGAAGACGAGGAGGAGGGTGGAGGCTGCAAGATTATCTGCCAGGAGAGGACCAGGGGTTCTAGTCCTGCCGTGGGGGCCAGGTCCAGCTGTCTCTGCAGAGAGGGCCAGGGTGGGCGGTGCCTGGAGGGAGCACGTGGAAATTCTTTTCTGATTGCTTCTGTTTTCTCAGTGAAATGGAAAACGATTGTATTTTTCACTTGGGAAAAGTGCTGAGCAGGCTGAAGGGATGCACGGAGGCGGAGAGCAGGGGAACGTCCCACATGCAGCTTCAGCAGTGTTTGGTCAGAGAAATGGTATACACCCCCCTAGTTTATTTTAAATTAGACAAACACCCAGAGCCCACCTGCTGCTGGAGGGTCGGCCCAAGGCTGTCTGGGGGCTCTCAGTGCTGAGGTCAGCTCTGTTTCACATTCCTGAAGTGTGAAGGGCGGAGCACGGCCCTGGGCAAGCTGCTCCGTGGAGCTGCTCCAGGGTCAGTGATCCTGTCTGAACATCTGCTGGTGCTCGTGGAACGTAAGTCAGGCTGTGCCGCCTACTGCCCTGAGAGGGCCTTGCGCCCCACAGACCTGGTGATGCATGAGTCACTGCCAGCCCCGACCAGACCCCAGATCACATTGCCACCTGCCCGTATGGGGCACAGCCAGACTGAGAACAAGGGCCGAGGCTCCCCAGGAGCTTATCCCCTGAGGCCAGCTGTGAGGGCGGCATGCCCTGCCTCCCATCCTCTCCTGGCCAGATGCCCCGTGCCTCTCTGGTCTGTCTGTCCACTGAGGCCTGTCTCACTTCTCTCCTGGTGCCCCCGAGCACATCAAAGCAAACTCTTCCACCCACCATGAGTCACATTCCACACCCCCGTGGGCGAGGCAACTCACAGCACTGTGTTCTATTCCTTGAATCCATCTGGGGCCAGTTTAGAATCCCATTCTTCTGGGGTGTTGGAAATGTGAGGCTCAGGCTTTGGGAGGGTGCTGCCTGGCCTCTCCCAGGGTCCCCTCCTCCCAGGCTGCCTCAAGGCCCCACCCACAGGCAGCTCTGTTGACCTACTTGCCCTGGTCTGAGCTCTGCCCCGCAGTGCACTGCAGGCCTCTTGGTTTCCTGAGGGGCACGACTCTGTCCACTGCTCTGGACGCATCTGCAGGCCGAGAATGATGGTCCACATAGGTGAGAAGGAGGGCCAAGGAGCACTCACTGACCTCAAGAACCTCATTCCGTCTCACCTTGGAAGCCAGGAAACACAAGTCTGGTGTTGGCCATGGCTGATACCTGGCAGAATAAGGCCCTGTTTTCAGTCACAGTGAAACAGTTCTTCGAGTCTATAGCATCTTAGCACATCTGTCCTGCTGCCCACCCATTGTCCAGCTGTCCAGCTGTCCAGTGTCTCTGCCTCCATTTCCACCCTTCATTTGGTGAGATATTCACACACATACCCTCAGTCCCTGGCAGTGCTGTGTCTGTCTGACCTACAGCCTTGCTCACCTTGACCCCACTGACCCCTCAGTCCCACCTCTGCTTGTCTGGCCTTTCCATGTTTCTGCCCCTGCTGGATGCCCTCTGGGGTTAGGGCCTCCCTCGTGGTGGCCTTTTCCCCAGGCACACAAAGTGCACAAATGGAGTGTCCTCGTAGCCTGCTGGGTATCTGCAGGGAGGTGGAGCTACACTGCTGGGGGGCCAGACCTTGCTTCTGCTTCCTAACTAGGGTGGTTGGAGGCCCGGAGAGAGTGACCCATGTGGGGCACCGGTGGGTGAAGATGTGGTCAGTAGTGACGGTGGAACCCGCAAGCTGAGCCAGCCTCCCTTATGCCAGGCGCCATCTTCACCTCCTTGCCAGGCAGCTGCCTCTGAGGCAGGACAGTGGACAGCCAGTGTGGGACTGGAGGAGGGGTCAAGCACCTTATGGGTGTCTATTTGGAAGCAGGAGGCCTTTGTGCTTTCTCCTGGGCCACACCCTGGCTGGGGTGGTCTCCTTCCCACATACCTAGGCACCCAGGCCATGAGGAGCTGCTCCTCCCAGGGCCACAGGCCCCTAGCCTGCCCCATACCATAACCTCACAGAGTCAGGTAGGGACAGACCACGGGGTCAAGGGAGTTTTGGCCAGAGGGGCAGCCCTGCCTGTTCATTCTGAGAATGTGACCCCAGAAAGAGGCCTCTGGCCCTGCTGCCAGCACCTCCAGGCAGCAGAGGAGCACGCCTGGCACCGTGACGTAAGCTCGCGAACATTCATGACGAACCTCGATTCCACAGTTACTCCCAGGACCAAATGGTCTCACTGGAGACAGAATGTTCTGGATGGTGTTCCCCCATCAGGCGACAAGTACTTGGCTCAAGAGTGGGACAGACAACGGAGTCTGTCATTTCAGCAACTCAGGAGGCTGAGGCAGGAAGATTGTAAGTTCAAGGCTAGCCTCAGCAACTTAGTGAGACCTTGTCTCTAAAATAAAAAGGGCGGGTCTGGGGCTGTCGCTCAGCAGTAGAGCGCTCTCCTGGTATGTGCAAGGCCCTGGGTTTGATCCTCAGCACAGAAAAATAAATAAATAAAGGTATTGTGTCCCATGACAACTAAAAAAATAAAATAAAAAGGGCTTGGGGTACAGCTTGGTGGTGGACACTGGTGCCTCTGTTGTGGGCAGGCCCAGCGCTGCGTCTACCCTGCTGATTTGGGAGCAGTGGCCCCAGAGCAGCTGCTTCCCTCTACATCTGTCAGCTGCCCTGTCCTCCTGCGCTGGGAGCAGAGGGGGAAGCACGCTTAGCCAGGACCCACAGTTGGTAAACTCGTGTGTGTGTTCCTCAAGATGCTTCAGAGAAAAGCATCCCAGACGGATAGGGGTGGACAGGACATGGGCTGGGGCTGCCCCCTCCAGGGGGGCTGTCTGGAGGTGGGTAGGGGCTTTGGCCCTGGAGTGGGGGCTGTTTCTCACAGACTTTTTTCCTGTCTCACCCAGTGAAAACACTTGGGTTCCACCTGAGAACAAGCCAGTTTACTGGGGCTGACACTCTTTCCCAGAGGCCTGTGCTGGGAGACAGGGGGCCCTCCCTGGTTATGGGAGCCTGCCTGTGGGCTCTGCCTCTATGCGTGTGACACCAAAGCCCAGGAAGGGGGTCTGGTGCCCCTCCCTGCAGGTCCAGTGATGCCCCGGAAGCCTGCCTGTGCTCTGCCAGTTATTCCTGGTGGGAGGTCCCTCCAGGGTGAGCCCAGGACAGGAGTGGGCTCCCTAGCTGCCCCTAGGTTTTCTAACCCCCTCTCAGTCCCCTGGGGGGCTGTCCTCTAAGGACAGTGAGTGTTTCTATGCCGACCCAAGAGGGCTCAGCCCTTCACAGGAGGTAAGGTCTTGCTGCCACTGGCTGAGACTCATTTTGGGGCCAGGTTCAAGGACAAAGGGGTCGCCAAGGTGGCTCCAGGGTCCCACAAGAACACTGATGCCACCTTCTTCCTGCTGCTGTCCCTGTGCCCACTGGAGCACAGAGCTGCAAGGTGCGCAAGCTTTCCAGTTCTGGGTTGCTGATCACGGCCAGTTTGGGGGCAGCAGGCTGGGAGCATCAGCAGGCCTTTGAACTGGGTATATCAGGGAGGAGATTTGAGACTGAGGAATGGGCCAAGGTTGAGGTCCACAAAGACCCCAAGCATGAAAAGGGGCTGTTCCCTGAGTTGGGGGCAGATCCACCTCCGGGGACAGGCATGGCTATGTGTGGAGACCCCAGCTCCAATTTAGGCTGGAGAGCTGAGAAACTTGCCTGATGGTGGGTCACTAAGCCCTGGGAGCTGAGGAATGGGAGGGACCCAGGTGTCCGAGGTAGGTGGCTGAGCTATGCTCACACACCAGGGCCTGGAGGAGCTACTACCCGGACAGTGCTTCACCAGGCAAGGGGTCCCCTGGTCCTCTGGGCCCCGGAATTTGAGATATACTCTGTGTAGGGACTTGGGTAAATTTGGATTCAGCTGGAGTCTGTTTGTTGGAATTCCAGGCAGTGGGCTGGTGCTGGCCGCACCACAGGGAGGCTTGGCTCCAGGAACAGGGCTGCCAGCAGGCTCCTCCTGTAGGGCATGGCAGGCCAGGGTTGGCTGGAGGGCTGCCCGAGCCTGGCACCCACTTGAGCCATAGGGCGGAGGCTCCCATGGCTGGCGATGCCACAGGACAGAGCCTGGGCTCTGGGGCCCTCTGCTCCCACCCAGCAGGTTCCTGGCCTGGCTGCTGGCCTGGGGTACATTCCTGAACTCATACCTTGGACCTCCCAGCTCCTTACTGCCCCTTGGTCTTGGCCCTGGGGGAACTGGGGCGTGTATCTTTTGGAAATGACTCCGATTTGTGGTCATCCTTGGTAGACATGTCCCCTACTAGGGATGAGAGCTCTCCCTGGGCCTTGGTTTAGGGAGGAAAATGGGCTCAGGCCCATGTTAACCTAAATAGTGTTTTGTTCTATAAGTTCCAGAGTCATATTTGAGGCTGAGCTCGGCTCCTGCCTGCCTATGGTGGCTCTGAGATTCAGGGCTTCCATTCTGAGAACATTCCAGTGAGGCACCCTGGGCACACCCGACACGCTCACCTGCTGAGCTGCAGGAAGAGTGCTGAGGGGTCTGTGGGAAAGAACAGGCCTCCTCCTGTGAACCTGGGCGCGATGCCCTCACTCAGTGCCCCCCTCCCGCATTTGTGGTTCCTTCTGACCTTATCGCCCCAGGGATCCCCACCCAGCCTCAGGCTGGGCCCAGTGCTCAGAGCCCTGGGCCTGGCCCTAACACCAGCTTTGCCCCAGGGCCAAGGGGGCTCTGTCCAATCTGCTGCTGTACCCTCGAGGGGCATCCAGGCAGGTGGGGACAAGGAAACCTCAGCATGAGGTCAGGGTGCCAGGGAGAGGTCCCCAACAGACCTAGTGCCTTGCAGGAGGCCCTAGCTCCAGCCACAGGGTGCTGCAGCTAATGCTCATGGGTCCCGGCACGAGTACAGGTCAGGTCCTGGTGGGGACGCCATGGAAAACAAGCAGTGAACACATTATGTGGGTACCTCGTGTCTTGTCTGGGAAGGAGAAGAGGAGAAACGCTTTGTGAGAAAACATCCGGGTGGGGCCGGGCAGTGGGGTGTGTGTGGCCTTTGTGGGGTCGGCCCCTAGTCAAGGCCTTGATGTGGCCTTGAGGCGTCTGTGACCAAGTTGAGGGTTGTGGGTGGGTTTCATGAGGCCACTGGGCCATAGGGCGAGTGGCTCCAGGCGACATGGGAGCCGGGCAGTGGCTGGGTGTCCACAGCAATTCTGTGGCTGCATGTGGGGTCAGTGGCAGGGGACAGCTTCCGGAAGTGTCCTCGGTCTAGCTGGGAGCTGGGGGAGGAGGAGGATTCCCTCCCACTGTCACATGAGCTCAGGAGGCACAGGGTCCTTCCTCGCCTCCCAATCCTATGGTGTGGTGAGGAGGCCAGCACGGGGCAGCGGGATGGCCTCACTGTAGAACAGCACCCTCTGCCTCCCTATGCAGCCCATGCTCCCTTCCAGGCGTGGCTCCAGCCCAAGAGGGCCCCGTGGTGCGAGGGTGGAAATGTGGAACAAGCTCCTGATTGTTTCCCAGGGAGGGGCCCCCCTAGACCTCACTTGCTGATTCTTGAGACAGGAGCCCCACCCAGCTGCCCACCATCTACCCCCAAATGATCCCTCTGCAAATTTTACAGGCATCTGGATCAAATAACCAGCTCATATCGCATATGAAATTAGAGGCTGAGCTCTCCAGAAGGCAGAGGCCGCTGCGACTCATTCCAATACAGTGTTTGCAGGGGGGCTGTAGCTCACTGGGAGACAACGCTGCCCACGCGCAGGAAGCTGGAGTCTGAATGGGTGGGGGAGGAGCCATTGGTGAACTCCAGGGTTGGGGGCGACCCTGAAACAAAGCAGGAATGGGCTGTGATAGAGAGTGGGAGGTGCCACAGAGAGGAGCAGATCTCCCAACCTCTGTAGGACCTCCCCCCAGCACCCTGTTTCTCCACCAGGCTGTGGGGCCCATGTTGGGTCCGGGCCAGACAGCTTCACCAATTCCCCACACACAGCCCCTTGGGGCAGTGGCACCAGGTCTGCAGGCTGGATGGCCTTCTAGGCCACCACCTTCCCTGTGAGGAGTGGTTCTCCAGGTGGGGGAACTCCAGGGGCCCGGTGACTGGGCCCCCTTCTCATACCAGCTGTGAGCCACGGACTTCACAGGATGTCTCTAGGCAGGGCTGGGGTCTCAGGACACCTGCACCAAACCCAACAGACTCCAATTCACCTTTCAAAAGGCTGCTTCTGTGCACATCTCTGCACAGGTGTGGGAGTGGCCTTCCCTCACCAACCCACACTAGGGTTTGTCACTTCTCATTTCGGTACTTAATGGGGAGGCTGGATACTTTGTTGTGTTCTCTAGTTTGTTTTGATACCTTTTTCTCTTCTCATCTGTTGCCACTTTTCTACTAGGTTGTCTGTTTTTGCTTATGACTTGTGGGAGGTGATGAGCTTCATTGCTTTGCATTTATATGCAAATACTATTTTACCTCCAAATGCCACCTTTTTCACCACTAGAAGTCTTTAGGTTTCACCCTGTCAATGGTTCCCTTAGGGCTTTGTATCTTGCATCCTGCCTGCCTCCCAAGAGTGCTCAGATCTGTTCTGGTCTCCTAGTGCTTTTATGATTTTTGCTTTTTGTCCTTCATCTATCCAAGTTTATTTCTGTGATGGGGTGAGACAGAATGGAACCATTTTCCCACATTAAACCTTAGATATCTTGAGCCCTGGAAGACACAAATTATAGCCTAGGGGCCTGGAGGACTCTGGAGCCAGCTTCCTGGGCTGGAGTCCAGCCCCGCCCTCATGTCCGGCTGTTCTTTGGTTGCTGACCCTCCGTTTATTCTTCTCCAAATGGATGGTGTGCAGAGGAGAACACCTTGCTGTACACACAGACCCGTTATAGCCCTAGGAATGCAGCAGGCTGGGGGTCCTCCTCCAGCCAGTTCCTGGTCCCCTCTAGCAGAGAGGGGGGTCAGGGTAGGGTCCCAGGGGAAGGAACCCAATCCTCAAAGCCTTCAGGTGACCAGCACTCTGCTCAGCACTCGTTCACTCTGGCGCCCTGGGATGAAGACAACCCTTGGCTGCCTAGGCTTCTGGGAAGACAGTCTTAGTGTGGCCATGTCCAGCCAGACTGTCAAGGAGAGGGCATGGGGCAGGGGCAGAGATGACTGGCATAGTTTGCAACTTTCTTCCCTGTGAAGTGGGGCCCAGAGCACCCACCTTCCTTCTCTGGGCCGGAGAAGGAAAAGCCAGCCACGCCTGCTTTCCCCAGGAGGCTGATGTGGGGGGCTGGAGGCACTGCCTGGCCACCTTTCCCAGCTCTAACTCCAAGGGACACCTGAAAGGAGGCCCTTCAGCTGGGTGGGCCCTGTCTCTGCAGCCCTTCCTTCTCCTTGCCCTGTCCCTCCCAGATCTGTGGGGCTGCCTCCAAATGGTCCCCCCTCAGTGCTAGTCCTGATGCTCATGAAGCCCCTCCATTGGCCCCGTCCCTGCCCTGTCCTGCTCCAGCTGTGATAGCCACTGGGCTGAAGGTAGCAGCCATGATCCTGACAGTTGGTAAGTAATGGTTGCTAATTTAAGAAAAGCAAGATAACTCTGGGCTGGCCCTGAGTGGGTGCTATGGATGTGGTGCTGCTGACCAGGCCAGGGATGAGTCCTGCTGCTGCCTCCTGGCCACTGCAGCCTCGAGCAGGAGGCACAGGTCTGCCTGGCTGCACACCCCACCCTAGCAGCCTACTGCCCTCAATACTGCCAGTGGAGGATGACTCGCTGGGGTCCTAGGAGAGGCCATCCCTGTGGCCAGCAGGCCTGCCCACCCCCACAGTGACGTCAGCTGCTGGCTCCTCCAGAGGGCAGCCACCGCTAGGAGACAGGCACAGAGATCAGGGCCAGCACAAAACACTCCCCTCCAGCATTTCCAGGGTGGGGGTGGAATGTGTGAGTGGGGTGAGTGTTAAAGAGACAGTGTGCTTTCTCACCATGGGTTTGCTGATTCTCCAGAAGGGCCTAAGCTTGGAGCCTCCACTCTTTCAGAGTGAGTGCATTTGAGCCTGACTTGCACTTCCAACCTCACTGACTCCCACAGACTCTGGAGGCCAGTTCTGCTGAGCTGGGCACTTGTAACACCTTCCTGCACTGAGCTGAGGCCTTCCTCGTATGAGAAATACATAATTCAGCTAAAAATAGCCCTCAGATCGGATGTGATGCTGCCCCAGCTGTCACAGGAAACATGTGAGTCAGCTTCACCCTCAGACACGGCAATGTGGGGATGACCAATGGTCTTTGGACTCATCCTGGGTGGCTTGGGCCAGGTGGACCCCCACCTTACCCCCAGGCCCAGCCCCAGCCCCAGCCCCAGCCAAGACCCTGGGGAAGAGATGAAGACCTTCTTGCCAACCAGAGAGCTGGCTCCAAGGACAGCTCAGTGGCAGCTCCTCCACTTAGGCTGGCTGGCTTGTGGGCCTGTGTCCAGCCTCACCCTGGCAGGAAGTGGTAGGTGTTGCCTGGAGAACTGGGCACAGCACAGTCTCTTTTTCTTGTGAAGAATTGAGACCTAGGTGGTCACAGAAATTTCACACCCATCGTATATGGTTGCCAAGACTCAGTGTTCACAGTTCACACGTTTAGGAGCTGCTGGGGTTCATTCTGACTCAGCAGAGCAGGAGTTAAGGCCGACGCCACCCGGAACAGCCTCAGAGGCTCCAGGAGGACTGAGTGCAGCAGGCCCCTTGGCATCATTCAGTTACCACAGGGAGGGACTGGGTCCTAGATGCTGGCACAGTTTCCAAGGGATGTGCACCAGCAGCCTGCCCTGATTTGGGGGTTCAGGTCCACGGGTGCAAGGCAAGTCATGTGTTTCCCCATGAATATCCTTAGCACTACCTGATCTCAGGTTTCTGTTGCTAGAGTAGGAGGTGGGGAAGAGCCCAGAGAGGGTAAGTGCAGCTCCAGACAGCCAGTTATCTGTGGAGTCAGGATGTAAATGTCAGCACAAGGCTCCTGCGGGACATGCCAGGCTGCCAGCAACCACCGAGGAAGGCTGCACGGGCCAGGGCACCTCCCTGAGGAGTTTGCACTAGGCTGGACTTCCTGCCTTGCCCATGGGTCCCTCCTGGCTGGGCAGTTGCCTGTGGTGAGCAGAAGTAAACTGGTTTGGGGACAGACTGTGCCCTTTCCAGGAAACCCCCCCAAACAAAAGCCTGGTGGGATTTTACAGATACTCAAAAGTGCATTCCTTTTTACATATTGGAGCCAATGAAAGTTATTTACCCCCAGTTTCAATATTTTCATAGGTCCTTAGAAGCTTGCCAAGCTGGTGCCTTGAGCTGTAGGATCTGATGGGTACAAGAACAGAAGTTCCAGACCCTTTTCCTGGGGCGAGGCTCCCAGAGGGTGAGAGAAGAGCCTGCCCTGTTCACTCAGCCTGGCCAAGGGAGCCAGGGGCAGCAGCAGCCTAGCCCCAGGTGCTCTGTGCTCACACACTCACACAACCCACATGCATGCGTACACACGCTTTCCTCTGTGCACATGCATACATGTGTGTACACACATGCTCCACATGCTCCTTCTGACATCCACACACATGGCTTGAGGCCACTGCCTTCGTGTTCCTCTCACCTGGCTGTGGGACCCAGAAGGTGTGCCCTGGCTATTTGGTGGCATAGATGAATTAACTCAGCGTAGCCTAAAGACAGGCCAGAGCTCTGTGTGGGCAGAGAGGGGACGGAGCCAGCATGATGGGGATGGGCGGTCGATTCGGAGGGGCTCTGCCTGTGGATGGCTCCTGAGTCCCTTCTTTATGCCAGACCCTTTCACAAGCCCCCCAAAGGGGTATGGGATGGACTTACTGTCCCTACTCGGCAGAGAGATTCAACTATTTCCCAAATGCACAGGTGCAGCCAGGATCTGAGGCAGTGGCTCTGCTCTCTACCTCCCACTCCCGGACCCAACCCTTCATCAGACCGGTCCTCTGGTTCCCTGGTTCTCCCCCCCCCCACCACCACACCCTCTCTGACCACCCCACCCCACCCCCACCCCCTCCCCATCCCAACAGCCTCCACCGACCACGCCCACTTCCCCACCCCTCCCGATCTCTGGCCACGCCTCCACTCCCACCATCCCTCCTCCTCCCTGTCTTGCCTCCACTCCCTGCAGGCTCCTCACATCTCTTCTATCTGGCTGTTCCCTGGATGAATTTCCTTACGTCGTCGTAGGACACCAATTGGTGAACAGAGACTTGGAGAACTGGCTGCTGATATGACACTTGGTGTCAGGAGTGTCAGGAACAAAAGAGTAAAAAGACATCCCAGCACTCAAGGTTGTGGACATTTGGGGTGCTGACACTGTTTTCTGCTCTCATATCCCTCCCCAGATTCTCCCAAATCCAGGCCCCTGGACATAGAGGGCACCTTCAGGGTGTGAGTGCCTCATAAGTACCAGTAACTGAGTGTGCTGCTCAAGTGCAGATCTGCGGTCACCACAGGCTGCCATCTACTCTGACCCCCGCAGGGCAACATCTCCAGCAGATGAAGACATGAGGCCTGTTCCTAGCCTGACTTTGGAAAGGTCTGGGGCATCAGGCCTGATGACATCCATTGTACAGATGAAGAAACAGGCTAGAGAGGTTGAGGGACTGGGCCACTGTCCTTCTGGCACCTTACTCTGCTTAGGGCACACTGGAGCCTGGGAGGTGACCCTCTGCACAGTCTGGCTTCTGTCTGAAGTGACTACAGCTATTGACACCTCTGGGCAGGGCTGTCAGTGGGTAAGCATGATCCCAGGCCCTGCTGACAACTGGGCATTCAGACAGCATTTGTCTCCCTCTAATTGGTGCTAGATCAGGTCCCTACAAGGGGGAAGGCTGCTTGTCAACAAAAAGGACCTAGACTGGAGCCTCCAGCAGCTCAGGTAGGAGTGGTGGGGGAGCCTGGGGCTGACCTTTGGTGGTTAGCAGCCGCCTCAGCCGAGGCTGGGCCACAAACCCTCCTCTGCCTTTTGAGAGCTTTCACTGTGGGCTCTGTACAGTCCCCAAGGAGTAGGGCTGGCTCCACTAACCTGACCTCCTCTGTGGGCCTCCTCTGTGGTAGTACTGGCTCAGCATTCTGAGAGCCCTTCAGACATGCCTGGGAACTCCCAGAGCAAGAACAGCAAGGCCTAGTGGTGCCAACCCCCTTCTGCTTACCTGGGTGCAGAGGTCTTGAGGTGAGGTCCTCTAGGGAGTCTCTCTGCACTATAACAAGGTCCAGTGAGACTTGGCTTCTGCCAAACTCATTTGGACTGACGACAGCCTTTAATAGAAATCAGTGCTGCATGTCCTACCAACACCCTACCCACCTTCTACAGAAGGTCAGGCCAAGTGGCTACTGGCTTCTATTAACCTGATGGGGAGCAGATGGGGAGAGTCTTCCAGGAAAGTGTGGGGAGTGTCTAGGAGGAAAAGGGGATCAAGTGATGGAGGGTCAAGTGGGTTACGACCCCTGACTCACATCTGCCTATAGGAGCCTGGACTTTCTCCTGGCATAAACAGAGCCAGCAGGCCATGCTCATCCCTGAGAACACATAGATCCGAGGTCTGAGAAGGTCTTCCACAGCAGATGGTCAGGCTGGGGTCAACCTGTTGTCCACTGGGTACCTTTGGAGCACACTTGCAGGCTTCCTGCCTGAATTTAGCCCTCTGGGACCTTTCAGTGGGGCTGGGAGCTGCCCAGGTTCTGCTCACAGCCTGCTCTGCACCCGGACATGTCTCTGTTTGTAAATCACACACAGGGTTTCTCTATCATAGCAGGGTCCTACAGGGGACCTCTGCCCGACACCTTCCATCTGATCTGATTTTAAATACAAGTCTGACATCACAGGGCCTATGGCTCAGTTCCTGCTCCCAGGAATAGTGGTAGGCATGACAGTTGTGTGTCAGGGCCCACCTTGGTCTGGCTTGGAGCCACTTCATGCACCATCCATGGCCTGCGAGTGCCCATGTTCCTATGCTTCCCACAACACACCGAGAGTGCTCTGTGGTCACCACTTCTCACATTGTCTGTGTGGGGAGGGTGGCTGAGCCCCCTGTGGCCAGGGATCACCCTGTGCTAAACTCTCATGAGGGGGCTTATAAGCTCAAATCGTAAAGTACGAGCGTATCCTACAGGCTGGAGGTGACACGTCCCAAGGAGGACAGACAAGGTGGGGTTCTAGGAGCTAGCCCCTTGTCAGCTCAAAAAGAGAGGCTTGAGGGATCAGATCTGGCTGTGGGGCGCAGGGCTGGCTTGCCCGCAGCATGGGCAAAGCCTCAATGTGGCAACCCTCTGAGAACAGGGCTGAGCGGGGAGGATATGCAGCCTCTTGGGTTGAGTCATCCTGGCTGGAGGGAGCTTGGACACATGATTCCACGTTGGAGGGACATGGAGGTTGTACTGAATGAGAACCACCTCAGCTCCCTAGGTGAGGTGTCTAATGCTGCCCTGAAAGTGAAGGAGCTTTTGGGTCCAGACCCTGGGTATCCTGGGATGGGCAGGACTGGCATGGACGGCCCAGGTATGAAGTCCTCAGGAGAGAAGGGCAGAGAAAAATAAGGGAAGAGCGGCACGACCTCATATCTAGGTGAGGTGTCCTAAGGATGGAGGGGCTGAGGACATGGGGAGGGGCCACCACCTCAGCCCCCTAGGTGAGGTGTCCTAAGGACAGAGCAGCTGAGGATAGGAGGAGGAGATGTCACCTCAGCTCCCTGCTCAGCAGATGCAGAAGCCCTATCCGGAGAGGCCCCCTGTCCATTGAGGACCCCCAGGAAACATGTGGCCAGCTCGTTTCCTCTCTCCTGTGGACTCTTGGGGTGGTGCTGGTTGCCCACTGTGGCAAGGATGATGACCTTTACTTCATCTGAGAAGAAATCAGCTCTTGTCCCAGTGGTCAGCTCCAATGTCTCCTGGAACTGCTGCCAGTGTTCGTGTCCATGGCACCTGGGCCTCCCAACAGGCTCGTGGTGGACTCTCAGCCTAGCTCAGGGATGAGTCAGAACGGTGGGGGAAGGAAGGTTAGGCACTAGGACTTCCATGTCGAAGATGATCCTGAGGTCAGAGGAGCCCCTTCACCTTCAGCAGGAAGTGGGTCCTTGGCTGGGTGGTGGTGAGGGCCACCAGCCAGGGCCCTGCCATGGGACAGATGCCTTTTGTCCAGGTAATGGGCACAGTGGCCTCAGCCACCAGGCCCTCCTCCACATGTCACTGGTTCAGTAGGACAGGATGGAGTTCTGTCTGAGGGCAGCTCCCTAGTCCAGCAGGGGCCTTGACACCTCTGTGTGCAGATGCTTGGTGTTCCCCATGGACAGGGAACATGCCTGGAACCAGGTGGTATCTGCCTAAATGTCAGAGCCTAGGGGAGAGATGAAGCCACTGGCTCAGAGAGATTCAGGAACACAAGGCATCCATACACTCAGTGTGACGCCCCAGCAACCTCAGCAGCAAGGTGCTCACACACCTCACATGCCATATTACATGCAGTGCTCACCAGAGAATGCACCACATCATACACAGTGCTTGCACACATCACATGTCACATCATACTCAGTGCTCACCAGAAAACACGCCACATGGCACTTTGCTCATCAGAGAACACACTACATCATACACAGTGTTCACACAAACATGGTACAGCACCTGCAGTGTTTACACGCTTACTGGTAGATACACGCCCTCATGCTGCACACAGCCTTGGTTGGTGGGTGGGCAAAAGATCAAGACTCCAGGGAAACTGAGACCATGAGATGGCAGCAGAATTGACAGGAAGATCATCAGTGAATCCCAGTGGATGCACCCTACCTGCAAGGGCCTCCTGTGCTGAGCGGTATGTGCCCTGATCCCACTCCTAGCTCAGCTTCTGCTTCTTGGTCATGAAGCCAGCATCAGAGGCCAGCCAGGGAGCCTGAGTTGACCCACCAGAAGCATCAGCCCTTAAGGTGCATGAAGGAAAAGAAAACTGGGGAAGTGGTAGGTGGGTGGTGGAGAGTGGGCCCAAGTTCCAGCCTCCCCTGACGCCCTCCCATGGCCCCACCGCTCCCTGTGTGTAGCCCGACACTGGCCTTGAGCCCAGACCTGTGTGCCACCAGGAAGTCTCAGGACGGTGGGGCTGCAGAGACGGAGGGCCCCCAGAGCACGGCTGCAGTGCCACCTGCTGGTCATAGGGAGCCTGGCACCCTCGTCTTCCCCGGCCCAGGGTGTCCATCCCACAGAGGGGACACCATCCCTCCATCTGCTCCAGCTCTGTGGAGCCCCAAGATCAGGTGGCTCCAGCTCTCTGCGTTTAGTAAGCTGAAATTTGTGATGGTATGGGGGTAGGTACCAGGCTGCCAGGGCCAGAGCGTGGCCTCTGCTACTAGAGAGCAGGAGGTGCAGAGGCCCCTGGAGGGGGGTGAGCACAGGAGGGCTGGACACTTGCCTCAATGGCCGCCTCTCACTTGGGATGTGCACTGCCTCCATCCCAAGCTGCCATGTCCACCCAGGTTCTTTGCATCTCCTCTACCTGACCCTTGTCCCCTCTCAGATCAGCCCTTCCAGACCTGGTGATCCTCTTCTAGAGCATTCTGGGATGTTCTTGGGCAGCAGGAGCACTATAAATGCTAGACCTTGCTGAAGACGGTGTGAAGGCCTTAGCTCTAGGACAGTAACAAGGAGGTCTTTGGTTTGTTTTTTAATTTCTTAGTTGTAGATAGATAACAATACCTTTATTTTATTTATTTATTTTTCACATTCTCACACTCACTCACCCAGGATCTTGGCCCTATAGCCTTTCACTGTTAGGTGTAGGACAGGATGAGTCAGTTGTCTGCAGGGCAGGCCAAACAAAGTTAGCTGCAGGATGACCTGGCCACTCAAACCCTCTGTCTGGTTCTTTATCACCTGTTTGCTTCAAGCCCAAACGCCCAAGCCCCCGCTCAAGGCTGAGCGCTTCGCCCCCCTGCTCAAGGCTGAACACTCAGCCCACCACTCAAGGCCGAACACTTAGCCCCCTTGTGCCAACAAGGCAGCTTGCAGACCCAGAGACCCCATTAGATTTGGGCTATAGAAACTCCCGCCTGCCGGGCCCTCCTCTTGCTCTCTCTGTCTCTCTGTCTCTCTTGCTCTCTCTGTCTCTCTTGCTCCCTCTCTTACTCTCTCTCTTGCTCTCTCTCTTGCTCTCTCTCTTGCTCTCTCTCTTGCTCTCTCTGTCTCTCTTGCTCTCTCTGTCTCTCTGTCTCTCTTACTCTCTCTCTTGCTCTCTCTCTTGCTCTCTCTCTTGCTCTCTCTGTCTCTCTTGCTCTCTCTGTCTCTCTCTCTCTCTGTCTCTCTGTCTCTCTCTCTTGCTCTCTCTCTTGCTCTCTCTTGCTCTCTCTCTTGCTCTCTCTCTGTCTCTCTCTCTTGCTCTCTCTCTGTCTCTCTCTCTGTCTCTCTCTCTGTCTCTCTCTCTGTCTCTCTTGCTCTCTCTGTCTCTCTTGCTCTCTCTCTTTTTTTTTTTTTAAATATTTATTTATTTTTTAGTTCTTGGCGGACACAACATCTTTGTATGTGGTGCTGAGGATTGAACCCGGGCCGCACGCATGCCAGGCGAGCGCGCTACCGATTGAGCCACATCTCCAGCCCCTTGCTCTCTCTCTTGCTCTCTCTCTTGCTCTCTCTGTCTCTCTTGCTCTCTCTCTTGCTCTGTCTGTCTCTCTGTCTCTCTTACTCTCTCTCTTGCTCTCTCTCTTACTCTCTCTCTTGCTCTCTCTGTCTCTCTTACTCTCTCTCTTGCTCTCTCTCTTGCTCTCTCTCTTGCTCTCTCTCTTACTCTCTCTCTCTTGCTCTCTCTGTCTCTCTCTTGCGTGCGCTTCCTCTCTCTCTCTCTCTCTCTTTTCTCCTCTGTTTCACTGCTGCAATAAAGATCTCTTTGTTGCTCTGAGTGTTGTGGTCACTTTCCTTTCATTCACCAAGATGCTTGCTGGCCACAGACTGGTGCTGACTGCTCTGGCTTGCTGGTCCCCTGGAGAAGCAGCTCACTCACCCCATGAAGTGCATGCCATGCCTTGCCTACTCACTTGCAGTCAGGAGCTGCTGGTGGCATGTTTGGAGACAATCTGCTGGATAGGGAGGAGCTGAGGCCCCTGGGGCAGGCAGGACGCAGTTCCCAAGGACACAGTTCCATTAAGCATTAGACCAGGCCACTCTCCATACCTAACTTCACCTGGCCCTGGACTCGACTCTGGGCAGTTTTCACCTAAGATCTCACTCAACCTCCATGTCCTCTTGACCCAAGCCGGGAGGCCTGGAGCTCTCTGGAGTTCCCATGAGGACCCCAGGATGGGAGGCACCCAGGCTTTAGGCAGGTCATTTGTGCCAGAGACAGAGGAGAGCAAGAGGCCTGTTCCTGGCTCCTTGGTGGGATAGTCAGCCTGACCGTCTCCTGGTCTCCTCCATGACACTGGTGGAGGTGTCAGGACGTTCTGGCCCCAGCTGGTGTGGACAGGTGAGGTGCAGGACTAGTGAGGGGTGTGATCTGCACCCAAAACTGACTCCTGGGAGGAGGCCCCACCTCCCTGTGCCGCAATCTGGTCCTGGGGTGCTGTGGCAGCCACACTTATCCCTCCTGGGAGCTTGTCCAGCTGCAACTTGTGCTGGGAACTGATTACTGTGATTTCTGGGCTCCAGCGAGCTGTATTTCATTTCAGTATTGAAGGGTCAACAAGCAGCAATGGCTCAGGCCACGAAGGCCCTTCCTGGGCCTCTGCACAATGGAAATGCATCATCACAGCCAGGAGGTCAGTCAGGTGTGGGGTCTGTTTTGTCTACAAGGTGCAGAAACCCAGCAGAAAACACCAGAGGCCCTGTCAGTGAACCATGACTTGTCTCAGTGACATTCTGGATGTCATGAGCTACTTGTTTTCTACATCCCATCAAATGATCTCCCAGCACATCACGGGAGAAGGGCCCAGCAGAGAAGAACTGCTCAGCTCATGGAGGTCAGGACACAGAGAGAGAGAGAGAGGGAAAAGAGGAGGCAACCCCCATGACCGTCTTATCCAGCCACGCCCACAGGTACCACCTCCAGCTGGGTCACAGCTCTCAGAGTCCAGCCACCTCGCCCGCCCGTGAAGAGTCCCGCATGAATACAGAAGCCTCTAGGGGTGCCTCACGTCTGAAGCCCACACGGGCCTGTCTGTGTTGGCCTGGCTGGGCCTCTCCCTGCTGGTACAGCAGTGGCCTCTGCTCCAGGAGCCTACTTTGGGGTTGACACCGGGGAGTGATGCATCTTCCCACAGGGTCCCAGCTGTGTGGGAAGTGTGGAACTTCACTCTAGACTCCAGGTGTCCACCTCCCCAGCTCATGCCCACTTCTCAGGGTTGTGTGCCTGACACTAGACTGTTCCAAAAGGACTAAAAAAGAGATGAGTGGCTGCTCTCCAGGTTTGGGATGTCAGCCAGCCTCTGGCCAAGGAAGCAAATGAGGAGAGAAGCTTGTGTATGAAGACACCACTCCTGGGTGCCCTCCTCTTCCGCTGCCCACCTGTGGGGGGTGCCCTGGGCAACCCATAGGCTGAGACCGTGCCGGCTGGGGGCTACATCAGAAGGGGTAGAGCTGGCTTATTCCTCAGCCTCAGGCTCACAGAAACCCCTGGCAGGGCCACCCTGCCCTACCCAGGCCTCACGGCCTCTGCTGGTGCTGGCCACTGCCTTGCTCAGGGCTGTGGGGTTAGGGAGTGTCCCGCTGAAGCTGCCGACCTGACAGAAGCTCCTTGCTGAGAGTGGAGTGCCAATCTCTGGGCTCCTCAGCGAGTCTCCCGCTGCTCCTCATGTCCCGGCCCTGGGACTCCTGTCCTGAGCTCAGCCTAGAGTTTGGGCAGCCTCAAGGGTGGAGGCAGGCCTGGAGCCTGGCAAGACCCCCCTCTCCTGGCTGCCATGGACATACACCTCCCTGAGGGCCTCTGGGCTCTGGGGAGAGTGATGGAGCTGAATCCCGTGGGCAGGGTGCACGGCCTCCTAGGCTCTGCTTGGTCGGTGTGGATGGGGTTCAGGCCTCAGGGCACTAGCTGGGACAAAGGTCACACCTTTAGCAGGTTGTACGTGGGATTGCAAAGTTCTTGGCATTGAGGTTCTGTGTTGTACGTGTGTGCCTGTATTCATGTGAGCCCTCTTCTGTGACTCGGATGTTAGCTATGCTTTGGGCTGAATCGAGGACACGAAGGAGGAGCTGCAGCTCTGCAGCCCCGGCTTCATTTCTTTCCAGCTCTTATTCCACCACGGGAAGCGACCTAATGTCTCTGCCATCCTTCTGGTGGTGGGTCCTGGCATGTGAGGCTTCTTCAGCTCGTGGGCATGAGCAGGGGTCTGTTCCACTGGAGCTAAAGGCAAGCACCGACCCAGCTGTTTGGAATGGACTGTTCCCTATAGGTGTGTGGAGGGAGAGGCTCTCTGCTCTGTGTTGCCCCGGGCACCCTTCCACTCCTTCCTGGGAGCCTGGGCTGCATCCCAGGGTTTGGACTTGGGGTATTGACAGACTGGGCCCTGAGATCTGGGTGGGTGGGGACATACCTGGAGATGTGTAGAGAGAGTGGATGGCCTCACCTTCGTGCTTTTGAGGCCTGGGTCTGCATAGACCTGACTGTCACACATGCCAAGTGCCCCAGATATTCCCCTGAATTCTGGAAAGCAACTGTTTTTAAATAATCCATGTCCCTGAACACTGTGGAGTTTCCACTTCTGACCATGTGGTCATGGTGGTCACAATTTCATTTGCAGTTGTGATTTCAGTGGAAATACAGAGGCTTGACACATGTCCACATGTTCTTTGGGGTCTGCGGCACCAGAGAGTGTGGGCTGGCTGAGATGTGGCCTCAGCCAAGCTGCAATCCACTTCCGAGGATTTTATGGCTCCTGGGACATGCTGAGAGGTGGCTGCTCCCAGTTTCTCCTCATTTTGGCTGCTAGTGATGTGAAGAAGTACTTGGAGTCTGGCTCCCAGTGAGGCCACAAGCATGACTTCTGGGCCTGAGGGCTGCAGGCAGGCATCAGTGGCTGCCACCTCTTTGGGTTCTTCTTGTTTCTTCTGCTACTCATGATCTCTGCTGTGAGTCAGATTTAAGAGGGTGGTGGCATGTGAGTGAGAGTGTATGCTCACGGCCATGTGAGAACTGCAGAGACAGGCAGGTGAGGAGAGGGGCCTCTGTCCTCACCTTCCCAAACACCAGCTTCATGCTACTTGGCTTAGTTCTCCTGAGGGTGCCCACCTTGCTACTTACCTAGAAGCCTGGATTATCCCACAGATGCAGCTCTGGGCCTCAGGTGGCTACCTTCTGCTTGAGGCCACCTGTGAACCTGAGTGCAGAGACCGTGGTGGCAAGTGCTGGTCCACCCTTGTCTCATTACAGGAGTCAGGGCTGTGGCCCAGCTGTATGCTGTTTGCTGCTGTGATCAGATCTGCCCCAGAGTGGAATGCCACCTGCTCTGGTCCCATAGCTGGTGGGGCTCAGCCTTCCTGGGTTGGAGTAGCTCATCAGGCTGGACACCTCAGGCCTGGGGACTCGGACCTCATTGGTCTCCTTCCTTGAGGTGGTTTTCCTTTGTACTCTTTCTCCCTGAACATCAGATGATTTCTGAATGGAAAACTGTTTTGGAGGCTTCTGTACCTTACATCTGACATCACTCCTCCTTGCACCAGCAGGTCCAGCAATCTTGGCTAAGCTTCTCAGCGCAGGCTGCAGCCCTGTGCTCTGCCAGGATGCAGAGATATTTTATCATTTACTTATTCACAAATATCACCTAAGATCCTCCTAGGAAACATGATGTATAAATCTGGGTCTTTATTTCTTGTGAACAAATGGTGGACTGTCTGTCATCTTTTTATCTCTATGAACCCAGGACTGCCCACTGGCTGCTCATTTGTGACTGAATTCAGAAAGCACTTGTCACATTCTCCTTTCCGCATCCTGCCAGGAGTTCTGGCTGCACTTGCACCTGCTGGAGTGCAACGGCTGTTCTTGTTTCGTCAGTACAGACCATTGTGTTGCGTTTCACCATCCTTGGCTGTAGGATTTCTAATTAACCTGAGGTGTTTGCAATCATTGGTAATTAGGCCTGGAGATTTCAATGACTAGATTTTGAAGTTTGGATATGTTTCATACCCACAGCCTGTACACTGGACATTGGCTGGTGTGGTGGTTCTTGGTGACCTCATCTGCACTCTGATCTTTGGGGCAGAGGGTCAGCCGGGTGAACAGCATGTCGAATGCCCTTGCATCCCCCAGATCATCCTCAGCAAGTGCTGAGGTCAGAGGTGGGGCTGCTGAAAGTAACACCCCATGGGGCTGGGATTGTGGCTCAGCGGTAGAGCGCTCGCCTAGCACGGGTGGGACCCAGGTTCGATCCTTAGCACCACACAAAAATAAAGGCATGTGTTGTGTCCATCTACACCTAAAAAATAAATAAAGAAAGAAAGTAACACCCCAAGTGCTGGTGGAGGCAGCCTCAGGAGGGGCGAAGTGCCCACTTTCAGTGCACCTCAGTTTCAAGAGTTCCTTATTTCTTCTTTGCAGGAGCAAGTTCTGGCCCTCAACTTATTTGTTCCTGGCCCACAAGATGTGTATGGAGAGGTGATATTTATGCGTTTGCTGATGTTCAGAGAACACTGCTGGTGTCTAAAACCTTGACCACTGTGGTCTCAGCGATATTTCTGCCAATGTCCTGGGATTTGCTCTCTGCTGTCACTCTGAGAGTACTGGTCCACAGGGGCCCTTCACTTGAAGGTCCCTGCCTACATTTGCCTCTCTGGAGCCAGAGTCACAGAGATGCAGGGATAATGCACTAAGCACACCAAGTAGACAGCAGGACTGGTCAGCCCAGGAGTGTCTGAGCCCACGAGTGCCAGGCCACTGAGAGCACTCACTGTGTTCTCACGTGTCATCCTTGAGGAAGCTGCTCACAGCGCTCGTTCAAATGGCAAGAGAGGTCACTCAAAGCCACTGCCAGGGGGAGAGCCTGAACACAGCAGGCAGGTGGGCAGAATAAAGGGAGGGAGGGAGGGAGATCACCAAGAGAGCTGGGTAGGTAGTGGGCCAGAGGAGCTTGATTAGAGGCAGTGTGGGAGCCTTGTAGACTAAGTACCAGGGAGAGGGTACACAGGAGCCTGCACAAGTGGCCAGAAGGGAGCCCTCTGTCACCCTGAAATGGCTCAGCTCATGACCAAAGAAGCAGAGGCTCAGACAGGTCAGGATGCTTGCCCAAAGCAGGAAATGCTGGCTCAGGGATCCAAAGCAAGGGATTATGGAGACTTGAAGACTTGTTTTTAGAAACTCAGCATGGGATCTCTTCCCCAGAATGTCTCTTGGGCTCCATGTCTGCAGGTCTGTGAGCCTCCTTCCCCACCCGTGTCTGTCACCATTCTTGGCTTGTTTCCCTCAGACTGGCCTCTGCTCTGCTCCCGTGGAGGTGTGACTGCTCCTTCTCCTTCCTACTCTGTCCTTGCTGGCCACAGCCTAGACTCTGTCACCCAGGTTAGGTTGTACTGTGGAGCACATTTGAGTATGCATGTTTTTACAGGAGATGAGCACAGTTCCTTATCTCCTCTTCTTTCTTAAAAGAAAGAAAAATACAAACACCAGAAGAAACCTCTCTTCCTAGATGGTGCAGATCTGAGCCTTTCCACAATAGCAGAGCAGTAGGGGCTTTGGAGGGAGCTGCCCAAGCTGTCTCCACCTCAGACCAAGGCTGTCAGAGGAGGTGGGGTTAATCTCCTGAAACTCTCTCCCCAGAGAGAAGGCCCTGGTGTGTGGCCAGTGAATTTCTCAAGGCCCGAAACTGCTTCCCAGAACCAGCCAGTTTTTCCTGCCTGTCCTGTTTGGGCAGTTGGAGGAGGCAGCCAGGAACCCAATCTGCAGGAGGGGGAGAGGGAGGAGAAGGAGGAAGGAGAGGAGGGAGAGGAGACAAACCGAGACCCAGGCCTGGCTGTGAAGGGGTCTGCTTCCCTGCATCATCTTTGGAGGCTGGTGACCGTCGCTGCTGCCTGTGCACGGAGCAGAGATGCAGGCCAGTGGGGCAGAGAAGAGGGTGGAAGGCCACAGTTCTGGTGCTTTGAGCTGATGGCTCAGCATTAGCCCCAGATGCTTCTTCTGCAGGGTCTCAGAGTCTCCTTTTCCTTGAATGCTCCTTCTTGAGGTGCCCTCAGTTCCCACCTCGTACCTTCAGTCAGGGTGCCCTGGGCTCGCCTCCTTGAGCAGTCTCCCCAACACTGAAGCTGTTTCTCCACCAACAGTTTGGAACTCCTTACCTGGCAGTCTCCACATGGACCCAGTGGCATCTCATGTGTGTTACGTCCAAAGTGGACCCCATTCTCCTGAAAACTGCATCTTCCTGTCCTAGTAGCATCATGCGCAACTGGGCTCTTTCTCACAAACCTCAATCCCGTCTTGATTTCCTGATGGTGCCACTTTCACAATACATTCCAGATGCCCGTTCGTCTGCACACTGCACCCAGAGCTCCAAGCTCCTAAATAGGAGCTCCTGCAGGTCCCTGCGTGCTGCCACAGTGCAGGTGGACAAGGAAGGAGCAGCAGCAGCAGGCTGAGACGGAGTTCAGGGCAATCATCAGTGTGCCCTGGGAGTGCAGGCTTGTCCCACTCCTGCTTGTTAGGGACCATGAGCCCACTTCTCAGGAGACACTGGCTTGGGGACAGGAGGTAACTTGACTGAGATCCTGGGCCTCTTCACAGCCCTGGTCGTCTGGGTCTAGTTTCCACTCTCAGAGCGCTTCACAAAGCTTCCCACTGTAGTGTGAAGCCTTTCCTTGGAGAAGCTAACCCAAACCAAACTCATCACAGAGTGAATTTGTGCCCCACAAGGGAGGATGTGCTGGGATTCTGAGTGTTGCTTTTGACTTTGCTGCCACCCAGCGCTTACACAGAGAAACTGCCACATAGTGTCCTTCAGCCCAGCTGTGTGTTTTGAGTCAAATGATCCTTTCAGAATCTGCCTAATGTGGAGGGCTGTGTTGCTGCTGAGGCCCTAGGTGTGGGAGGCCACTGGGTGGGTCAGAGGTTACACGAGAGAACCCCAATGTTAGTGGATAGCCAGCCCCAGACTAGAGCCGCTGCAGCTGCATGAGGAGAAGCTGTTCCCTGGGTGGGACTGAGCCTGAAGACTGGCCGTTTAGAGAGCAGAGTGACAGCTGGCCCCAGCAGGGACAGTGGTGTCCCTAACTGCTTTGGAGCTGGGGGGCTCAGGGCTCAACTTACCTGATCTTGTGGGGAGAGAGTGGGTGCAGAGCCCCACATTCCTAGGCTCAGCCTTTGCCTCTGGGCTACAGGGTGGGGAGGCTAAGCCCAGCACTATGACTTGGGAAGTCCAAGAACAGGAATATTCCCACCCACTTTGGGGCTGACACCTGCCAGCAGCAGAGTGGACAGTGACTTCAGTGACCTGCACACAGCTTAGGTGCCCTGGGTGCCTCTGTTCTTTAAGCCATCAAAATGGACTCACCCCCAAAGGTCTGGTGAGTTTTACATTTTTACAGGTTTGGGGGAGACCATGGAACCCCGTTGAACATCCACTTCCAAGCAGCTCTTGCTTCCCCCCCAATTCCTCTTCCAGCAGCAGCTTCCGCATTACAATTCTAGAATGCCTTTTTTTTGGTATAAATCAGCAAACCAGTTCTAAAGTTTATATGGAAATGTATAAGACCAAGAAATGGCCCTTGAAAAAGGCACACACAAGGAGAAGGTACTTGATATTGAGATGTATTGTGAAGCTTCCTTGACTGAGACAGCATGGCATTGTCCATGGAGACAGAAACAGAGCAGGGGTCAAACCTGGCCTTCCTTTTGTTTTTGAATGGCCTCTGAGTTAAGAATGGTTTCACATTTTTAAATGGTTGAAGAAAAAAACAATATTACTTCATGAAGATGATATAAAGTTCAAGGTTTGATGGCCATACACCATCTTTTGGATGGAACACAGCTATGACTCTTGTCTGTGCATCTTATGCCCTTGAAGAAATACCTTTTGGAGAGACATGATTTGAATGAATTTGAGAGAAGTTTTGATCTAAGATCTAAACTTATTCCACAGTATATTATTAATTCGAGTGAGAAACCATATATATTTGGCCAATTTTAAAAAGGTATCAAACGAAATTTATCTCCAATAAAGGGCAAAGAAATTTTAGAAAGAAAACTTATAAGTGTAGTCAATGTGGAAAAAATTTCAGTGACCATTAAAACCTTATTCATCATCAGAGAATTCACACTGGAGAGAAATCTTATAGATGTGATGATGGTGGAAAGGCCTTCGACCAGAGTTCATCTCTTACTGAGCACTAGAGAACTCATAATGGAGAGAAACCTTATGGATGTGATGTTGTGGAAAAGTGTTCACTGAAAATCCATCTCCCATTCAACATCAGAGAATACACACTGGGGAGAGACCTTACAAATGTAGTAAATGTGAAAAAGCCTTCAGTGAGTACTCACCTTTACTCAGCATCAGAGTTCACCTTGGAAAGAAGGCCTGTGGTTGTTGTGATTATGGGAAGGCCTTCACAGACATCTCTTCCCTTACACACATCGGAGAACCCAGAGTGGAGAGAAGCCCATAAATGTCATGACGGTGGGAAAGCATTCAGACAGAGCCCACACCCCACTCCACACCAGACGACTCACATGGGGAGAAGCCCTGTAAGTGTCATGGATGTGGAAGAGCATTCACTTCCCCACTCAACCTTTATACAACACCAAAGAATTCACGCTGGGGGAAAGCCCTACATGTGCAGTGAATGTGGTCAGGGCTTCTCTGGAAACTCCTCCCTTACTAAGCACCAGAGAGTCCACTCTGGAGAAAAACCCTCTGAATGTGACAGATGTGGGAAAGCGTTCAGCCAGAGTGCTCACCTTACTCAGCCGGAGAATTCACACTGGAGAGAGACCCTTTAAATGTGTCCAGTGTGAAAAAGCGTTTGGGACCACTTCTGTCTTGGTCAGACATCAGCATTTTCACATTTTAGAGCAGTCCTAACAATGCTACGATTTTGTGAACTACAATCATGTGTCGCTTGATAGTGATGTGCTCAGAGAGAGGCCCCATTGAGTGGTTTTTGTCTTTATGTGAATGTGGTAGACTGCATGACTGCTTTCACATGACTGGAAGTGCTGTAGGGTTGTCCACACCAGCATCCTCACAAAGCTGCTGTGACAGCTATGACATCACAAGGCACAGGCGCTTCCCAGCGTATGGTCTTGGGAAACCACCATCATTTGTCGTCTATCATTAACCAGAATATGGTTATGCAGTGCATGACTGTCCTTTATTCTTTTAGTCTGCTCTTACTTATGTGTTTTCTCCTCCTCCTCCTCCTCCTCCTCCTCCTTTTGTACCAGCAATTGAACTCAGGGGCATTCGACCACTGAGACACATCCCCATCCCTATTTTGTATTTTATTTAGAGAAGGGGTCTCACTGAGTTGCTTAGTGCCCTGCCATTGCTGAGGCTGGCTTTGGACTTGTGATCCTCCTGCCTCAGCCTCCCGAGTCGCTGGGATTACAGGCGTGTGCCACCGTGCTCAGTGTTGTTGTGTGCTTATTTACCATACCTTAGGGTGCGTGTGTGGTCTGTAGATCCTGGGAGACTCCACATGGATAATCTGCATGCAGGCCACATCTCCTCTGTGGCTATTTCTAGATGGTACAGAGAGGGCTCAGCACCTGGAGTCTCACTGGGGCCTGAGGGGAAGTGTTACTGTGCACTTCATTGCTTGCTTTTATTCATGTTTTAATGATTCATTTTCTCATAGTGTTAAAGTATTTTAGAATTATTGAGAAGTTGATGTGTTAAAATTCAAAGTTAGTTTAAGTATGAATATTGTGTTTGTGTCTGTTACAAGAAGAACCTTGTGGGTGGGATTAGGTGGAGTGGTGCCTAGCACCGGTGAGGACCTGGGATCAATCCCAGGCACTGCAAGAGAAAACAAAACAAACAAGCAAAATACAGACTTGGGAGATCCTATAGCATAAATTAATTACTTTTGTCAATAAGTAGGTGACCCAAAAAGGAAGACTTAGGACATATTCATCAAATGCAATGAATCCTCCTAATTTGAACCTGATTTGCTTTTGTCTAACTATAAAATTTATTTGAAATACCTGGAGAAATCTGTATATTAATTGGGAATTTGATATTAAGAAATTTTCACGATTATTTTCCATTGTATTAAAGAGTTCTTTCCATGATGACTACAATGTTTTAGAAGAAATCTGATGATGCTGAGGTTTGCTGTGTGAGTCTGTTCACAGTGGGGATGGGGCCTCTGGCAAGTCTCAGGGGCCACAGTCGTGGTGGCAGTATGGATAGTCTCCTGGGGTACCAGGGCCAGCCTGTGTCCTGCAGCTCCTATGGGCCATACATTGAGGCTTGTGGGCAGAATGCTGGACTGCATCACCCAGCCTCCACAGGCTTCTGGGGTGAGAGCTGCATGGCAGAATATGAGACCACACTGCCAGAGTCCTCCAGGGTGCCTGGGCCAGCTTGTGGCACACAGCCCCATGGTCCTGCATGACAAGGGCCGTGTGGGCAGAACACCAGATTACACAGTCCGGAATCCCTGGGAATTCTGATCGAATGTTAGCCTGCAGCTCCAGAGGCATCCAAGGTGGGAGCTTAATTATCTAGAATGAATTATCTGAATTATCTAGAATGCCCCAGGGCAGGGGTGTGAGGCCTGCAGCTCTCACAGGTTTTGGCTTCTCTTCAGAGCAGCCTTAGGCAGTTAGGTTCTCCTCAACTTGACAGTGGCAACCATAGGCTGGGATCTCACTTTTTTTTTTTTGCACCAGGGATTGAACACAAGGGTACTTACTGAGACACATCCCCAGCTCTTTTTTTCCTTTTTTTATTTTTATTTTTTTAAATGGCTTTTATTTTTTAAATACATGACAGCAGAATGCATCACAATTCTTATTACACAGATAGAACACAATTTTTCATATCTCTGTTTGTATGTAAAGTATGTTTACACCAATTCATGTCTTCATACATGTACTTTGGATAATGATATCCATCACATTCCACCATCATTGCTAAACCCTGCCCCTCCCTTCCCACTCCTCTGTCCTATCTAGAATTTGTCTATTCTTCCCATGCTCCCTCTCCCTACCCCACTATGAGTCAGTCACCTTACATCAAAGAAAACATTTGCCATTTGTTTTTTGGTATTGGCTAACTTCACTTAGCATTATCTTCTCCAACTGCATCCATTTACCTGCAAATGCCATGATTTTATTCTCTTTTATTGCTGAGTAATATTCTATTGTGTATATATGCCACATTTTTAATCCATTAATCTACTGAAGGGCATCTAGGTTGGTTCCACAGTTTAGCTGCTGTGAATGTGATGTTATAAACACTGATGTGCCTGTGTCCCTGTAGTATGCTGTTTTTAAGTCCTTTGGGTATAGACCGAGGAGAGGGATAGATCCCAGCTCTTTTTATTTTATTTTTTATTTTGAGACAGGGTCTTGCTAAGTTTCTCAAGGTCTTACTAAATTGCTGAGGCTGGCCTTGAACTTCTGATCTTCCTGCCTCAGCCTCCAGAGCCACTGGGATTACAGGCGCCACTGCGCCCAGCCTTAACTGCTTTTCTTAAAACCCATGATCCTAAAATGAGGCAGTCTCTGGCTAAGTCACTCTGTCTCCAAGACCACACTTCCCAGAGATCTCTGTAGTGGCCTGTTTCTGGCCTTCTGCTGCTGGTCACATGAGTAAAGTGGGCAGGGGCTCCCCGCAGCTACTGTATGTCTGCCCCGTCTGCTCGCCTGGCCTCTGGCTGCTGCAGCACTTGGCCTGGCAGAGGGCAGGGCAGGGTGCAGGGACAGGGTATCCTGGACTCCCTTTTGTCCACTCCATGATGCCACAGATAACACAGCCAAACCTAGTTACAGCAGTGGGAGCAGGTTTTATTCAGTAACAGCTGAAGGTGGAGGAAGGAGGGCTGACAGGCACCCGGAAGGAAGTCAGGAGTAGCACCACCTCCCTCCGAGCTTTGCGCCGCCTCCTCCGCTGGGCGTGGCCAGAAGGGGCGGGGCCTTGTGACGCCATCTTCCTTACCAGTCCCGCCTCCTTCAGGGTGTGGACAGGAGCCTTCTTCTCAGGACCCGGGAGAGGTGGCTGCGGGACACTCTGCATCACCCACAGCGAGGGGCAGAGCTGCCTTCTCAGAGCAGCCTGAGGGGACGCCTGGCTTGGGGACCTCGTGGGTCATGTCCCTAGGGAGGCCTGGAGCTCCCTTCTCCTCAGACCCACCTGAGGGAGACGCCTGGCTTGGGGACCCATGGGTCATGTCTCTAGGGAGGCCTGGAGCTCCCTTCTCCTCAGACCCACCTGAGGGAGACGCCTGGCTTGGGGACCCTCATGGGTCATGTCTCTAGGGAGGCCTGGAGCTCCCTTCTCCTCAGACCCACCTGAGGGGACGCCTGGCTTGGGGACCCTGTGGGTCATGTCCCTAGGGAGGCCTGGAGCTCCCTTCTCCTCAGACCCACCTGAGGGAGACGCCTGGCTTGGGGACCCTCGTGGGTCATGTCTCTAGGGACGCCTGGAGCTCCCTTCTCCTTGGAGCAGCCTCAGAATCTTCTGGAAGGACTGGCAGCAGGTAAGGGGAAAGTAGGGAGGGTGAGGGACAAGCCCCACCCTGGGCCTGCGCCTGGCTGAGAGCCCTGCTCTCCGTCACTGTTTCATACAGGCTAGCTGTATAACTGTGCTCCTCCTGGGGCTGTGACCCTCATCATCCTAACACAATGATCCTGGGTGGCCTGGCAGGGACCAAGGAGGAACACTGAGGCAGGGTCCTGAGCCCAGGGGGAATGAGGCCCCATTGCGCTCCATTACTTGTTTTCCTTGTTGTTTTAATTGTTATTTTTCTTACAATGTTAAAGTAGTAGAAAAAATATTGAAAAATGGAAAAGTACATTTAAGTTTTAATATTTCTGACCAATGTATTTATTAAAAACATTCCATGGCTTTCATAGAACTAAACTAAACCACATTTTTTTTTTGGTTCAGAAGGTTCCAGGTTAATTGTCAGTTTATGTGTATTTTCCCTCTTTTGAAAATGTTTTTATTAGTGCATTTTAGTTATACATACTAGTGGGGTCCATTTTGACGTATGAAGACATGCATGGAATATAATTTGATCCATTTCACCCCAGCACTTCTACTTTTTCTTCCTTCTTTGCTCCCCCTCCTCCCTGTCCTCTACTGGTCTTCCTTCTATTGATTTATTGTCTTGTCAAATTGGTGGTTTGTAGATTTATAGATGTACATCAAGGTGGGATTCATTGTGGTATATTTATATATGTATATACATCATTTGGTCGATTTCATTCTGCAGTTCCTCCCCCTTTTCCATTCCTGCTCTCTCACTCTATATCTCATTCTATTCCATTGACCTGCCTTCTATCTTCATGGGATCACCCCCTTTTTTTATTCTTTTATTTAGCTCTAGTTTCTGCATATAAGATAAAGCATTTAACCCTGACTTTCTGAATCTGGCTTATTTCACTTAGCATGTTGTTCCATGCATTTACCAGCAGATGCAGTAACTTCATTCTTCTTTATGGATAAGTAAAACACTGTTGTGCGTGTATACCATGTTTTCTTTATCTGTTCGTCTGTTGATGAACACCTGGGCTGGTTCCATAGCTTGGCTACTGTGATTTGTGAATTGTGTTCCTTTAAACATTGATATGCCTTTATATCATGGTGATTATTGTTCTTTTGGATAAATACCAGGGAGTGGGACAGCTGGATCATATGATGGATTTATTTCTAGTTTTTTTTTTTTCTTGAGGAATCTCATGTTGTTTTTCAGAATGGTTGTACTAGTCTGCAGTCCCACCAACAATATGTACCTTTCTCCATATCCTTGCCAGAGTTTGTTATTTTTCATATTCTTGATGTTTGTTATTCTAACTGGAGATGAAACCTTAATGCAGTTTTGATTTGCATTTCTCTGATTGCCAGGAATGTTGCACTTTTTTTATACCATGTATTTGTTAGTCATTTGTATTTCTTCTTTTGAGAAATATCTATTTAATTCCTTCCCCCATTTTTGATTGAGCTATTAATTTTTCTGTCATTAGTGTTTTGAGTTCTTTATATATCCTGGATATTAATCCCTTGTTGGAAAAGTAGTTTGATTTAGTTTTCTTATTTTAGAATTACTTTGCAATGTCTGTATTTACTAGGAAATGCCCCATGTCCTAGGTTGCCAATTCTGTGTAGTAGGTTTCTCCTATTCAATTTTTAATTTCTTCTTTTTCTAGTTTTCTACAGAATTCTTAACCCTGTGAACTTCTGCTGTTTTTCATCAGCAATATTTAAAAAATATACTTTTAGCTTGCTTTATTTTTGATTGAGAGAATCGACTTGTTTGAAAATTCTCATGATAATCTTAAATGATTTTAATTAATTTCTGCTTATTAAGATGTCTTTGGGGCCTGGGTGTGCAGCCTGGTGGAAGAACACTTGCCTAGCATGCTAGAGACCCTGGGATTCCATCCCAGCACCACCCACACATACAGATGTCTTTGACAGGACTCAAGCATCAGAGGTGTCCAGAGATATGTTTTAAAAAATCATGTATTTACACATATACACATACATCACAGTATACCTGTTCCAGATTTGGATGAAATTATTGTAGGAATAAATTTTGATGTTAACTATTGTCTTGCATGATATTTAAACTGCTGTAGATGAAACTTACTCAAATCATTACAATGTGCAAGAAAATCAGTAGCTGCTTTTTATAATTCAGATACATTTACTAAAAATAAACTTTTTTAGACAGACATTTTCTTTTGTACTTATCAATTTGGAAAGCATATACCTATGTCTTATTAATGTTCTACATTCATAAAAAGTTAGTTCTCTTATTTCTTGCAAGCAAGGGATTGGGCTTTCTGATGAGCATGATGCTTTATATATTGCCAGGAATTCTTGTTAGAGAACTCTATTAGTGTTTTGCATCTGTTCAAAGTATCACTTAAAAATATACCATTGTGATTTTGAGTTCAGAAACTTGAATTTCTTCTTTTGAGATTGTGAATTTGTTAGTATTTAGGGTTATTTCATGTGAAGTCCATAATGACATTTTATCTTAATGTTGGCACCCCCATGTGCTTATAAGGTGGCTTTTAGAGTAGAGTTCAGTATATCTTATATCTATTGGATTCATTAGAAAAGTATATACACTTTGTGCATGTGTATGTGTGTGTTGGGGGGGGGGCGGTGCTGGGGATTGAATCCAGGGCCTTGTGCATGCAAGGCGAGCACTCTACCATTTGAGCTATGTCCCCAGCCCACTTTTTATTATATTTGAAAGCTTATCATACTTGAATTAGTAGAAACAGAGGTTAGACATGTTAGTCTTGTGAGCTGGACAAAGTGCAGGTTTAGTTTAATCTTTTTTGGGAGGTTGACATAATGATTTCTCTCTGTTCTACTTCTGCTATGGTTGGTTGTCTGGCCTGGAGAATATTTTCCAACTGGGGATTGAACTCAAGGCCTTGTATGTGCTCAGCAAACACTTAGCTATGTACACCCCAGCCCTTTTTAAATTTTGTTTGATACAGGGTCTTGCTATATTGCCCAGGTAGGCTCAAATTTATGATCCTCTTGCCTTAGCCTCCCAAATAGCTGGAGGATTTTGATGTCAGTATCACATATTTCCTATGTGTTAATAATTTCCTAAGATATATTATGTTCATTTTTCTTCTCAGCAGTAAAACCTTTTTGTTGTTTTATGCTTAGCATGAACATGCTCTATGATGTGACACTGCTATTCATGATAGCCTACTTACGCAATACACTGTAAGGAGAGTATTTTGATTCTGAGAGTCCAAGTTGTGTTTCAGGTCCAGCATATTTTCCTAGGAGCAGTGATTACTCATTTTCTATTTGACTACATGAATAAGACACAAATTCTTTTTTTTCCTTTTGTGGTGCTGCGGGTTGAATCCATGGCCTCCTGTATGCTGGGCAGGTGCTCTTCCACTGAGCTGCATTGCCAGCTCCATAGATCCTGTAGTTATCATTAGCTTCATGACTAGCTAGAGGGATAATGAAAATGTGTAGAAGTGCTACTGAATTTGGAACCATTCAAGAGTTTGGGCATCCAATAATTCTTTGTGATTTCTAAAAGTTAGAGTGTTTTCTCACAACACAGCAGCATCTAAGGTCAACTCCTGGACTGACTGCCATTTGTCTTTCTCTCAGCTCATCACTTCCTGCAGAGCACCACGGAGAATGTGGATGCTGGTGTCCTTTTACACTCTTCTGCCCAGAAGGCATCACTCATCATGGTCACCAATTCTGTTACCTTTTTCTTTTCTTTGACTATTTGTCCAGGGCAAATATTTTAATTCTATTACTGCTAAAGAATATGCCTAGAAACAAAATAAAGGCAAGAATTCTTTGGGATAAGTGATCCAAAGTCAAAGTGAGTCAGTTTGCTATTGGAACATATCCTGACTCATATATTTTTACAAAGCCACACTTTTGAGATAGTTCAGATATGAGTTGAAATAGAGTCTCTAAATTGTTGTTTTTCCTCTAGTCTAAAGTGATGAAGTTTCTAGAAGGCAAACCCAGGACCTCATAACAGCATAAAAAGTTTACATGTGTGTTTTTACTTCCACATAGAACATATGAAAGAGGCACTTATCTTGAATTAAATATTAGCTTGAATTACTTGATTTTTCTGTTATAATAAAGTTTGTGTTCATAATAAATATAGAATAGCTAAGAGTTTACATAACCAATAATCAACTGTATAAATAACTAGTAAGCAGGGTTTCTGAAAAAACAGCCTGTTTAAGGTTTTATATGAGTAGTTTTATCTTTATACAGAAATTGCAAAGAAAGTTCAGAGATTTCTCCGGTAGCCTCAACCCGGTTTTTCCTTTGTCTCAGATGTGTTAATATCTTAGACCATTTATCATGGAGAGCAAATACTGGCGTGCTACAATTAACTGAAGTTGAATTTCCTTTGCATTCTCAGTTCTCTCTCATCCTGTTCCAGGACCCCAAATGACATCCAGTCATCATGTATCCACAGACTCCTTTGGGGGTGACAGTTTCTCTGACTTTTCTTGTTCCGATGACCTCCACACTGTGAGGAGGACCTGTCAGGTATTTTATAGATTATTCTTCTTTGGGGTTTACTTGTTTTTTTCCTCATATTTAGACTGGGGCTGTGGGTCTGGGGGAAGCAGGTCACACAGGTGGAGGCCTACTCTGTCATCTCAGGCCCTCAAGGTGAATGTCATGTTAGTACTGACTGTGCTCACTTGTCTGAGGCAGTGCCTTTCAGGTTTCCTTGTTTTTCTCTTACTTAGCCTGGGGCTGTGGGTCTTGGGGAGGCAGGTAACAGGTATAGAGCTGCTCTGTCATCTCAGGCCCTCAAGGTGCATGTCATGTTAGTACTGACTGCTCACCTGGCTGAAGGCTCATTTGCCTTCACCCCTGGTAGCACCTTTCAGGTTTCGCACTGTGAAGTTACTGTTCTCTGCATGTCCACATTGTCTGTGTTCTTTTGGAGGAACTCACTAGGCAGAGCCCACACTTAAGGAGCAAGGAGTTAGCTCCACCTCCTTGATGACCGTGTCTGCCTCAGTTATCTGGAATTTTTCTACACTAGAGGTTTCTATTTGACCCCAAATGTTTATGTATTCAGTCTTTTATTTATACAAGTGTGGACATTGGGTAGTTACTTTGAGCTGCCCTTTGTTATCTAATTCTATGTCTTGTTGCTCAATCCATTTCTGCTTTAGCCATTGGAGTTCTTTCAGGAGCTCTTTCCATTATCTCCTGTTGTCCTTTAACGTATTTTCTGTTTTTGTTCTAAAGTTCTTTCCTTCTAATACTTAAAGATTATCCTGACTCATATATTTACTATCTTGGTCCTAGTATCAGCCACTTCTTCATAGAGCCCTGGCTCCTTGTATTAGAGTGGTATTAAAACTTTCATCTGGTAGCTAAATGTGCCCATTACATCTTTACCCTCACAAAAGACAGTGAAAATAAGTGTGTGTGTGCTCTAATCTATACCCCCTAATTATAATTATGTTTATGTGGAACCATCTGTGTTTGTACTAAGATAAACATGAGTTTATCTGCAGTCAGTGGATTCTGATCCATTATGCCATAGATCATTCTGCCTTCACCCTTTACTGTCATGTTTCACGACTAAACACTCAGGGTCACTCCAGGTGAACTGGGCTGGCATGAAATGATCACACAGAGACAGAGAAAGACCTTTTTTGGGGGTCCTGTGATGACTTCTCTGACCTTAGAGGTCTGTGTAAAGAGAAAGAGGGAGGGAGGAAGGGAGAGAGGGAGGGAGGGGGAGAGGAGAGAGAGAGAGAGAGAGACAGGGGAGGGAAGGAGGGAGGGAAGGAGGGAGAGGGATAGGAGCACATGCTGAACCCTTTTATTGGGAAGGAACTATTCTAATGAGGCAAGGAGTAGGATTACAAGGGAACAGGTGAGTGTAGCTCAACCCCTCTGGGTGCTGCCTACTCCTAGGGCCACTTCCAGGGCCACACCTTATTATCCCAGTGAGGGAAAAGCCTGAGTCACATGGCACTATTGCGCTAGACTACAGTGATCTTTCAGATCCCCATGGTGCATCAGACTTAAAGGTGTGGGCATTTGGAGTGGCTCCCCATAATATCGATACTGTTGCATCTAAAAATAATGTAATACCTAAGCTGTGGCCTTTAATACTTATGTAATTTTCATACTCAAGCACCTAAAACATATAGTAGTTGCCCTGAAACCTTTAATAGCAATGTAACACCCATAGTATACCATCTTATACTAATATATTAGTGGTCTTGTGGTCTTTCATATTAATATTATATCCAAAGTACATCTAAAACAAATGTAATAGCTGACCTTTGGTCTCTAATACTAATATAATTTGGACATAATAATTAGATGCACAATATAACATCTAATACTAATATAATAACTGTTTTTTGGTCTTTTACAGTAATATGATATCCATAGCAAAACATCCCAATCTAACATAATAGCTGTCTGGTAGTCTTTCATACTAGTATGTAACATACATACTGTCTCATCTAATATAATAGCTCTCCTATGTCTTTTAATATTAATGTACTTGTACCTTTGCCTCTATTACTAAAATGATGTCCATACTATAGCACCTAATGCTAATATAATTGCTGACCTGTGCTCTTTAATTCAAATGTGATGTCTATACTATAGCCTCTAAAATTGATATAATAGTTGCCCTGTGGCCTTTAATTGTAATATGAAATCCATAATACATCATCAAAAACTGATATTATATTGGCACTGTGGCCTTTCATATAATAATATAATAGCTTCCTGTGGCCTTCAATACTGACATATTATAAATTCTGGTACCTAAAATTTTATAATATCTGCCCTGTGGTCTTTAATACTAATGATATCTATAGTATAGCATTTAAAACTAATATAATAAGTGCCTGTGACCTTTAATATTAACATAATATCCATAATTTATCATCTAAATCTAATACATGCCTAATGGCCTTTTTAAAATATTTTTTAAGTTATAGATGGACTCAATACCTTTATTTTATTTATTTATTTTTATGTGGAACTGAGGATTGAACCCACTCCCTCATGCACACCAGGCAAGTACTCTACCACTGAGCCAGAACCCCAGCCCCTATGCTGTGGCCGTTAACATAAATTTAATATAAAAACTATGGTCCCACCCTGGGCTGGGGTTGTGGCTCAAGTGGTAGAGCGCTTGTCTTGTATGCATGAGGCATTGGGTTTGATCCTCAGCACCATATAAAAATAAAGTAAAGATATTGTTTCCACCTAAAACTAAAAAAATAAATATTAAAAAACTATGGCCCTTGAAATTAATAAAAAGCTTGTCCTGTGGCATTCCAATACTGATATTATATCCATCCTATGGCTTCCCTCTGCCCTTTAATATTAATATAATATCCTGTGATAGCATCTAAAACTAATGTAATATGTTCTCTGTGGCATTTAATTTTAATAAAATATTTATGCTATAGCATCCTATTCTAATATTATAGCTGCTCTGTAATGTTTATGATTAATATAATATCAGCATTATAGATTTTAAAATTAACATTATAGGTACTCTTTGACCTTTAATTTTAATATAATATCCATACTACAGCACCTAAAAGTAATATAATACCTGACCTTTAATATTAACATGATATCTGTACAATAGCATTGAAAATCAATATATTAGTGCCCTTCATCTTTTACTGTTAATATAACATCATTAATACAGAATATAATACAGATATACTACTGCCCTGTGTCCTTAAATGTTAATATTATATTGATATTGTAGCAATGAAAATTAATACAACAACTGCCCTGTTTCCTTTATTATTAATAATATCAATAGTGTAGCCTGGAAAAGTAATACATATACTGTGGCCTTTAACATTTTTGTAATGTAGTGTGGCCTCTGAAACTAGTAATAGCTTAAATATTGCCTTTCATGATAATATGATGTCTGTAATATAGTATCTAAAATAATACAATAGCTTTCCTGTTGCCTTTAAAATATTATAGTATTCAAGGCATGACATCTCAAATTAAATAAATAGTTGGGTGCAGAGACACACAATTGTCATCTCAGTGACTTGGGAGGCTAAGGCAGGAGCATCACAAACTAAAAGCCAGACTCAACAACTTAGCAAGGCCCTAAGCAACTTAGCAAGACCCTGACTTAAAATAAAAATAAATGGCTGGGGCTGAGGCTCAGTGGTAGCATGCTCACCTGGCACATGTAAGGAACTGGGTTTGATCCTCAGCACCACATAAAAATAAAATAGAGGTATTGTATCCACCTACAACTAAAAAATACATATTAAAAAATAATAAAAAGGGCTGGGAATGTGGCTTAGTGGTTAAGCACCCCATGCCCAATCCCTGATACCAAAATAAATAAATAAATATTTTTTTTTAAAAAAAGCATGCTGTAGCCTTTAATACTAATGAGATTTCAATATTATAGCATCTGAAACTAATATAATACTTGCCCTGTGTCAATTAATACTGATATGATATCCACAATATGATATGTAAATCTAACATCATACTTCTCCTATGGACTTTAATATTACTGTGATATTCTACTAGAACATTAGAGGTAAATAATAGCTGCACTTTTACCTGTAATGGATAGACTGTCCTTACTGTAGCATCTGAGACTAACATATTAGCTGTCCTATGGCCTTTAATATGAATATAATATTTCATGTTATATAATCTAAAAGTAATATATTAGCTGCCCTATGGCCTTTAATGTTAATGTAATATCCATATTTAGCATCTAAAATTAATATAATGGCTGCCCTGTAGCCTTTAATACTAACATGATGTCCTTACTATACCACCTAAATATAACAAAATAACTTCCCCTTGGTCTTTAATATTAATGTAATATCCATACTTTAGTATCTAAAACTAACATAATAGCTTTCCTGTGCCTTCTTTACTAATGAAATATATAAAGTGCAGCATCTTCCCTGTGGCTTTTGCTACTAATATATATAGTATAGCTTATAAAACTGACATGATAGTTGTCCTGTGACCTTTGATACTCATATCTAAATATAATAGTTGTGCTGTGGCCATTTATATGCATGTAATATTTGTATTATGGCATCTAAACCTAATATAATGCTGCCTGAGTCTTTAATACTATCATGATATCCATATGATAGTATCTAATATTAATATAATAGTGGCTTTGTAGCTATTATCATTCAAAACTAATATAATAACTGTCCTATGGCCTTTTGTAGTAAAATGATATCTATACTATAGCATCTCAAGTTAATAATTGCACTGTGGCCTTTAATACTAGTTATATTACCTTAAACATATAATATCACCTTAAACATATAATATATATGCTCCGTGGCCTTTAATGTTAGTGTAATATGCATTCTATACTAAAACTAATATAAAATTTGTCCTGCATTATTTAATATAATGTAATATACATATTAAAGCACCTTAAAGTAATGTAATATGTGTCCTATGGCCTTTATTACTAAAATGAGATCCATATTTTAGCATCAATACTAATATAAGAGATTCCTTGAGGCCTTTAACACTAATATGATATCCATACTGTAGCTCTAAAGCTAATGTTATAGCTGTTCTGTGGCACTTAACATCAATGTAATATTAATACTATAATATGTTAAACTAATATAATAGTGGCTATGTAGCATTTATTGCTAATGTGATATCCATAATATAGCATCTAAAATCAATATAATAGCTGCACTGAAGCATTTAATATAATATCCACATGATTGCATCTAAAACTAATATAATTACTGCCTTGTTTCTTCCTTCTACTGGCAGAGGGGTCTGCACAAGCTGCAGCCCTCTGCAGCTGAGAAGTGTTGCAGCTCTCAATGGTGGCCATATCCTCCAGTGACACAGCAGACCCCAGCAGCTCACTGTCGACAGTTTCTTCTTCTTTCTGGGTTCTTGTCTTGTGAATTTGAAGAATGAAATCACAGACCAGGATGCGTGAGTGTGAGAGCAGGATTTATTCACACGAGCATAGAAACAGGACTCCTGTAGTGTGAGCAGTGCAAGAGGAGCCCTGAAAAGGGTTGCCATCTGATTGTGCCAGTCTAGGTTTATACAGCACTTGGGTCAACACTATGGGTCCAAACTTATGCTAATCAGCATTTGGAAAAAGTACCAATGCAGTTGGTGCAAACATTATGCTAATTAGGGTTTGGAAATGCACTGACACTGTTTGTTAGCGCTGAAAAAGTACCAATGCTGTTGGTGCAAACATCATGCTAATTAGGGTTTGGAAATGCACTGACACTGTTTGTAAGTGCTGAATCCCATTCCGGTTTGCCCTCTTCCTTTATCTCCCTGCTCCTCTGGAATGACAGGTCAGTGCACCATGGCCTGTTGAAGGCGGCCGTGGCCCTCAACAATGGCCTGCTTGTGGCAGTGATCCACCCCACCTCAGACCCCCAATGCCAGCTTGACAGACTCTTTGAGGCTGTGGCCATGCTTGGCACCTGTGCTCCAGCCTGCCCAGGTTGTTGCTCCTCTGTTTTGCTCTGCTGCTTGGCTGCTGCTTCTCAACAGAGACCAGAGGGCCAGCTGCATGGCTTGGCAGCTGGGAAGCTGTGTCGCTGGCCTGTAGCACTAATAGGATATCTGTACTGTACCATACACACTTAGTATAGCAGTTGCTCTGCAGCCTTAAATATTGATCTAATATCAGTATTGTGGCCTTCAAAACTGAAATCACAATGGCCCTGAGGCTGTTTAATTCTAATATGATATCCAAATGTTAGCATCTAAAACTAAAATGATATTTGGCTTGTGATCTCTAATAAGATATTTATGCTATGCAACCTAAAATTAATATAATAGCTACCCTGTGGCCTTTAATATTATTATAATATTCATACTATAGCATCTAAAAGTAATGTGATAATTGCCTTGTGACCTTTATTATTAATGTAAAATCAGACCAACACATCTTAAACTGATATAATAGCTGAGTTTTGGCTTTTAATACTAATCTGATATCCATATTATAGCACCTAAAATTAATAAAATATCTCCCCTGTGGCCTTTGATATTTATGTAATATCCATACTCTGGCCTCAAATCCTAATATAATAGTTTATAATATTTATACTGTGACCTCTAAAATATCAGAGTAGCCCTTGTGGTCTTTATTACTAATATGATATTTATTTTAGAGCATGGATATGTGATAATAGCTGAGGCCTTCAATATTAATATGATTTATAGACCATAAATTGAAAATTGGTATCAAAGCTGTACTGAGGTATTTAATACTAACATGATGATATTCATACTGCACATTTAAAACTAATATAATGTGGTCTTTAATATTAATATGATATCCCTACTGTGTACTCTAAAACTAGTGTAATAGCTTCCATGTATCCTTTATTACTAATATAATATCCATTCTATAGCATCTAAAACTAAAAGAATAGCTGCCCTGTGGCCATTTATATTAATATAATAGCCAAAATATAGCATCTCAAACTGATATAATATTTGTCTTGTGGCCTTTAATAATAAAACTAATATAATATGTGCCCTGTGCCCTTTAATACTGACATGATATTTATATTATAGCTTCCAATACTAATATAATGGTTGCCCTGTGGAATTTATAATTGATATAATATCAGTAATATAGATTCTAGCCAAGTGCAGTGGTGCATGCCTGTAATCCCAGCAACTCAGGAGGCTGAGGCAGGAGAATCATGAGTTCAAGCCAGCCACAACAACTTAGTGAGGCACTTAGCAACTCAGCAAGACCCCATTTCTAAATAAAATATAAAAAAGAACTGGGGGTGTTGCTCAGTGGTTAGGTACCCCTGGTACCAAATAAATAAATAAATAAATAAATTATATATATATATATTTATTCTAAAACTAATGTAATAGGTACCCTGTGGCCTTTAATTTTAATACAATACCATATATATTTTAAAATATTTACTTATTTATTTATTTTAGTTTTCGGCAGACACAACATCTTTGTTTGTATGTGATGTTGAGGATTGAACCCGGGCCGCACGCATGCCAGGCGAGTGCCCTACCACTTGAGCCACATCCCCAGCCCACAATACCATATTATTGCACCTAATACTAACATAATAGCTGACCTGTGACATTTAACTAACATGACATCCATATGATAGAATTGAAAACTGATATATTAATTCCCTGTGGCTTTTAATATTAATATATCATTATTAGTATATCATCTAATACTAATACAATAGCTGTCCTATGGACTTTAATATTACTATGATATCATACTATAGCTTCTAAAACTAAAATAACAGCTGAACTTTGTTTGGCCTTCATCACTGATGTAATATCCATACTATCTTACATTAATTCAGTAACTGCCCTGTGTCCTTCAGTGTAAATTTAATAATAACTATGCTATAGTGTCTAACACTAGTATAAAGCTTCACTTTTAACCCACATAATATCCATATTATAATGTATAAAACTAATACAATAGCTACAGCCTGGCCTTTAATGCTAATATGAATTCCATACTGTACTATCTAATACTAATATAATAGATGCTCTGTGGCTTTAATACTCAAAATCTGTAGTTTAGTATCTAAAACTAATAACTTCCCTGTGGTCTTTAATTCTAACATAATATTTATAGTGAATTTCTAATACTCTTGTAATAGCTATCCTGTGTCCCTGAACATTAATATAATATTCATATTATTGCATCTGAAACAGCTGACTGTGGACTTCATTACTAATATAATAGTCATACTATAGCATGTAAAATTAATACAATAGCAGCCCTGTGGCCTTTACTAGTAACACTTCTGCATCTAAAACTAATGTAATAGGTGCCCTATGACCTTAAATACTAATGTGATATCCATATTAGCGCATCTGAAACTGATATAATAGTTGCCTTGTGGCCTTTAATATTCATATCAATACTATAGCTTCTAAAACAAACAAACAAAAGCTGCCTAGTGACCTTTATAACTAATATAATATCTATATTATTAGCATCTAAAACTGATATAATAGTTGCTCTGTTCCTTTAGTACTGATCTGACATCCATAATCTGGTATCTAAAATTAATGTAATAGCTGCACTCTGGTGATTATAATTAATATATTCCCCATATTATAGATTCTAAAACTAATACAGTTGTGCCCTGTAGCCTTAAATACTATTATAATGTCCATACTGTACAAATCTACAACTAATGTGATAGTGCTTTGAGGCCTTTAATTTTAATATAATATCCATACTATAGCATCTAAAACAAATATAATAGCTGCCTTATGACATTTAATACTAATACAATATCCATACAGTAGCAAAAAGAAAACTGATATATTAAAAGAAAAATATATTAAATATATTAAAAAGATATATATATATATATATATATATATATATATATATATATATATTAAAATTTAAGATATATTAAAAAGAAAACTGATATATTAATGCCCTGTGTCTTTTATACTGATGTGTCTTTTATACATCTTTAATATTAATATGATGGAGATATTATAGTAACAAAAATTAATATAACTGCCCTGTTATTTTTAATACAATATCCATACTGTGGCCTATAAAACAGGCCTCTCAACTCAACACCTCTCAACTCCCATGTTTTCCTTCACCAACTGTTCTAATCTCCTGTATATTCCTCTACCACCTCCTTTCTCAGCCCCCTTTGTATTATATTAACAATACCTATCCTGTGAGCTCTAACATTAATATAATATCCATAGTGTGGCCTCCAGAACTAATGTAATTGCTTTAATTTCATTTTTCATGCTAATATGATGTCTGCATACAGCATCTAAAACTAATACAATAGCTGCACTGTGCTCTTTAAAACTATTATAATATCCATAGCATGATATCTTTTTTTAAAATTTATTTTTTAGTTGTAGTTGGACCTAATACCTTTATTTTATTTATTTATTTTTATGTGGTGATGAGGATCGAACCCAGGGCCTCGCACGTGCTAGGCAAGCGTTCTACCACTGAGCCTCAATCCCAGCCCCATAGCATGATGTTTAAATAAATAGGTGCCCTGTGACCTTTAATACTAATGAGATCTCAAAACTATAGCATCTGAAACTAATATAATACTTTCCCTGGGGCAGTTAATACTAATATGACATTCATAATATAGCACTCAAATAAAATAGAATAGCAGCCAGTGGACTTTAATGTTACTGTGACATCCATAGAACCACATCTAAAACTAATAAAAACTGTGTTCTGTGTACTATCCATGCTATGGCATATATAACTACTGTATATTCTGTGACCTTTAGTATTATTGTGATATTCATATTGTACCACCTAATATTAATATAATAGCTGCCATGTGGCTTTATACTAACAGGATATCTATCTTATGGCATATAAAACTAATAAACAACTGCCACGTGGATATCAATACTAATATAATATTATAGTACTGTACATAAATTATAGTCCTGTAAATTATAGTTCTGCACTGCCCTGTCACTTTTTTACTAATATAATTTCAAAAATATAGCATCTAAAAACTGATGTAATACCTACCCTGTGGCCTTTAATAGTAACAAAATATCCATAGCATAGCATCTAAATTTAATACTTTAGTTGCCTTGTGACCTTTGATATTAACTTAATAGCTCTATAAGAGCATCTAAAATAAACATAGGTATGAAATATGATATGTCAAGAGCTTTGTAATGTTTTGAACAACCAATAAAAAAAAATAAAGATAAAATAAACATAGTAACTTCTCTGTGGCCTTTAATATTTCTGTGATATCCATGCTATGGCACCTAAAATAACATAATAGCTGCCCTGTTGCATTTAACATTAATACAATATCCAAATTATATTATCCAAAATTAATATGATAACTCCCTGTAGCTTTTTGGAGTAATATGATATTCATACTACACCATCTCAAGCTAATATAAAAACTGCACTGTGGCATTTAATGCTGATGTAATATTCATAATATAGTACCTTAACTAATAAAATAGAGGCTTTCTATGGTCTTTTATCATCTTTAATATTAATTTAATATCCATACTTTAGCATCTAAAAATAATAAGAATATTCCCTGTTGCCTTTAACCTAATGTAATATTTATATTATTGTATCTTTAAAAAAAATTTTTTTAGTTGTTAGTGAACCTTTATTTTATCTATTTATATGCAGTGCTGAGAATCAAACCTAATGCCTCACACATGCTAGGCAAGCACTGTACCATTGAGCTACAACCCTAGCTCCTGTATCTTCTTTTTTTTTAACTGCAAAACATTTTATTTTATATATCACTGGCCATAAATTTTTGTAATTAGTTATTACGTAAATGCTGCCTAGTGCCATTATTCTGCCCACAATCCACTTGTGCATTTATAAACAGAATTTTCATGATTTACATAAGCACTTCTATCAGTGAAGATGTTACAGTGAGGTGCAATCTAATATCCATAATCTGATGCTTTGCAGATAGCAATGTAGGAGAAAATTATTTGTAATCATCTTTTGCTTCAGTGACCTTATATAAAAATCAATAATTTAGAATTAAATTCTCAGTTTCCAAAGGAGATTTTCAAATGTACATATAGAAATGGTTACAGAGAGCAAGAGTTTTAAGAAACATGTCCACATGTCTACATCCTATTGTAACTGCTGTACTATTTTTTTTTCTTCCAGCTTCTTTCCTTTGCCTGAAAGAGGGGTTCAGATAAGACTTCTTTCATGTACTGAACTTTCTGTAGCTCTATTTTTCTTCAATCTGTTCACTATAAATTTAGCTGGGAGTTTCTGTTTCATCTCTTCAACTCTCTTCATTGCATCAATACTTTTATTCCATAGTTCTCACTGGCATTTGACAGGTTAATTTCTACATTTTTCAAATTCAAATGAATTATCCACTGTAAGCTCTTTTTATATATATATATTTATTTTTTAGTTATAGGTGGACACAATATCTTTATTTTATTTTTATGTGGTGCTGAGGATCGAACCCAGTACCTGATGCATACTAGGCGAGCGCTCTACCTCTGAGCCACAACCCCAGCCCCACTGTAAGCTCTTGACCTACTGCTTTCCTGAATGCTTTAGTCCACCTGGCCTTGTGAGGATCATGCTTCTGTTAAAAGTTCTTAGGACATTGGATTTACAGGGTCTGAATACCTTACAATGACTGAATATGAACATCATGCCACGGACAGGGCAGATGGGCCCTGAACAGAAATAGCACTTCTTGATATGCATGTTGAGCTTGTGGGACCCCACCAACCAGGCCATGAGCTAGGGAGGAAGTGGTATCATATTATTACATCTTAAACTAATGGGATAGATGCCCTTGGCCTGCAATACTATCATGATATTCAAACATGCCATCTAAAACTAATATAAAAGCTGATCATGGCTTTTAACACTAATATTATATCCGTAGCACTCCATCTGAAACTAATATAATAGCTGCCCTGTGGAAATGAATACTAATGTGATATCCATACTATAGTATTTAAAACTTATATAATAGCTTCCCTGTGGCCTTTAACATTAATATCATGCTATAGTATCTAACACTGATATAATAGCAGCCCTGTGACCTTAAATACTAAGATGATGTTAATACTATAGCATCCAAAACCAGTATAATACTTGCCCTGTGATCTTTAATACTACTGTAATATCCATACTATAGCAACTAAAGCTAATATAATAGGTGTTCTGTGTGTTTAATATTCATATAATATTAATAATGTGGCCTCTGAAACAGAAATAACAACTGCCTTGTGGCCTTTTATTCTAGTATACTATCCTACTACATCTTGTAAAACTAATATAATAGCTGCCATGTAGGCCTTGAATACTAATATGACATTTATACTATACCTTGTAAATGCCCCCTCACCCTGCTTCATTACACTTCAGCTGCTCCTGGGACAGTATCCCATCCCCAGAAGCAACATCTGCCTCAGAGAACACTGTCCCTGTCAAGGACTGAGACTCCTCCTTCCTTGTCTTAGATATAGTAAAGGTGGTAGAGGAGCTGGGAGTGGGGTTTGGGATTGTGCCCACTTACCAGCATGTGCCCCAGAGAAGCCATCTGAATGCTCAGAGCCTGTTTTAATACCATTAACAGGATATGAAAATGTCCCAGGACAAGACTGCTGTGACACTCAGGTGCAGTATTCACAATGACTGTGGGAAAAGTGGCTTGATTGTTTCAGATCAAGTTCACATTCAGGCAAATCAGGATCTCTCCAACCTGGTCCAGAAGAATGCATTCCAAGAATAGAGCCGATGTGGCCAACCAGCCCTGGATGGAGGAGTGAGGCCTGCCTACAAATGTCATCCACACTGAAACCATCCCCTTCTCGAGGTCAGCCAGGCTGAAGCCCAGCCCCTTCTCAAGTTCAAAATCAGAAAACCAGAATTATGTGATGAACATTAGGGTTAGGGTGGGAATTATGGTTGGGGTTGAGCCTGAGCAAATTTTTGGTCTGGAGTGTGGTCAGTGTTGGGTACAGAATAGGTGAGGATGATCTAGAGAGTAGATGTTAAACAGAAGCACATGGTTTGTGGGCTTAGATTTAGGGATTCTAGGGTGAGGTAAAAGCTAGGAGATAGGAAATAGTGTTAGTGTTTTAGAGTTATGAATAGGTAAGAGGGGTCAGAATAAGGGTCAAACCAAGACTTCATTAGAATTCAGAACCCTGAGATACTATCTTCCACACTGTGTTAACATTGACCACCGCCTCTGATGACCTGCTCTGTGGCCCTACATCACTTATCGATTCCTGTGTAGCCCTGTATCACCTCCCACATGGCTTCTGGTGTGCCCTTCACTGTTTCCTTTTACTGATCCTGTGTAGCCCTCAACCTTCTCCTCTTGTCTCCTCCTGTGTAACACCCCACCAGCACCTTTCATCTCTGAGTAACCCTCCACCACCTCCTCTCAGCTTTCTGTGTAGCCCTCCACCTTCTCCTCTCATCTCCCCATTTAGCCCTCCACCACCTCCTTTTATCCCCTCCTGTGCACTCTCATGTCACCTCCTCTCGAGGACTCATGTGTAGCCCTTGACCATCTCCTCTCATGGCTTCTTTGTAGCACTTCACCATCTCTTCTCATCCCATCCTCTGTAGCCCTCCACCAACACCCCTCAACTCCTCGGTTTTCCTTCACCAACTGCTCTCATCTCCGGTGTATCCCTCTACCACCTCCTTTCTCAGCCCCCTGTGTGACCCTTGACAATAATCTCTTACAGGTCACTGTGTAGCACCACCTCCTCTCCTGACAAAACAGTCCTTCCCAAGGATGCTCAGCCAGCCTCAACTCAACTGTGTTCCTGAGACTCGGACCTATTCTAGAAGTTGTTTAAGATTCTCCATGTCTTCTAATGACTTGTCCATGCAATTGGCTTTTTAGGTATTTCCTTTACATTTAATTCTTTAAATTCTAAAACTTAAGTTACCCAGATTCTTCATCAACCTTTGATTTTCTTCGTTTGTGTTCTATTTCATTCAAAAAGCCAAGCTGCTTACTTCTTCAGGGTTGACTCTTAGTACTTTCCTCAGACAATGTAAAGCCTACTTTGGTAAGTCTATGCTTTTGTTCAAGTATTCAGAAATGTCACTTACTTACTATGTTGTTGTCATGCTTTGCCAACTTAGTGTTCACCTAAGTGTTCTGTCAGTCAGCCTCTCTCTCGACTGTCCCCAAACTTCATTACTGTTGATGTTTGCCAGGAGAACTGGGGACCACCTCTGTACTCTGCCAATCAGGTGTTCAACTCCTCCTTCATCTTGGGCAGTGGAGTTTTGACCTTAGCTGGTCCTCTGCAGAACTGTCATGGTGGCCATCCTATTACGGGCTTCATCTACAAGTCAATCTCATGTTGATGCGGGCACTGGGGTCAACTGCTGGTCAGAAGTTACCTTAGTGTGGCTGCGCTACTAAAGGGATCTTCTGTAGTGGCACCCCCTCCTCCACAGAAAATCTTAACTAGGTATCTCCATAAATCTTCACCATAATTAATTTTAGGATTATCAGCAAAAGAGTCTCTATCTACAAGAGAGTTCAATGTATATCTAAAATAAATGTAATAGCTGACCTTTGGTCTCTAATACTAATATAGTATGCACACTATAGCATTGAATACTAATATAATAACTGCCTTTTGGTCTTTTACAGTAATATGATATCCATATCAAAACGTCCCAATCTAATATAGTAGCTGTCTCGTAGCCTTTCATACTAATGTAATATACATACTGTCTCATCTAATAGATCTCCTGTGTTCTTTATTTTTTTCCTGTGTTCTTTAATATTAATATAATATCAATATATAGCATCTTAAACTAATTCATGTACCTTTGCCTCTAATACTTAATGATGTTCATACTATAGTACCTAGTACTAATATAATAGCTGACCTGTGCTCTCTTTTTTTTTTAAAGAGAGAGAGAGAAAGAGAGAGATAATTTTTTAAATATTTATTTTTTAGTTTTTGGTGGACACAACATCTTTATTTTATTTTTATGTGGTGCTGAGGATCGAACCCAGTGCTCTGCACATGCCAGGCAAGTGCGTTACTGCTTGAGCCACATCCCCAGCCCTGACCTGTGCTCTTTAATTCAAATGCGGTATCTATACTATAGTCTCTAAAATTGATATAATAACTGGGACTCTAAAACTAATATAATAGCTTCCTGTGGCCTTCAATACTAACATGTTATGCTCTCTGGTACTTAAAATATTATAAAAGTTGTCCCTGTGGTATTTAATACTAATGATATCCATAGTACAGCATTTAAAACTAATAAAATAGGTGAACTGTGACCTTTAATATTAACATAATATCCATAATTTAGCATCTAAATCTAATATAATACATGCCCTGTGTCCTTTTTTAAAAAAATTTCTTTTAGTTGTAGATGAACATAATACCTTTATTTTATTTATTTACATATTTATTTATTTATTTTTAGTTGGTGCTGAGGATCAAACCCAGGGCCTCACATGTGGTAAGTGAGCGCTCTCCTGCTGAGCCACAACCCCAGCCCATAATTTATTAATTTCTTGTGGTGCTGAGGATCAAACACAGTGCCTCACACATGCTAGGCAAGCACTCTACCACCAAGCCACAACCCCAGCCCTACCCTGTGGCCTTTTAAAAATATTTTTTCAAAGTCATAGATGAACACAATACCTTTATTTAATTAATTCATTTTAATGTGGTACTGAAGATCCAACCATGGCCTTATGCATGCCAGGCAAGTGCTCTACCACTGAGTCACAAGCCCAGCCCCTGCCCCATGGCCTTTAACATTAATATGATATAAAAATTATGGTCCTGAAATTAACATAAAAGCTGTCCTGTGGCCTTCCAATGCAGATATTATATCCATCCTATGGCTTCCCTCTGCCCTTTAATATTAATATAATATCCTTGTGATAGCATGTAAAACTAATATAATAGCTTCCCTATAGACTTCACTATTAATATATCATCCATATTATGACCTCTAAAACTGATAGCTGTCCTGTGGCCTTTGTTACTAATATGATCTCCATAATATTGCAATGGAACTGATAAAATAGCTGCTCTGTGGCATTTACTATTAATATGATTTTCATATTAGTGCATCAAAACCAAATATCAGAGCCATTAGAGGCCTTTAATACTAATATGATATCCAAACTATAGTACCTAAAATGAATATTGTAGCTGGGCTTTGGCTTTTAAATCTAATGTGATATCCATACTATGGCATCTAAAACTAGAACAATAGCTCCCCTGTAGCTTTTAATACTAGTATGACATCCATATTATGACCTCTAAAAACCAATGTGATAGATGTCCCGTGACTTTTAATATGATTGTGACACCTTTTCTACAGCCTGTGAAACCAATATAATAACTCTCTGGTGGATTTTAATATTTAATATACATGACATAGAATCTAAAACTGATAAACAGGTGCTCTGTGGCCTTTAATATTAACATGATATTTATATTATAGTACATTAAGCTAGTAAAATATCTACTTTTTAGCCATTAAACTAATGATATTCATGCTATACTATTGAAATTAATATATCAGTTGCCATGTTGACTTTAATACTAACATGTTATGCATACTTGAACATCTAAAAGTGACATAATTGTTGACCTGCCATTTAATACTAATATGATATCCATGCTACAACATGTAAAACTGATATAATGGCTTCCCCGAGATCTTTAAAACTAACAAAATATCCATCCTAATATAAGAGCTGTCCTGTGGCCTTTAATAATATAATATAATATATATAATACTAATGATATTCATATTATGTCATCTTAAACTGATAAAATAGCTGCCCTGTGACCTTTAATATTAATATAATATCATACTGTAGCATCTGAATTAATATAATGGCTGTACTGTGGTCTTAGCACTAAATAATATACATACTGCATCACCTAAAACAAATAGTTGCCCTGATGCCTTTAATACTGATATGATATCATACTAGTAGAACATCTAAAACTGCTTAGTATAGCATCTAGAACTGATATAATAGCTGTCCTGTAGCCTTAAATACAAATAAGGTATACAGGAGGCTGGAGGTGAAGGCTCTGGAGCGGTGAGTGTGGAAGCAATAAAATGTAAAACACAGGAGCTGTCAGCAGCCATGTGTCCTACCATATGGAACCAGCTGGTCTGCAGTGAAAAAGAAGCCAACGTGCAAAAAGCAGCAGAGAACCATGTGTGCTCAGTGCTACATCTCCTTTGCTGATGTTGAAAAACCTCACATCAACATTCGAGATTACGTCCATCTCACACCAGTGCTAACAAGCTCTATTTTGAATCAAGTAGCAGGACGCAATCTTTTCTTCAAATGTGAAGTCTTCTAGAAAACTGGATCCTTTAAGATTCGTGTGGCACTTAATGCCATCAGAGGCTTAATTCCTGCCACCTTAGAAGGGAAGCCCAAAGCTGTTGTTACTCACAGCAGTGGAAATCATGGCCAGGCTCTCATTTATGCTGCTAAATTGGAAGAGATTCCTGCTTATATTGTGGTACCCCACACAGCTGCCAACTGTAAAAAACTGGCAATACAAGCCTATGGAGCCTCTATAGTTTACAGTGAACCGAGCGATGAGTCCAGAGAAAAGGTTACAAAAAGAATTTTGGAAGAAACAGAAGGCATCGTGGTACATCCCAACCAGGAGCCTGCAGTGATAGCCGGGCAAGGCACAATTGCCTTAGAAGTGCTGAGTCAGGTTCCCTTGGAGGATGCACTGGTGGTTCCTGTAGGGGGGGAGGAATGGTTGCTGGAATGGAAATCACTGTTAAGGCTCTGAAACCTAGCGTGATGGCATATGCTGCTGCACTCTTGAATGCAGTTGATTGCTACAAGTCCAAACTGAAAGGGAAACTGACCCCCAATCCTTATCCTTCAGAAACTATAGCAGATGGTGTTAAATCCAGCATTGGCTTAAACACCTGGCCTATTGTAAGGGACCTTGTGGATGATGTCTTCACTGTCACAGAGGATGAAATCAAGTGGGAAGCTAAAATCTCAGGACACAGCTGGTTTGGGAAAGGATGAAACTACTCATTGACCCTACAGCTGGTGTGGGAGCGGCCGCTGTGCTGTCTCGGGATTTTCAAGCAGTTTCTCCAGAAGAAAGAACATCTGTATTGTTCTCAGTGGTGGAAATGTGGACTTGACCCCCTTAACTTGGGTGAAGCCCGCTGAAAGGCCAGCTCCTTATCAGTCTGTTTCTGTTTGATTTATATAAAAGAAAGAGATGGGTTCAGTGTCTCTCTAGATACATGAAATTTTTGTTTTTCATGTTCCCCCATTTGGGGCAGCTCAGTGGCAGAGCACTTGCCTGGTGTGTGCAAGGACCCAAGTTTGATCCCCAGCACCAAAACATCTTCTCGTAAAGTTTTCAAAGTCCTAATGGAGAACAGATATTTCAGTAAGTTTAATAGTTTTCTTAGACTAAGCAGAAAAACTTCCATACTTAACTGAGCCAAGATCTTTCGTAAACAGGACAGCAGACTGTTGGACTGAAGTATTAACTACAAACTGCTCAGTCACAACCTGCAGGCCCCATCTACAGTGCTAATTAGTAACAATAAGACAGAATCCTTCTGAATCCCAAATTCCACATTTTCTTACCTAAAGGCTCCCTGATGTGTCCTCTACGGCCCCACTTGGTTCTCAGTTCCACTGGTTGAAACCATAGCACATCCTCTTAGAATGCAGCATACAGAAGACCAAAATGAAACATTTACTCATAATGTAAACACAACCCTCACACCATAAAAGCAATAAGATCCCATCCTCTTCCTTTGTACCTACCTCTATTAAAAAACATAACGTTAAAATAAAAAACAAATAAGATATACATACTCTATCATCTAAATGGATATAATATCTCCCCTGTGGTCTTAATACTAATATAATAGCTGTCCGTTTTTTTTTTTTTTTTTTTTCCCTGTGTGTACAGGGAGCCCTGCCCCGGCTCCCACACTCCTGGGGCGGAGGCCTCTGGCATGGTGCCTGGAGAGAGTGGAAGGTCAGTGGGCAGTGCCCCACCCTGCCCTGTCCACCCCACACAGACCCGCTGTGCAGAGAGCTGTGGTCACCCTCAGTCGGGGGGCAGCAGGCAGGATGGCCCTCAGGCATCATCTGTGAGTGAGCCTCTGTGCTGGGCGAAGGGGGGACCCCAGAGCTCCCCTGGCACAGGCGCTGCCCTGGGCAGTGGGACACTCAGCTCCTCTCCTACTGCAGAAGAGCGCCGGCTTGCAACTGGGGGTCCACGGGGCTCACCCAGGCAGGCTCACAGGGAGCACAGGCTTCGCCGGGCAGGCGCAGAGGGGGCGCAGGGGAGGCACGGGGAGCCCTGGGCAAGCACACAGGGCGCTGGGCAGGCGCAGAGGAACGCAGGGGAGGCACCAGGAGCCCTGGGCAGGCACAGGGGAGGCACGGGGAGTCCTGCGCAGGGACACGGGGCGCTGGGCAGGCGCAGAGGGACGCAGGGGAGGCACGGGGAGCCCTGGACAAAGCACACAGGACGCTGGGCAGGGCTCTACTCACAGGCGTCCTGTAAAGAACCGACTGCTGACCCCCGAGCTTCACCTGCTGACCCCAGCTGGCCGGGGCACCCAAACGTTCACAGGCACCAGCGCCCCCTCCCCGCGTCTTCCTCCGCCCTCTGAGATGGTCTGGGCGCCACTCCCCCAGCCTCCCCTAGGCTCCTCCAGCGGCCTCTGCCCACGTGCCACTCCAACGACTGCAGTGGGGCCAAGGACCCTGCGTCTCTCCAGTCACCACCACTTTCTGCCAGCAGGATTGCCGGGACACTCCACAAGGAGAGGATTTTCGCGGGAGGTGCTGCTCTCTTGCAGGCCCACGCCAAGGGTTCCTCCCGCTGTGGAGGACGGCTTGGCACAGGCAAGTTGTACCCCCTCCACCACCCCCGTCCCCAAAGGAGAGGTGCTGGCTGGTTGGAGGTGGAGTCCCCGCACCCATGTCTCCATGCCGCTAAGTGAGCCCAGCTCCTCCACACCCCAGGCTCCAGCCCCAGAACCCAAGGACCCCAGGCCCCATGGTCCCCTCCCCATGGGCTAGAACCGGCCTTGTGGGTGAAGGACTCCCTTGGGAACCTCCTCCGCCTGGGTTCCAAGCCAGCGCTCGGCAGCATCCTCACCCCAACCCTGGTCCCAGAGCTCCTTAGGGCCCTAGACTGCAGACGCCTGTCTGGGAGACCACCAAGGTGGGTGCTGGGGGCTGATTCCTGCTCCCACAGCCCAGGAGAGGCCACTGCCTGGGTGGAGGGGCTCTAAAGGAAAATGGATGGAGAGCTGGACCTGGAGCTGGTCCACTCCATGAAAGGTGCTGGGGCTCTTGGGAGCACTGGCTGCAGCCAGGGGGCGCCCCCTCACCCCAAAGGTTCCTGCTCAAGGTGAGGTCAGTGTGTAGCCCTGGCTCTCACCAGATTGAGAGGGGTCCTCTGGTCCTTCTGATTGGCCCTCAGGGTTTGAAGACAGGCCAGGCCCCCCTGCTGGGCAGCCTGCAGTTACCGCTGGAGCCGACCCCAGCATGGGTGTGACCACTCACTCTCTGGCCACAGTGGGCAGGACACACACCTACTCTGTGGGGCTCTTGTTGGAGCAGACACCTCCCAGGACCACCAGTGACGTGCAACTCTTCAAAGCTAAGGGGACATATTTAGGGAGCCATGTGGGACCCTGAGGTCAAGATGGCTGAGGTGGCCCCTGATCCATCCCGATGGCTCTCCTCTCTAAGCTCAAGCCAAGGACAGGCAGCAGCTGGACAGCGTCAGACCTCAGGACATCTTGGGCATCAGGACACAATGCTGCCTTGGCTTGGTGGGAGGGTTCAGTGGGATTGAGACAGAAACCAAAGGTGGCAGGCAGTCCCTTGGCTGGGCAGGCAGGGTGGTGGCCTCCATGCAACAGGACCTAGCTCTCCCTGAGACACTGTGAGGGCACAGAGCCCCAGACGCCCTTTGCTCCCACATTCCAGGGGCCCTGGCACCAAACCAGTTGTCATGCCCCTGTGACCCCACAACAGGATGCCAGGCACCCACCCTTCTCCGCTCCCTGGTGGTCCGGCTGTCCTACCTTCAGAGTGCTCGTCCTCCACCTGCCAAACGCTGGCCCATTCCCAGGCCCTGCCTGGAGTCCCGGGGCAGCTTCCTTCTGCACCTGGGGCGGATGATCTCATCTGTCTCATGACTTACACCCTCTGACCTGCCCATGACTCCCCTGTTTGTAGATGAGCACACACGGGCTCCCAGATGGGACTCCGTGCCCAGCACCCTCTTGGAAGTCTATCAGGCATCCCACATGGGCTTGCCCACATGCCCCTGCTCCCCTGCCTTCCTCCTCCTGACAATCACCTGCCTTCCTCCTCCCCACCTGCGATGCCTCCCCATGTCCTACCCCAGTGGGGTGATTAGCACCCCAAGTGCACCTGGGACCTCGGGATAGGGCCTCTTTTGCATGTAGGTATCTGCAGATGTAATTAGGTAATGATCTCAAGATGACACCATCCTGGGTCAGGTGGCCCTCATGCAATGGCAGTGTCCTCACTAGAGACAGAGGAGGGGACACAGGCACAGAGGAGAAGCCACGTGGAGATGGAGGCAGAGACTGCAGTGAGGGGCCACCAGCCCAGGGCCACCTGGAGCCCCAGGAGCTGCAGAGGCAGGAGCCTCCCTCCCTGGAGCCTGTGCAGGGATCTCAGCCTGGGGCCCCTGGTCTTGGCCTCTGCCCTCCAGGGCTGGCAGAGGACAGTTTCCTGTGGTTTTCAACTGCTGGTTTGTGGTCATTTCCTACATCAGCCCCAGGGTTCCCCTGCACTGGCCAAGTGCTGAAGGGCCACCTTGGCACTCCTGCCATCTGTAAAGTTCCCTCTGTAGCTGGACAAGTCATGCCTGGAGCCTACCCTGGAGCCTGTGGAGGGAGCTAAGCCCTGTGACCCCTGGTCTCAGCCTTCTGCCCTCCAAGGCTGGGGGAGAAGATCCCACCGGACTGGGGAAATGGTTTCAGCCCCTGTGACACTTTGTTTCCAAGTGCAGAACACTAACAGGGCCATGAAATTGCATCCAAAGTTGGCCCCTCATCCCCGCCTTCCAGATGTCCTGTCCACCAGGCTCCTCCCTCCCTCCCCTCTGCTCAGCTCTGCAGCTCCCTGGGCCCTGGGGCTCCTTCCTGCCTCCCCTCTGCTGAGCTCTGCAGCTCCCTGGGCCCCAGGTCTCCTTCCCGCTCAGCTCTGCAGCTCCCTGGGGCTCCTCCCTCCCTCCCTCCTCTCTGCTCAGCTCTGCAGCTCCCTGGGGCTCCTTCCTGCCTTCCCTCTGCTCAGCTCTGCAGCTCCCTGGGCCCTGGGGCTCCTTCCCCCCTTCCCTCTGCTCAGCTCTGCAGACCCCTGGGTTTGGGAGCCTCTTCAACCAGGTCTCCCTGGCACCACCCTCTCCCCGTCTGCTCCCCCAGAGCAGGAGCCTTGTGCCAAGTCAGTGTGAGCCTGTGTCCCCTGCAGTGACTCCTCTGATGTCCTGCAGCCACCCTGCTGGCATGGGATGGGCTCCCCCACCAGAGCAGGGCTCAGTCACATGGACAGTGTCCAGTTCTCACCCTTCTGGTGACACTCCTTCCTCCCTGTGGGACAGCTGGAGATAGTTTGCTGGACCCGGCCTGCTGGCCCCACGTCCCACTTGGCTGTCCAGAGAAGCCGTGGTGGCCCTGAGGTACCTTGGGAGCTGCAATGACCTGCGTGCTTGTGGGGAGCCCACCAGGTGGTACTCCCTGTGGGAGACCTGCTGGAGTGACTCGCTGGACCCCGACACAGGCCTAGGCCCCGGGGTCATGCCCCCTGCCCCCTGGTGGGTCAGCTGGCTCCCTCTGTCCCTGAGCNGTGTGGGTCCACAGGGGTCAGCAGTCCACACAGGTGTGCAAGCCCCACAGACACACAGGTACCTCCCAGGTGTGTGAGCCCACAGGGGTCATCAGCCACACAGGTGTGCAAGCCCCACAGACACACAGGTACCTCCCATGTGTGTGGGCTCACGGGTCAGCCATGCAGGTGCGTGAGCCCACAGGTGTCATCAGCCACACAGGTGTGCAAGCCCTAGGTACCTCAGGCCCACCGTCTGCAGCCCCCCAGATCCACTTACTCAGGCCCACGGTCTGCACCTCCCCAGACAGTGGATTCCACCAGCACACAGTCCTGGCATTGATGTCCACATACACCAGCTGCGCGGTCTCCTCTTCCCACACGGGACACTCCCTCATCCTGTGCCTCTCCCGGATGACAGCCTGGATCCTGGGGGACGCCATGGCCTGGGAGGAGGACAGGGCTGTGAGTGCCCTGTTCTCTGTCCCATTCTCCTGGTCATCAGGTGAGGGCTGCTGGACTGTGTGGGCTGGGCGCTCCCGGGTGTGTGACACATTCTGTGGTCTCATGTGGTCTCAAGGACAGCCCTCTTCTGCTCACGAAGCCTCACCCAGGCAGGCATGGGGATGCAGAGAGGGAGCCAGCAGAACTTACGCCCCTCCTGGCTCCTCTGTGCCATATGTCACTCTGCATGACCCGAGAGGTCGACAGAACGTGCAGGTGTCCCGTCACTTGAAGAGGCACCCCCTGGCAAGGTTCCAGGAATCCCTGTGCCCTTTCCTTCTGGTGGCACAGTGTGCCCACCATTCCCCACCTTCCAGGCCCCCCAGCTACAGCCTGGGAAGCAGGGGCTGCTAAGCTGAGCCACTGTCCAGGTGGGCCCATCTTAGAGGCTGGGGTGGGGTGCGATCTACAGGTGGCTGGCTCCGGAGCACACACCCTGCCCTGTCCGCCCAGGAGACCTCTCCCCCAGAAAGGCTCACTTCTCAATACTCCTGTTAATTGGGTTGCTGTGAGACCCCTGCGCTCCATGGGATTCAGTTCACAGGGCCCTTCCTGGACAGCACCAGGAGGCCCAGCAGCCCAGGGCTCCCATACTGGGGCGGCTCACGTGCTCCTCAGCCCTGGTCCTGTCCTGCTTGCTCAGCTCTTGGGACTCCACCGCACTCTGGCCTCAGCCAGTTGAAGGCTCCACTGAGTGGGGGCGGAAACTCCCTTCCGCCCTCCCCTCCCAGGTCCCTCCCTCTGTGCTTCGCCAAATCAACAGAGCCCGAGGCAGTGGCATGTCCACTGCTCTGTCCTGCAGAGCCAAGGTAGCAGTTGCAGGAGTCACCAGTGCATTCTGCATTAGAGTGGGAGAAGCAGCAGCCCCTGGGACCTCGCTTCCGTAGAGACCCCCGAGGTCGCAGCCAGCGCCCCACCAGGCATCCCTGAGACTTCCCCTTAGGGCCCACCACGGGCCTCCTCAGCCCTCCTGGGTTCTCCCCTGGCACAGGCGCTGCCCTGGGCAGTGGGACACTCAGCTCCTCTCCTACTGCAGAAGAGCGCCGGCTTGCAACTGGGGGTCCACGGGGCTCACCCAGGCAGGCTCACAGGGAGCACAGGCTTCGCCGGGCAGGCGCAGAGGGGGCGCAGGGGAGGCACGGGGAGCCCTGGGCAAGCACACAGGGCGCTGGGCAGGCGCAGAGGAACGCAGGGGAGGCAC
>NW_025999895.1:5951-9912 GCF_001458135.2 Marmota marmota marmota | reverse complement strand
CATTCCCCAGGATGGTCTCCCTGCAGCCGCTCTAGTTTCCTGGGTTTGGCAGCAGAGCTCCAGACTCCAAAGGGTGTGTTTCCTGGGTCTGATTCCTCCTATTTATAAGACACAAGGCTATGCAGATTTTTTTCTATAAACTTTATAATTTTGCACTTGAAAATTGGACTTTATGGATTATTTTGAGTAGCTTTTTGGGTAAGCCATAAAGATTGCGTTCGAGTTTCACGTGTTTCATTTTTATTTTCACAACTGTTCTGCAGCCATTCATGGTTACAGATTTTTTCTCTCCATCGAGTAGCCTTTGTCCCTTTGAGAGGACACTTGACTGGTTTTACATGGGTCTTTCTGAGCTCATTCTTCTGTTCCTTTTGTCTATTTCCAATGCCTTTCTCACTGCCACACTCTGGGATCACTGAAGCTTTATGATAAGAGCTGTAACCAGATGTGCAGAGTCTTGAACTATTTTTTAAAATAACTTTATTTTGTTTGTTTATTTTTATGTGGTGCTGAGGATCCAACCCAGTGCTTCACATGTGCGAGGCAAGTGCTCTGCCACTGAGCCACAATCTCAGCCCCGTTTTGAGCTATTTTTGATCACTCCTTTGCCATATCTTCTAGGCTCAGCATTTGTAGGTATCTTCTGTGGTGCTGGGATTGGGATTCTGCTGCATCTAAAGATCAAATTAGAAAGAAGTATCTCCCTAACATTAATGGTTGAATTGATCCTGAGCAAGGAAAATCACTGCATTTATTTATCTTTCTTTTCATTCCTTTCAACCATGTTCAAAGTTCTCTGAATGCATACTTCTATATGTGTTGTCAGAGTAATCTTTCAGTATTTCAGGAGTGCTATTTTTTTTTAGAATTCAAATTCCAGTAATTCCTGTGTTGCCTACATATAGCAAGTTTCCTTCTCCTGGGGACCCACGTGGGAAATGCCACATCTGGGGATGCCTGGGGGCCCTAAGGTGGGCAGCAGAGGTACATTACCCTGGGGACTCTCTTGGGGAGACATCATGACCTGGGGATGCCTGGGGGCTCTGTCTAAGGTGGGGACCAGGGCTTCCTTCTCCTGGGGACCCTCTTGGGGAGACATCATGACCTGGGGATGCCTGGGGGCTCTGTCTAAGGTGGGGTCCAGGGCTTCCTTATCCTGGGGACCCACGTGGAGAGACACCATGGCCTGGGGATGCTTAGGGGATATGTCTGTGGTGAGGACCAGGGCTTCCTTCTCCTTGGCACCTACCCATGGAGACTCCACTGTGGATTCAGGATGACCAAGGTCCAGGTGAGGAAAACATGAGGAAGAGGCTTCCTGTGCACTGCCTGTGGGCTGAGGAAGAAGTTCTGCCATGTCCTTTGCTTTCCCAGGTAATATTTCGGCAGAACTTCTTTTACAACAGTATTCCTCACTGAGGGTTTGGCTGCTCGTCATTATGTCACTTCAGTGTGTTTTGTGGCCTGAGTGTATTTGGGGGAGAAATCCAAGTACACAGGAGAAACCCAGATGGCCACTCAAGATGGTGCAGGGAGGCCCAGCGCCTGGAGTCCCACTGGGGCCTGAGGGGAAGGGCTAATGTGCACCTCATTGCTTGCTCTTATTCATGTTTTAATGAGTGAATTTTCTTATAGGTTTAAGTACTTGAGAAAGAATGAGAAGTTGATGTGTTAAAATTCAAAGTTACGTTAAGTGTAAATATTGCATTTGTGTCAGTTACAAGAAGAACCTTGTGGTGGGGTTATAGATCAGGGGTGGAGTGCTCCATCCCAGGCACTCTGAGATAAAACCAAATGAAGAAGCAAAACACCGACTTGAAGATCTACAGTGTAAATTAACCACAAGTAAAGGAAGATTTAAGATGTATTAATCCAGTGTACTGCATGCTCCTATTAGAACCTGATTTGTCTGTGTCTAAAATTTATTGGAAATACCTGGAGAAATCTGTGTATCAGTTGGGTATTGGATATTAAAGAATTATGATTATTTTCAACTGTGGCTGTATTAAAGACTTCTTTCCATTACGTGACCACAATTTTTTAGAAGAAACTGGATGATGCTGGGGTTTGCTGGGTGAGTCTGTTCCAGTGGGGTGGGCCCTTTGACCTGTCCCACAGTGGTGATGGCTGCGTGGGCAGTTTCTTGGCTGAAGTACCCATAATACTTGGGGTACCAGGACCAGAGGCTCTGAGGGGCCTGTGGGCAGAATGCTGGACAGCAGTGCCTAGAATCCTCAGGGCCCCACAGTTCCCAGGAGCCTCTGGTGAGAACTGCATGACAGACCACTACTACCCAGAATAATGGGGGCTCCTGGCAACTGTGTGGCCTGCAGATCCCAGAGGCCTTTGTGGAGGATTCTTGGCTGGGCGGGCAGTCGCTGGGATATGCTCCCCAGAATCCTCACTGTACCAGGGCAAGCACGTGGCCCAAAGCTTCCAGGTGCCTTGGTGGGTGTGAGCAGCAGAATGCTGGACTGCACTGCCCAGAGTTCCCGGGTGGTTTGTGAGAATGCAGCCAGCAGCTCCCAGGAGACTCTGGGGTGAGAGCTGCGAAGGTTATGATGGCTGCCCTACCTAGAATCCTTCAGGGCCTGCCATCACCTCTGCAGTGAGGGCAGCATAGGTCAAATGACAGACGGCAGTATCCATCACCCTCGGGGACATGCAGCTTGCAGGGACCTCTGGAGTGATGGCTGTATTGACAAAATGACAAATTGTGCTACCCATTACCCTTGGATGCCTGCTGTTCTTAGGAACCTCTGGGGGCAGGGCTGCAAGGGCAGAATACCAGGCTTCAGTGCTCAGAATCCCTGGGGATCCCTGCAAACCCTGTAACTCCCAGAGGTTTCTGTGGTGAGGGTTGTGTGGGTAGAGCATTACCTGGAATCTCTAGGGTACCAGGGAAAGCATGGGGTCTGCAGCTCCTGTGGTCCTCCCAGCAGGGCTGTGCAGGCCAAACCTACCCTACATTACCCAGAACCCTCAGGGGCTGCAGCTCCCAGGATCCTTTGTAGTAATTGATCTGCACTACATTACCCACAATCCTCAGGGGCTGCAGCTCCCAGAACCCTCTTTGGTGACTGAGCAAGCCCTGGACTGAAGTACCCACAACCCTAAGGGGGAATTTAGCTCCCAGAACCCTCTGATGTGAGTGGGCAGAACTCCATGACTCACTACCCTCAAGGGCTGTAGCTCTAAGGATCCTCTGTGGTGAGATCGGGAGGGCAGAGAAGTTAACTGTACTACCTGGAATCCTTGGGGGGAGGTGTTGTCCAGGTGAGTGTGCAGCCTGCAACTCCCAGAGGCCTTCACAGTGAGGGCTGTGCAGAAGGCCAGACTACACTGCCCAGAATCCCTGAGCCCTGGAGCGCCAGACACCTTCCTGTCAAGGGCTTCAGGGAAAAGCATCTGGGGTGTCCAGGCAGATCCCAGGAGCCTTGATGGTGAGGTCCACTTAGATAGCATGGACTGCATTACCCAGAATAATCAATGGCCTACAGACCTCTGAGCTCAGGGCTGCCTGAGTAGTACGGACTACAATGCCCAGAATTCCTGGGGGCTCAGAGTTCTAAGGTGCCACTATAATGTGGTCTGCACCAACAGAGCACCACACTTCAATGTCCCTGGTGCTTGGGGGCCTGCAGCTCCCAGGAGCCTCTATGGTGAGGGCTGCATGGGCTGAATATACTTCCCAGTATCCCTAGGGGCTCCCGTGTAGCAGCTTACAGAAACTTCTGCAATGAGGGCCACATTGTAGAATTCTGGACTGCACTGGCCAGAATCCTGGAGTATGTGGTACTTGCAGCCTCTGTAGGCTTCTGTGATGAGGCCTGGATGGCCAAAATACCTGACTACACTGCCAGGGCCCTCCAGGTGCTAGCATGTGGCACACAGCTCTCAGGTCCTCTGTGGCTAGGGTGTGTGGGCAGAACACCAGGTGACACTGCCAGGGTCCTCCAGG
>NW_025999895.1:0-2693 GCF_001458135.2 Marmota marmota marmota | reverse complement strand
TTTTTTTTTTTTTTTTTTTAATCACATTAAACAGTAAGAATCATTACACAATAAAGACCTTCCTTAAAGGAAATAATAACATTTTAATAGGTTTTTATCATGTCAAGATATGTACAAAATGTTAGATCACATTAGCATAGTAAAATTAGGGAAATAGCCTGAAATATTCTTGAATTAATCAGGTAAAATTTTTATAGTCAGTACAGTACATATAAATCACTTTTTAATTGTTTTAACTTTTTATATCATCTGTCTAGATAATGACATAAAGATTTTCTGGTTTAGGAAAATACTTTTATTATTAAAATCTAGAATGTAAAGACCTTGTTTCACCCAAAGATGATTTTTTGATTCTTCTTAGGACCTCCAATGTGTGCTTCCTCTCGGTTGAAGAATCTTTTCCTTTTAGAATTTTTCCTGGTTATACTTTGGAGTAATTTTTGAAAACCTTAGAATCTAAACTAATTTTTGTACTTTGATAAGAAGAAATATCAATGAAAATATAGTTAAAGCCCTTGAATATTTCTGAAGATAGAATTATATTTGTTTGTCATCTTATAAAAGTTTATACAGGAGCTGGGGTTGTGGCTCAGCGGTAGAGCGCTTGCCTAGTATGTGCGGTGCACTGGGTTCAATCCTCAGCACCACCTAAAAACATTAAAAAATGGAAGTATTGTGTCCAACGACAACTAAAATAAAAAATTTTAAAAAATTGTATGATAACTTTGAGAACTAGAGATTACTTGAAGGTTGTATTCTCTCTTGAAAGCAAATTTATAGTAAAATATATTTATCTAAAATGTCTGTATCTAAAATATCTGTAAACAGAAGCAGAGGAGCTAAGGCAGAACATCAGATAAATGCATGTATAAATTATGTGTTTTCTGTTGAAGAAAAGCAATTAGATAAATATATATTAACTAAACAATTAGACATATATGCTAATCATTTTATGAATTAATAACTATAGGTTATCCAAGTACCTAGAAAAATATATTACTAATAAGAGCATAACTTATAATTGTATTAACTATATGTAACCACGTGGTTCTTAAGATATTTGGATCCATTTCAATTTATTTTTAACTAGGAGTGCATAAATAAATGTGTGATGTCACATGATGTAGCTGAAATAAGACCCTTATGTATATTTTATTTTTTGTAATTACTTAGTCAGGAATGAGAGTAAGGGTTTTATGCTCATCACAGGAACATTGCCGGCTTTTGTTCCTGCCACAAGCAAGTGCACCCCCATAACCTTCAAAATTAAAAGCAAAATATAAAAAAGCATATTTTGGAAACCTCCCATCAATAGCATTATTTAATAACATAACCACAGAGAAAAGTCAGGTTATTTAATTCAAAAATAACTGAAATGTGGGAGGCGGGAACAGGAAGCCCACTCTGCTAGGCTTCCAGTGGTTACCATGGTGACGGAAACAGCATGGAGCCTGCTGCCCATAGTCAGGCAAAGGTTCTCTGAGCTTCCCTAGCTGGTGCGATTCTGTTAGATTTGTCTCTATCTCCCACCTAGGTAGGATCCTAGGGACAGGTAGCAGCTTGTATTTTCCTATGTTTTGTACTTTTCCTTGTAGCACAGAGGACTTTAAAAGTGAGTTTTAGGCGCTGGGGATGTGGCTCAAGCGGTGGTGTGCTCTCCTGGCAAGCTCGGGGCCCTGGGTTCCATCCTCAGCACCACATAAAAATGAAATAAAGATATTGTGTCCACCAAAAACTAAAAAATAAATATTAAAAAATTCTCTCTCTCTCTCTCTCTTTAAAAAAAAAAGTGAGTTTTAACGGCAGACACCAGTGTTTCTCTCAGATTGTAAGGCAGTCTTCATTTGGCACCCAGGCCAGGTTGCTTAAGGGTTAAAAGCACTGCTGGCAGTGAGTCTAGTTACAGACACCACAGGGAACAGCAGCTAAAGTCTTTTGTCCACAGTGGCTGAGTTCCAGCCTTTCTGATTCAGTAGGACAAGAATGTAGCAAAGAGGTTCAGTATAAATGTTCTGAGTATTCACAAAAATAACATTCACTCCTCTACAGCTAAAGAATCCTTGTATCAAGTCTCATCACAAAATCTTCCTTCCCCTTTTCTCACTCTTCAAGCACAGACTTCTCGCATATAACCCCCCCCCCCATGTTTACCTAATATTTCAAAATATAAAAATTCACAAAAACAATCCAAAAAGTCCACAAAAGCACTTTCCCCATGGGGGAGGCCTGACTTAACAACATCTCCCATTAATCATCTTAATAATTCTTTACATTTAGAGTCTCTAGAATTATAAAAATATTTTTTTTTTCTTTCTGAAGACAAACTACTCCCAAATTAAAAAGTTGAATGTCACAGATTTTTCTTCTACTTCACTTACTTTCTACAATTCAGCCCACAATACTCTGAAATCCTAAGCATGCTTAACTTCTGGAGAGAAATTTCAAACCCACTAAATTTCTAAAATTCATCCTAGAGTTCCATATCGGCCACAAATTGTCACCTTTCTCATGACTAAAACACTCAGGGTCACTCCAGGTGAACTGGGCTGTGTTAAATAATCACATAAGAGACAGAAAAATACCTTTTTCTTTGGTTCCTATGGTGATGGCTCCTCTACCCTTAAGGGTCTGGAGAGAGAGAGAGAGAGAGAGAGAGAGAGAACACACACACACACACACACACACACACACAC
>NW_025999894.1:7042584-7051061 GCF_001458135.2 Marmota marmota marmota | reverse complement strand
AGGATTCAAGCCCCTCTGTGACAGGTCACTCTGAATAACGGACCATTCACTTCAGTGGGATCTCAGGGACACATCAACTCACTCTTACCTGGATCAATGGTCACATCAACTGGAAACCCATGGTCAGATCCAACCCTCTCAATTTCATACCAGTAAATGTCGGCGTCATCTCTCCTGAGGTCCTCCATGGTCACCATGAACGTAAGGTTTTCCTGATCATCCCTGATGGACACATGGTCTTTCTTCACCTCCTGCTCTGACCCAGTGGTGCTAACAAGGGTTTTGCAGCCCCTCCAAACAGCTCCTTGACACCAGTACTTCTTGTAGGACTTCCAGCCTGAGGTATAATTACACTGCATGGTCAGTTAGCCCTGCTTTGGGCCACTCTTTGTCTTTGGACCAGTGACTTCATTCTGTGCAGCGGAATAGCCTGGAAAACACAGATCCATGTAGCTGTCACTTCCCACCCCAAGGGCATGGCCACAGTCCTGCACTGGGAAGAGTTCCCAAGTCCAAGTGCATGATGAATAATGGTCAAGGAAGGAACCCACCTTCCCCAAGAGGGACCTGCATACTTAACACACTGCTGGGTTAAAGGCTCCAGGAAGATCACTGGTGAGCACAACCCCAGCTCTCTCAAGAAACAAACATGGCGGTACAGCAAGGGTGGCTTCCTGTCCTTCATCCCTCTCTGCCAGAATTCAAAGCGAAGACAGAGCTCCATTATAAATATCCACCAGGGACAGAATGTGGTCTACACACTCCAATGTGCTTCAGTGACATCTGCAGGGAACTGAGACAATTACACGCATCCTTTTGAGGAAAGATGAGGTTTTGAGGTTCCATGTGCTAATTATGAAAAAATAAAAACACTCTGCATCAAAAAGGAAAGACAACATTAAGGTAAATATTTTTTTCAAAATACATCTGAAATTTACTTACCATAAGTAAAAATATAACTGAAAATTGTTTCCAGAAAACAAAGTTTGATATTTGAGGAAAATTTTCCTTACAGAAGTTAATCTGATTATCGACAATGTGAAAAACTATAAAGATGCACTCTATTTTGCTGCGCCCCTGCCCTGACTCAGGCAATGGCAAGGCCCTACTGAGGTGGATGGCGCAAGACGTCCATCCTCTGGAGGATCACAGTATGTTTCTGGGAATGGGCTGGTTTGTTTCTGTATTCCTTTAGTAAGTATAGTTGTGACTTCTCATATGACCATTAAGTATGAAGGAAAAAACATGACTTTCCCAATTAATGCAACTACTTCTAAAGAATGGATCTGTTTGCTCTAAATGCAATGATTCAGCTGTGGAACATAAATTGTTAATGTCTAATGAAAAACTCCCTGTATTCCTGTCAAGGAAGTTTTTGAGAAATTAAATTAAAATCTAGAGAAGAAGAATTAATGTTAAGAAGACAGATTAGTGCTTAGCGCTGGGCAACTTGTTCTTGTTCCTGTGCACAATGGTTTGTGCTCTTGCTCTTGTTTGATTAAAATTAGTAGCCTCTCTTTTCAAGTTAACCACTTGCTGTAACCATGGCACCGGTTCCAGTCAGTAAGTCAAGAAAGAATAGTCAAGGTATAGGCCAATAGTCTGGGACATTTCTAACTATTATTAAAAGCTAACTAAGCAGAAACAGCTCAAAGCAAAACGTGAACTGAAAGTACAAATGCTTGCTGATGCCTAAGCTAAGAGACATTCTTCTATTCTAATTGTAGCTATGTAATACTTTGTTTCTTTGAATAATGATTTCTGTTTTGTAACCACAAAGTACTGTGAGCCTGCCAAAATGAAAAGTATATATGATTAACTTCACAAGGAAAGATTGGGATTCAGCACCTTTACTTTGGTGTCTGTGTTGTTTCTCCACCCCTCTTTCGCTGACTCCTCACCATCCGTTCGTCTCCTGAGACCCCCTGTTGGAGCTGGACTCCGACACTATTTTAACAAAAATCAGAACATTACATATTAAAACTTGAATTAAAACCTGAATGGTCACAGTTGTAGTAACTTACTTCAAAAGTAAGTTCTTAGAAAAAAAAAAAAAACTTCAGCAATTCCTCAAAGAGTCAGACATAGAGTTAACATGTGACCCAGCAAATATACTCCTAGGTAAGTCCTTCCCCAAGAGAACGGAAACATCTCCCAACACAAAACACCTACATGACAGTTCACAGCAGTATTATTAACAACTACCAAAGAGTGAGAACAACCCAAAGATCCATCAACTGATAAGTGGGTAGACTAAATGTGGTATATCTACAGTGGACTGTTAGCAAAAAGAGTGATGTTCTAGACCCCGGTGCTGAAGGCAGCCGCCGCCATCTTGGCTCAACTTTCTGCCATATGAGGTGGGGGCAGTTCCCAGATCGCATCTCCAGGGGCCAGTGGATTATCGCAGAAATCACCAGCACTGCGATCACCCTCACAGAAATCAGAGCCTCTGGGCTCGAGTAACTCTCCAGACTCTGGACCCACAGCCCGCAGTTCTAGCTCACGCCCGGCTGGCAAGCGGCTTAGCAGAACCACCTACCAGCACCTCTGCAGGACTCCAGACCGTGCCGCTCCCACGCAGGTCACTCCGCTGCTACATGTCCACAGCACAGGGCCATCACTCAGCTCTCTCCACATCACCAGACACCCCGGCGCTGGAAGCAGACTGCTGCCATCTTGGAAAACCTTCCTTGCCATTTTGTGTTGGGAGTGGCTATCAGAGCGGATCGCCATTGGAGCAGGTACCTGATTTTCAATTCCTCCCCCTCCCCAACGGGTTAACTGGGCACAGTGGCCACCCAACATGAGGACAGCTCTTAGTTGGACAGGAGTGCAGTGCGAACAGGGTGCCACCCACCTGGTGTGAGCCTAGGGGTTAGGGGGTCTCGGAGTTGGGACCTGATAAATAAGAGACGGGAGGGGACTAAAGTCTGGAGCATAATAGAGAGATCAGGATTTGGGAAATCTCCAGGCAAGAGAGGGAGATGATATCAGGGGCTCAAGTCACACGAATGGTCACAAAAAAGACCAGTGAGGCGCTATTTTCCTGCTGGGATAGGTGGGCGGCACTCCCCACTTCCAGACGCCCCACACCAGGTCCAGTCTTCACACCCTGGTTACCTACACCATCCTGAGGGCAGAGACACTGGATGAGACAAACCCACCTACTGGATAAGAGGAGAAAGAAACGGATCTCTAAGACTATTGTTTTTCTTCTCTTCTTTATTCTATTATACCTTTCTGTCCCCTGGCTCTCACATTCCCAACATATGTAAAACCAAGAACTTTGCATAACATAGGACTTCGAGGACTGGGTCACCTGAAAAACATAATATAGAGAAATTGCAGAAGCCCTTTTTTTTCTCTTTTTTCTTTTTTTTTCCTTTTTTCTTTCTATTTCTTCTCTTTTCTTTCTTTCTATCCTTTATTTTCCTCTTTATTCTCCCTTCACCCTTCAAATTATACTATTTTAACATCCTGTATTTTTTCTAGAAACATATGTGTGTTTGTTTTATCTACTGCCTTCGCACATAACTGTCTAACCCTAATTACCTCCTATCTGTTCTCCTGCTACTAACCCTCTTCACTAGATTTCTCCTTCACATTTCCTAAGATATATTAAGTATACACCCTCACATCTTCTCCCCTCAATATATCGTCCTACACCTGACCCCCAGTTCATTGTCCACCTCTAGAAACTGTAAACCTTTTTATGAAACTACTGATTATATTTTAAATAATAATTTAATCCAACATTTCTGGACATTGAGACTAAATTGTAAATGTCTTAATAACAACAATTTGTTCATAGGTGATGTATTGTTGATAGGAGAGATCTTGGAACCCTGCAAGAGCACTACAATTTTTAGGGTAAAAACAATAACACACCAGATCCACATAGCTGGAAAGGAAGACACATGAGCAACCTGAAAAGACAAGGGAAGAAAGGACCACAAACAAATCAAGACAACACATCATTGGAAGAACTGGTAGCTATAGCAGAAAAAATTGCAGATAAAGATTTCAGGATATACATGGTTAAAATGTTTTGGGATCTCAAAGAAGACACAAGAGAACAAAATCACTTTGATATTGAGCTACATAAACAAATCCAAGAAGCAAAACATCACCTCAACAGGGAGATAGAGGTTCTATAAAACAAAAACAAAACAAACAAACCAAAAAAAACCCCACAGAAATCCTTGAAATGAAAGAAATAATAAACCAAATTAAAAACTCAAATGAAAACATCACAACAGAGTAGACCACTTAGAAGATAGGACATCAGACAATGGAGATCAAATAAATCATCTTGAAAAGAACATAGACCACACACCACACAGCAAAAATGATAAGAAACTATGAGCAGAACATTCAAGAAATATAGGAAAGCATAAAAATACCAAATTTAAGAGTTATTGGGATAGAGGAAGGCATAGAGATCCAAACCAAAGGAATGAACAATCTATTCAATGAAATAATATCAGAGAACTTACCAAACATGAAGAATGAATTGGAAATCCAAATTCAAGAAGCCTACAGGATGCTGAATGTACAAAAATCACAACAAACCCACACCAAGTCACATGATAATAAAAATGCCCAACATACAGAATAAGGAGAGAATTTTAAAAGCCACAAGAGAAAGGAATCAGATTACACATAAGGGAAAACCAATTAGGATAACGGCAGATTTTTCAACATAGACCCTGAAAGCTAGAAGATCCTGGAACAACATATATCAAGCCCTGAAAGATAATGGTGCCAACCAAGGATCTTATACCCAGCAAAATTAAGCTTTAGATTTGAAGATGAAATAAAAACCTTCCACGATAAACAAGTTAAAAGAATTTATAGCTAGAAAACCAGCACAACAAAACATGCTTGGCAAAATATTTCATGAAGAAGAAATAAAAAACAGCAATGAAAATCAGCAGAGGGAGGTAGTACATCAAAGGAAAAACTAATCAAAGAGGAAAACCAATTCAAGTAAAATAACAAAAATAAGTAAATATGGCTGGAAATACAAACCATGTCTCAATAATGACCCCAAATGTTAATGGCTTAAACTCACCAATCAAAAGACATAGACAAGCAGATTGGATTAAAAAAGACCCAACAATATGCTGTCTCCAGGAGGCTCATCTGATAGGAAAAGACATACACAGACTGAAGGAGAAAGGTTGGGAAAAATCATACCACTCTCATGGACTGTGGAAGCAAGGAGGGGTTTCCATACTCATATCAAATAAAGTAGACTTCAAGCCAAGGTTAATCAAAAGGGATAAAGATGGACACTACATACTGCTCAAGGGAACCATATGCCAACAAGACATAACAATCATAAATATATATGCCTCAAACAATGGTGCAGCTATGTTCATCAAACAAACTCTTTTCAAGCTCAAGAGTCAAATTGACCACAACACAGTAATCTTGGGTGACTTTAACACACCTCTCTCACCACTGGATAGATCTCCCAAACAAAAGTTGAATAAAGAACCTATAGAACTCAACAACACAATCAATAACTTAGACTTAACTGACATATATAGAATATTTCAATGTGCATCAAGCAGATATCCTTTCTTCTCAGCAGCACATGGAGCCTTCTCTAAAATAGACCATATACTATGCCACAAAGCAACTCTTAGCCAATACAAAAAAGTAGAGATACTACCATGCATTTTATCAGATCGTAATGGAATGAAATTGGAAATCAACGACAAAATAAAAAATATAAATTTCTCCATCACCTGGAGACTAAACAATATGCTACTGAATGAACAATGGGTCACAGAAGACATCAAGGAGGAGTTAAAAAATTCTTAGAGGTAGATGAGAACATAGACACAACATATCAAAATCTCTGGGACACTATGAAAGCAGTACTAAGAGAAAGTTCATTGCATGGAGTTCATTCCTTAAAAGAAGAAAAAGTCAACAAATAAATGACCTCACACTACATCTCAAAGCCCTAGAAAATGAAGAACAAACCAGCAGCAAAATCAGTAGAAGGCAAGAAGTAATTAAAATCAAAACTGAAATGAATCAAATCGAAACAAAAGAAACAATTGAAGAAATAAACAAAACAAAAAGTTGGTTCTTTGAAAAAATAAATAAAATTTACAGACCATTAGCCACGCTAACGAAGAGGAGAGAGAGAACTCAAATTACCAGCATACGTGATGAAACAAGTAATATCACAACAGACATTACAGAGATACAGAGGATAATTAGAAATTATTTTGAAATCTTATACTCCTATAAAATAGAAGACACTGAAGGCATCAACAAATTCCTTAAGTCATATGATTTGCCCAGATTGAGTCAGGAAGATATACACAATTTAAATAAATCAATATCAAGTGAGGAAATAGAAGAAGCCATCAAAAGCTTAGCAACCAAGAAAAGCCCAAGATTAGATGGATAGACAGCTGAGTTCTGCAAGACCTTTAAAGAAGAACTAATACAAATACTCTTAAATTTATTTTAGGAAATAGAAATAGAGGCAGTAATTCCAAACTCATTCTATGAGGCCAATATCACCCTGATCCCAAAACCAGGCAAAGACAGACACATCAAAGAAAGAAAACTTCAGGCCAATATCTCTAATGAACATAGATGCAAAAATTCTCATTAAAATTCTGGCAAATCAAATGCAAAAACATATCAAAAAGATGGTGCACCATGATCAAGTGGGATTCATTCCAGAGATGCAAGTTGTTCAACATATGGAAATCAATAAATGTAATTCATCACATCAGTAGACTTAAAGATAAGAATCATACGATCATCTCAATAGATGCAGAAAAAGCATTTGACAAACTACAGCACCGCTTTATGTTCAAAACTCTAGAAAAGCCAGGGATAACAGGAACATATCTCAACATTGTAAAGGCAATCTTCACTAAGCCTCAGGCCAATATCATTCTAAACCAGGAAAAATTGAAGGCATTCCCTCTAAAAACTGGAACAAGACAGGGATTCCCTCTTTTGCGACTTCTATTCAACGTAGTTCTTGAAACACTGGCCAGAGCAATTATCTTATATTAGACAAAGGTGCCAAAAACATGTACTGGAGAAAAGATAGCCTCTTCAACAAATGGTGCTGGGAAAACTGGAAATCCATATGCAACAAAATGAAATTAAATCCATATCTCTCCCCATGCACAAAACTTAACTCAAAATGGATCTAGGACCTAGGAATTGAGCCAGAGACTCTGCATCTAATAGAAGAAAAAGTAGGTCTTAGTCTTCATCATGTGGGATTAGGCCCCAACTTCCTTAATAAGACTCCTATAGCGTAAGAATTAAAACCAAGAATCAATAAATGGGATGCAATCAAACTAAAAAGTTTTTATTCAGCAAAAGAAACAATCTGTGAGGTGAACAGAGAGCCTACATCCAGTGAGCAAATCTTTACCCCTCACACATCAGAAGAGCACTAATCTCTAGGGTATATAAAGAACCCAAAAAGCTAAGCACCAAAAAAGCAAATAACTCAATCAACAAATGGGCCAATGACCTGAACAGCCACTTCTCAGAAGAGGATACACAATCAATCAAGAAATATATGAAAAATGCTCATCATCTCTAGCAATCAGAGAAATGCAAATCAAAACTACTCTAAGATATCATCTCACTCCAGTCAGAATGGCAGCTATTATGAAGACAAACAACAAAGTGTTGGCGAGGATGTGGGGAAAAGGGTACACTCATACACTGCTGATGGGACTGCAAATTAGTGCAGCCAATATGGAAAGCAGTTCGGAAATTCATTGGAAATCTGGGAATGGAACCACCATTTGACCCAAATCCCTCTCCTCGGTCTATACCCAAAGGACTTAAAAACAGCATACTACAGGGACACAGCCACATCAATGTTTGTAGCAGCACAATTCACAATAGCTAAACAGTGGAGCCAACTTAGACGTCCTTCAGTGCATGAATGGATTAAAAAAATGTGGTATATATACACAATGGAATTTTACTCAGCAATAAAAGAAAATAAAATCATGACATTTGCAGGTAAATGGATGTTGCAGAAGACAATGCTAAGTGAAATTAGCCAATCCCAAAAAACAAATGCCGAATGTTTTCTCTAATATAAGGAGGCTCACTCAGTGGGGTAGGGAGGGGGAGCATGGGAGGAATAGATGAATTCTAGATAGGTAAGAGGGGAGGGAGGGAATAGGGGATTAGCAAGGATGGTGGAATGTGGTGGACATGATTATCCAAAGTACATGTATGAACAAAAATTGGGTGTTAACCTATTTTACATACAGAGACATGAAAAATTGTGGTATGTATGTGTAATAAGAATTGTAATGCATTCCACAGTTGTGTATTTAAAAAAATAACATCAATTAAAAAAAAGATTTCTGGGGGCCAGGTCACGGCCTGTGGATGTCACAGTCAGATTGAGGACACATTTCCAGGACCAGGAACCATTCAGGACTCTAGGGCCACTG
>NW_025999894.1:7019656-7041525 GCF_001458135.2 Marmota marmota marmota | reverse complement strand
AGTCCCAGGTCCAGGCTGTGCACTCGGGGGTCCCACAGTCCCAGGTCCAGGCTGTGCACTCGGGGGTCCCACAGTCCCAGGTCCAGGCTGTGCACTCAGGGGTCCCACAGTCTCAGGTCGGGGCTGTGCACTCAGGGGTCCCACAGTCCCAGGTGGGGGCTGTGCACTCGGGGGTCCCACAGTCCCAGGTCAGGCCTAAGGTCCTGAAGGCAAATGAATGAAGCATCCAATCCCAGGGAGAGAGCAAACCACCCTAGTCCTGCCATCTCCCCGCCCATCTGGGCCTGACCACAGGGTCCCCAGGGCGAGAGGGAGGTGCACATGCAGATGCCCCTGGGCTGGAGCCTGGTGCAGGGTGGCCTGGTCCTGTGCCTGGAGGTGGGTTAGCTTCCTGGTGCTCACCTCACCCCAGCTTTGTGTCGGAGCCTTTGGGGAAATGCACATGGAAATCTTGGGGACACAAAGGAGTTTCCTTGGAAATGAGGTCCCCAGAGCCGGGTCATCCGAGGTGAGGGAGGGGGAGAGGGTCCTGGGAGCTCTGTGCCCCTCGCTGTGTGCATCCTGTGCTGTCAGGAGTCCAGGGCTCTCATCCACATGGTCTGGGGACCCCGCTTCTGCCCTGGCTCACGTTCTGCTGGACCAGGTCCACTCTGGCTGTGTCTCCGTGTCTGAGACTCATGGGGCCGGGGGCTGTACCACGAAGGGGGCTCAAGGTGTTTATGGCCCTGGGTTCTGGAAGCAGGAGGTCAGGTGGTGAGGGGGGACTGGGGTGAAGGGAGGGGCTGCTGTGTCAGCGTCTGGGTGGAGGAGCAGAAGGGGCTGGTGGCCAGGGGTGAGTGGTGGGGAGGGGGTCTGATGTGAGGTGAGGGAGGGTCTCCTGAGGACGTGACCCCAGGTCCCCCTGGCCCTGGCCCATCTGTGAGGGCCTGGCCTCCAAGCTTGTGTTTTTCAGACTGTGTTCCTCTGAGTGGCCCCAGCAAGGTGACGGGCACCGTGGGAGGATCCCTGATCGTGCAGTGTCAGTATGGCAAACAATTCAGGACCAAGGACAAACTGTGGTGCAAAAAATCAGTTTTCTTTTGTTATGATATTGTGAAGACTAGAGGCTCAGGGGGAGAGGTGCGGAGCGGCCGAGTGTCCATCAGCGACCACCCTGCAAACCTCAGCTTCACAGTGACCATGGAGCGCCTCACCCTGGAGGACGCAGGCTCCTATGAGTGCCGGGTGGACACACCACGGTACAAAGGCTTTTTTCCCTACTTCAAGGTTGAGGTGGCTGTGCTACCAGGTGAGCCCCTCCCTCCAGCGCCTGGGTTCCCTCAATAGGCCTGGGCTTTCCCTCCCTAGAAAGGCACTGGAGGAGAGCGTGCTCTTGGTGATTCCTCGATTCAGATCAGGGTGTCTGTGTGCGCACAGGCCTTTGTAAAAGCAGGCTTCTGGTGTGTGTGTGTGTGTGTGTGTGTGTGTGTGTGTGCATGCAGACACCTGTGTGTGCACACACAGCACACCTATGTTGTTCCACTGTCTCCCTGGGCCCCACTCTAACAGTCCAGGTCTGAAACCTTCCAGGAGTGGGAGTGGGACTGGCTGTTGGGTCCCTGGCTTTTTGTTGACTTCCTGACCAGGTGAGGGTCATGTCCTCTCCAAAGGAGACCCGTGTCTCACCTGGGGCCTGTCTCCACCCTCCCTCTGGGACGGGACCCTCACAGCATTTGCTTCCCCTATAGAAGGGCACCTTCACTTGGGTCACCTACCCCCTCTCCACTGTGGATGGTCTTGGGACACTAGCTCCTCCATGATGGTGCTGGGGTCCTTCTAAAAAGGACCCATACCACTGTGCAGGCTTCCTGACTCCTAAGAGGACTCTGCTCCTAGTGGACCTGGTGGTCCTGGGTCACAGCATCCCTTGTGGCGCCACAGACCATCTCTGCTGTCATTTGAAGTCACTCTGTCCATGTCCCTGCCCAGGGCCCTGCGTCTCTGGTTTCCCTGTGTCAGTCTCTACACAGTAGGCCTCACTGTAATTGTCCCCAGGAGGGAGGGGAGCAGGAGGAGAGGTGTGGTGCAGTGGACTGGCCTGCAGTAGAGTCCTCCCAGGAGCCCCCGCCCTCCTCTGGAACGCAGTCCTCCCAGTGGAGTGCTCCTGCCACAGTGCACCTGGAGATGGGCGGGGTGAAGCCCTGCTCAGGCCCAGCTGTGGCCACGAGACTGCTGGATGCAGGACGTCTGTCCAGCAGGCTCCGAGTGACCTGGCCTGGGTGAGTCAGAACAAACCAGGGGCAGAGTGTGCTGACCTGTGCCTCCCCCTCAGCCCTGACCACAGCCTCCAGCCCTGAGAGCCGCACAAGCACCCAGAGGCCTCCCACATCCCTGTCAACATACACCTGGCCCCTCACGACCAGAGAGGACACCCCCAGTCCCCACCCACAGCCTGGGTAAGGCCTGTACTCAGGGCTCTTCCGCTGGGGATGAGCGCTGTTGAGGGGCCTGGGGCGGGGGGCACTTGGGTCTCCCTCCTCTGGGTTCTGCCTGCATTCAACAATCCCACCTGTCACCACGAGGCTCCTACTAAGTGCTAGGTGATCTTCTTGGCATTGGGACACAGTGGCCACCACCCAGACAGTCGTGCGTGGCCTGCACTGTTCTGTGGTGGGTTCAGGAGTGAACAGGTCAGCACAGTCGGTCTAGACACAGCAAGGGGGGCTGGGCAGACTAGTCCTGGGTGGGGGTGAGAGTGGAGGGGGTGGGTGATGTGTCACGGGACGATCAGGGGAGGCCTTGCTGACCAGGGCCATGTGAGTGGAGCCTGCAGGGTTGGGGACAGGCACCTGGGATCTGGAGAGAGCGGCCCAGGCAGAGGGAAGAGAGAGCACAAATGTCCTGCCCAAGGGCCCCAGGACCTGCTGGGCAGGGAGCAGGTGCTTGGTGGCCATGGCACTCTCTGCCCTCTGCCTCCCTCCCCGCGCCTGGTCACAAGTGTCAGCCTGTTTTCCTGACCCGGTCCTCTGAGGCAGGTGGGGCTGAGCTGGGGCTGGGCCATTCCGTCAGCAGCCGGAGTCCACAGCTCCAGCGGCCTGTACAGAGACGGCCGTGGCCACTTGTTGTGGGTGAACACACAGTCCCCTCTCCCTGGAAGGTGGAAATGCCGACACATGGCAGGTTGCAGACCCCCACACCCAGGGGGTATCCCCCAGATGTGGCAGGGGAGGTAGAAATCCCTCCCTGGTCCCGGGTCCCTGCTAGANTTTTCCTCCTCTCCCCTGTCTTCCTCTTCTCCTTTTTTATTTCTTATTTATTGATTTTTTGCCTCTATCACTCACAATGCTGCCCCCAACATCCCTGACCCTGTTCCCTGGCCCATGTTCCACATGTCTCTGGAGCCTGGCCCCAGGCCTTACTGCCCCTGTGACTCCACTCTACCGGGCCCTTCCCATCCGTTTCCAGGTCACTGTACCCATCCCTCCCCAACAGCTGACCTCTCCCTGAACCTGCCAGACTCCCCATTCCTCCAGTTAATGGGTGGGAAGGGCATCTGGCTGTGTCCATCTGGTCACTCCTGCCCACCTGTGTGACTTAGATTTCATCTTTTGTCAACTTCTATTATCTGTTGTGGGGCTATGTTTTCATATTGATTTTAGACTTGTAGAAATTCTTTACAAGTCCTTTGTTAGTTATTAAAAGAATGATCAAGGCTTGCCCCTTTTGCCAATAAATCAGTCTCCTCCTTCTCTGCATCCTCTTCCCTCCTCCTTACATGGGTAATGTGTCGACTCTCCCCTACAATGCCTCTTGGATCAAATGTAGCAGCCAGGCCTGGCCCACTTATCCCTTAGACAACCAAAGCAGATGGCCCCTTTTTGGGTCCCTGGATCCCTCCATTCTAAGGGATCTCTTCCAGGCTTTCTTCTTGTGTCCAATCCAATTCTGCTCTCTGTACCTCTTGCAAACCTCTACAAATTCTTCTAGCCCGTCCAAAGGGCACTCAACAGTTGACACAGTTCTCCTACTTAATTTCTTGGCCTTAAAGGGATATCGGGCCTTTCCACAAAAGGCCCAAATAGCATGTATCTAGGGTTCTCTATCTCTCAAGGGGAAAAGGCCATTACAGTAGACAGAAAACAGCTTATTGTGTCTATACCTACACCAAAGACCAAAGATGACTCTCCTTCTTGGGTTTGGCTGCGTACTTCAGGGCCTGGATTACTTTTGAATTTCTCCCTCCTCGCCAGGCCGCTATATAATCTAGCCAAGGGCCCCCAAGATGAACCCCTACCCTCAGCGGTAGGGAAGCCCTTTACAAAAAGGCCCTCCTCTAGGCACCCGCCCTGCATCTCTCGACCTCTCCCGACCCTTCACCCTCTATGTACCTGAAAAACAGAGACAAAGTCTGGGTGTTCTGGGTCAGGAATATGGCCCCACATTTGCACCAGTGGCCTACCTATCCAAACAGTTTGACCCCACCATCAGGGGCTGGCCCCCATGCCTTAGAGCCCTAGCAGTGGCCCATGACCTCCAGAAAGAAGCTCACAAGCTTATCCTTGGCTCCCCGCTAACCATCTCATCTCCTCACCATCTGAAGAATCTCCTCACTGACAAGGGGCTACAGTCACTTCCTCCTTCCAGGGTTCTATCCCTCCTTGTCTCTCCTTGAAAATCCCTCCATCTCTTTTCTGCCCTGCTCTCCATTAAACCCTGCCTTCCTCCTCCCATCTTCTCCCTCACAATATCCCGTCCACAAATGCCTGGAGGTATTAGAGACGATTTTACCCTGCCCTACCACCATTTCTGAGGGACCCCTGCCCTCTGTGGACATCGTCTGGTTCTCAAATGGTAGCTCCTTTATACACGAAGGGGTTAAAGTGGCGGGGTATGCTGTCGTTTCCCTCTCATCCATCATGGAGGTAAAACCTCTCCCACCCAATACCACCAACCAACAAGCTGAACTCAGAGCTGCCACAAGGGCATGCGAGCTAGCGGAGGGAAAAACCCTCTCCCTATATAATATGTCTTCCATATCCTGATCCCCCACGCAGCCATTTGGAAGAAGGGGGGCTATTGACCACCAGAGGGATGGCAGTCATTAATTCCACACTTGTTTCTGGCCTACTATGAGCCTCCGGGCTGCCTTCCCAACTGGGAATAATCCATTTCAAGGCCCCAAACTGACTCCTCCCTTACTACCTTGGGGAATTCCAAGGCCGATCAGGCAGCTCAATCAGCCGCCCTACAGAGCTTTACCTCCTCTCCGCTACTCTTCCTTACCACCGGGGATCAGCCCAAAGATCCCCAACAACTCTCCCAGTTTCTTCACTCTCTATTCCATTCTAGTCCACAGAGTCTTACTACTTTCCTTCACTTCTTTTCACCCTTTCCCCACGCCATAAGACCCTCCTACAACAGATCACTTCCACTTGTCTGATCTGCCTGAGAACCAATACCAATACTCCATTAAAACCTAAATCTTTCCCTTCTCATCAGGCCCGCAGTCATACCCCAGCTGCAGACTGGCAGACTGATTGCACCAACATGCCCCGAGTGAAAAACAAGACTTTCCCACTTCTAACAAGCAGGCCTCCACGGTAGTTGACTCACATAATCCCCTGTTCCCGGATGCCCACTTCTATCCAATCAGACAATGGCCCAGAATTCACCTTGCAGGTAACTCAGGGACTGGGTCATGCACTATCACTCCCTTGGCATTTTCATTGCCTTTACTGCCCCCAGGCTTCTGGAAAGGTTGAAAGGACCAATCAGTCCCTTAAAGAGACCCTCACCAAGCTCACCATGGAATTAAGCCTGGACTGGGTAAAGGTGCTCCCCTTGGCTTTATTGTGCATTAGAGCCTTGCCAAAGAAGCCTTCTAATCTCTCACCTTTCGAAGTCATGTATGGCCGTCCCCTCGTTCCTCCCGGACTGCCTACAGAACCCCTACCCATCTCCGAAACCTATGCCCTGCCCCTCCTCTTCCATCAACTCGGGCGCTATCAAGACTGGCTCCTTCCTGACCCCAGTCTCTCTCAAAACCCTACCTCTTTAACACCTGGTCAACTTGTTTACTATTGCCCACTGGGGGAAAAGCCCCCTCTAAAACCAAAATGGAAGGGCCCTGCTCAGGTGATTATGTGCACACCCTCAGCGGCCAAACTCAAACTACCTAATAACCAACTTACCCCGTGGATTCATAGTTCCAGGCTTCAGCCCGGCACTCCTACACCTTCATCAGAAGAGCCAACGATCGTCACCTGTCATTAAGTACTCTTGTCAATGCTCCCCCTCATTTCTGGCCCCTCTTGGGTCCTCTCTTCACCCTATGTCTGAAGATTCAAGGCAAGTGACCTTAAGGGCCCCCTCCAGCCAGACCCCCCACTACTTGCTTGAATATGGCTGGTAGTGGGACTTTTGTGTGTTGTCCTTCTGACAAACCACGTAGGTGTCCAGAGCATGGTGACCCCTGAATAAGTGTGATCATAAGAGAGCACTTTACCAGTTGCCTTCTGGGCCTAAGGAGGAACATGTGTGTTTTGTTTACCCTCCCAGTTTCATAAGAATTTCAAGTATCAGTATTTAAAGTTGAGGTGTTTCACATAAAACCTGGAGAGAGCTGACTACTCTCAAAGGGAAATATGGCAACAATGGGCCACCATCCTCCCTTGGCCGCCTTCGAGAAAGGCAAATAGAGAACCAAGCTGGTACACCCAGGCTGAACACTTAACCCCTCTTGTGCCAACAAGGCAGCTTGCAGACCCAGAGACCCCATTAGATTTGGGCTATAAAAACTCCCTGTGCCTGTTCCTTCCCTTCATCATAAAGTTCATTCAGACTCAGGTGGGTAAAAAATTTCTAATTAAGCTTTTACCAGCTTCTCCTCAGGAATTACCAACTCCTGGCTACTGATGATACCTCCAGTCGAGACCTATGCCGAATGGACTGACGTCATCATGGATCTGTGGTGGCTAGGAACCTTCGTTGATCTGGTTCCTGAAGTTATACCAGTCTTCTCTGCCCTCCTGTGGGGGCTCCTTACTTCCTTCCTCTTTCTCCCACACCTCCCCATTTCAGCAGGAAGCAGCCAGAATGAGTCGACGCCCACTCTCATTTAATAACAAAGAGGGGGGAATGTTGGGAGTCGCCCCGGCTCCAAAGACTAACTTCCCCATCCCCCAAGAATAGCTGTCCAATGGTAAGCCCTGCTGGCTCACATGATCCTTACCCACCAATCAGACTAGCCCTGCTGGTTCACATGATCCTTACCCACCAATCAGAAATCGCCCCATGCCAACTGTCAAACTGTTCAACCATTAAACTGTCATAACTGACAAACCACCCCCAGCTCTATAAATATGCAGAGCTGTTCCTCAATAAACGGGCATTTTCTCCGACGGCAAGCCTTGATCATTCTTTCAGTTATAAAAGGCGAGTGACTCACCAAGACAGAGATTCAACCAAGAGATTTATTGGGGGGGGGGGCTGCCAGAGGGGGAAGGAAAGGAAAGGCAGAGAGCAGAGAGAGGAGAGGAGGAGGGCAGAGAGCAAGAGGGCCGAGAGCGTGAGCTTGCAAGGTTCGGCTTCAGAAGGATTGCGTTGGCGACGTGGCAGGTGCTGATTGGCAGGGTGACTCAGGAATGGTGAGCAGACACTGTATCCATCAGGGATTGGTCGAAAAAACATTTGAATTTGGTGCTCATCGGCTTGGCGCCCTTCGAGAGGACGGGGAGGGGTAAGGAATTACAGGATGTTCTCGCAGGAGGGAAACTTAACTTCAGCGGGGAGTTTCCCACACACCCTACAAGTTACATGTGTCCTAAATATCTTTCCCAGTTTGTTGACTTTGTGGTATCTTTTGAGAAAACAGACTTTTTTTAGGACTAGGGATTGAACACAGGGCCTCTCACAAACTAGGCAAGTGCTCTACCACTGAGCTATGCCCCCATCTCCCTTTTAAAATTTTATTTTGAGGCAGGGTCTCACTAATTGGCCCAGACTGGCCTCAAACTCATGATCCTCCTGCCTCAGCCTCCCAAGTGGCTGGGATTACAGGTGTGCATTATCATGCCTGGCTTCCAGTTTTAAATGTTAAAGTAGCAAATTGTTTTATATTTTCATTTATGCTTTATACTTTTTGTCCTTGCTTATAAAATTGTTGGTACCCTAAAAATTTTTAATTCCTCCATACTCTTCTAAAAACTTAAAAATTTCCCTTCACAAGAATGTCCTTACTGTCACATTCCACAACTAAACACTCAGGGTCACTCCAGGTGAACTGGGCTGCACAAAATAATCACACACACACAGAGAGAGATACCTTTTTTTTCTTGGGGGGGGGGTCCTGTGATGGCTTCTCTGAACTCAGGAGTCCATGGAAAGAGAGAGAGAGAGAGAGAGAGAGAGAGAGAGAGAGAGAGAGAACGTGCTGAACCCTTTTATTGAGGAGAAGCCATTCAAATGAGGCCAGGGGTCAGGTTTCAGGGGGTTGATGTCCACTGTCAGCAGGTTGACTGACATCTAGGAAGGCCACACCCAAGGGCAGAGCAAGAGAAGGGGACACACAAAGGGCATTTCCATGGAACATTCTACCCCAAACAGGGCAAAGGGGTAGGATTACAAAGGAACAGGTGAGTGTGGCTCAACCCCATGGGTGACACTCCTACATCAGAAGACAGCCCTCAACTTCCTGAGCCAGGACAATGTCCAGGTCACTATGACATGTAGTGACCAGTCAGAGCCTCTCACTTTAGGATGGAAGGCGTGGGTCATTCAGAGTGGCTCCCCATATATTCCCCCTTTCTTAATATTTAAAGGCAATTGGGGAATTATATTTTTCAGTCACTGGATTCTTGGTCCAAGGTCATCATGATCTGCTATTGAAACACAAAAGGAATTAGTAGGAAACATATCATTCCAATAACACAGTTAACTTGCAAGATCCAGGTTATTATTATTATTCTGCCAAACGCTCATTAGGAGATTCTTAATCTTTTCTCAGTTTTATTGGGAAGCATTGCATTTGGCCATAGAAACATAGTCATTTTTATTTGGCATGGCCTTTAAGCCTTTCCACAAACCATAGAGCAGAGGGCTCATTCACAATAGTTAGCACAGTAGCTTTTTAGAGCATGTTAACTTAGTCCCCATCCTTCCATCAGCACTTATCTGACTATGAAGCATCTTGGAAGTAATTTAAGTCAAATATTTTAAAAAATCCGTGTGTTGTGAGTTGTAAGATATAGCCACAAAGGCCGTAATTGTAGAAGCAAGGAATAATATTTAAAGTAGTCACTTCATGAGAACAGCAGCTTGCCTAGGTCTGGGTAATTGACAAGCACCTATTTAAAGCCTGAACATTAACTTCAGCTGGCAATACCGTAAGATAAATTGTATTCTTACAGGCTACAGGATATTCATCATCTTTTCCCTTAATTCTCACATTTAAAGAGTCTATTAGGTCTGTGAGTAACATAAACATCCTGAAGGCAGAAGTCAAATATAAGACATCCTTTGGATGCCATCTCACTGAGAGTTAAAGTTTCTAGGAGTTATGGCATCCTCATGTGATTGTTCTTGTCCATTCTAGGAGACCAGCCTAAAATATATCCATTATTTCTAGACATCTTGTGTTGTACTGACAAGACATGCACAATCCATCCACTTAGAAAAGGGGCCAACTTTTATTGTGGAACCATTAAGGCAACCATACATTGGTGGATATTTTATGTAAGTAACTGGCCTGTCTAGGAAAATTCCATTTCAACAATCTTTCTATTTTGACAATTGTCCAGATGAGTAGTCCTAATTTCTACGGGCCAGCATAATTGGCTGGTTTAGGTTTCTCATAGGCTGTCTTTTTCTTAAAAGATACTCCCAAACAGCCTGCTTACCCTAGGATCAATGTATAGGTAGAGCTGACCATTACAGTCAGTACAATTAATCTAGTAATATGGGTGGACTTTCTAGTTACACTGCAATGTACATTAAAAATGGACCTGAGAAATGGGTCCACAGAAGTCTCTTCATAATTTTTACTTACCCGTCAAACTCGTGAAGCTGTGTGGTTGTAAATTCTGCAGTTGGAAATTTACCTTCCTGTGCCAGGTTTCTCAGTCCTTTTCATGATGACAGGTTTAAACTCTCCTTTGAAATCTGATTTAATTTACTGAATCATGTTCAGGAGCAGTGAGATTCTCGATATTACAATTAAGAAAGAATTTAAAAAAGATTTTGTAAGATCTAGTGTGTGCCTCTGGGGTTCTGATTTCTCCCTTTTCTTTATTTAATAAAATTGAGTAAAGGCTTTCTTTGTTAGTAGTAATTGAGGCTAGATATGGAAATGAGATACCTTTTATTGATTATTGTAGTTTCCCAAAATATAGACTAGTTGATCCATTCTAACAATTTAGAAGAACCCTTAATCTCTTTCTGAGAGGAGGTCTCAAAATATCTCTATATCTCAGTATATTATTCATTAATTAGGTGTCTCTTAATTGTCTCTTAGAAAATATGATTAAGTTTACTTTCCAACATAGGGAGTAGTATATAAATCTTACCATATTTTTATGGATAATAGGTCCAGTCAGAGAACTGACATAATATCAATGAATTTTCAATGAGGTTTGCATCTTTTATTATTCAAAACTAACATACGACTTTAATTTGGAGAATCTCAGTCTTAATAAAATGTTCTCCCAAATCTCAAAATTATCCAACAAACAAAAGTAATATGTAAGAATCAGCAGTGTCTTTGAATCAATCAAATGTAGTGTCCAAGGAGAATTTGTCAAAATTGGGATCTAAGTCAGCAGTTTAATATATTTAGTGTCTAATAAAGGATGTGAATTTATTCATCAAAATTAATCCTTGCCTTAAACTGTACACAATAAAGACCTTCCCTAAAGGAAAAAAAAAACTAACATTTTAATAGGTCTTTATCATGTCAAGATATAGACAAAATTTTATTTCCCATCATCATAGTAAAAATCATGGAAATAGCCTAAAATGTCCTTGAATTAATCAGTTAAAGTTTTTACAGTCAGTCCAGTACATATAAATCTCTTTTTTAATTGTTTTAACTTTCTATATCATCTGTCTAGATAATGACATAAAGATTGTCCTATTTAGGAAAATACTTTTATCATTAAAATCGAGAATATAAAGACCTTGTTTTACCCAAAGATGATTTCTTTCTTCTTCGTAGGACCTCCAATGTGTTCCTCCTCTCTGTTGAAGCAGCTTTTCCTTTTAGAATTTTTCCTGGTTATATTTTGGAACAATTTCTGAAAACCTTAGAATCTAAACAAATTATTGTACCTTGATAAGAAGAAATGTTTCAGTGAAAATATAAAGTCCTTGGATATTTCTGTAGACAGAATTATATCTGTTTATCATCTAATAAAAGTTTGTACAACAATTTGAGAGTTAGAGATTACGTGATGGTTGTATTATCTCTTGAAAGCAAATTTATAGTAAAATACATTTATCTCAAATATCTGTAACAAAAAGGCAGAGCATGTATAAATGCATGTATAAAAGGTATAAATTATGGGGTTTCTGTTGAAGAAAAACAATTAGACAAATATATATTAACTAAACAATTAGACATCTATGCTAATTATTTTATAGATTAACAAATATAGGTTATCTAAATACCTAGAAAAATATATATAAAGAATAAGGGCATGGGGGCTGGGGATGTGGCTCAAGTGGTAGCATGCTTGCCTGGCATGCGCGGGGCGCTGGGCTCGATCCTCAGCACCGCATAAAAATAAAATAAAGATGTTGTGTCCACCGAAAACTAAAAAATAAATATTAAAAAATTCTCTCTCTCTGTCTCTCTCTCTCTTAAAAAAAAGGGCATAATGCATAATTGTATTAAATTTATGTAACCTCGTGGTTCTTAAGATATTTGGATCCATTTCAATTGATTTTTAACTAGGAGTGCACTCTTGTATGTGATATCATGTGAAGTAGCTGAAATAAGAAATAGCCTAAAATATCCTTGAATTAATCAGTTAAAGTTTTTATAGTCAGTCTATATTTTTTATTTTTGTATTTTTTGTAATTACATAGTTAGAACTGAAAACAATAAGGATTTTTTGGTCATCACAGGAACATTACTGGCTTTTGTTCCTGCAGCGAGCAAATGTATCCTCATAACCTCCAAAAGAAAAGTAAAATATAAAGAAGCATGTGTTTGATATCTCTTATCAATAGAACATTTGGTAATGTAACCCTAGAGAAAAGTCAGGTTATTTAACTTAAAAATAACTTAAATTTAGGGCTGCAATGTAGAAACCTGTGGAATTAGATTTTTCCTGGAAAAGATATCTTTCGGTAGCATTTACAGGCGAGCATTCTTTTAAAAAGTAGGCGCTGTGTAGCTCCCGGTAGCAGGTCTGAAACAGGAAGAGCGGGTTAGTGGCTGGAAGGCGGGACCAGAAGTCCTGTCTGAGTGACAGTAGAAGGACCAAAGGGAAGCCCGTGGAAATGCGAGAGGCAGGACCAGGAAGTCCGACCCTCCAGCCAGGCATGGGCGGTTACCATGGTGATGAAACACTCAGGAGCCTGCTGCCCGTCGTCAGGGGCAAAGGCTCCCCAGTTTCCCTAGCCAGTTGCATTCCTTTTGATTTGTCTGCATTTCCCTCGCCTGGGCAGGATCCTATGACGGGGAGCAGCTTGCCTTGTCTCTGTGACCTGCGCTTGCAGCTTGTGTCCTCCTGCATTTTGAACTTTTCCTTGCAGCACGTAGGACTCTAAAATGAGTTTTAATGGTAGACGCCATAGTTACTACCAGATCTTAAGGCAGTCTGCAAACCTAAGCATGCTTTGGCCCCCAGCCAGGTTGCTTAAGGGTGAAAGGCACTGCTGGCTGTAGGTCTAGTTACAGACCCCATAGGGAACAGTGGCCAAAGTCCTTTGTCCCCAGCGGCCGAGTTACAGCCATTCTGATCTGTAGGACAAGAACATAGCAAAGAGGTTCAGTATAAACTGAGTATTCACAAAACAATAGAAGAATAAAATCCACCTCTGTCCAGGCAAAGAATCCCTGCATTAAGTCTTATCACAACATTTTCTTTCCCTTTTTGTCACTCTCCAAACACAGACTTCTAGTACATAAACTCCAAAACCTTTATCTATAAAGATTCACAAAAACAATCCAAAAAAGAGGACTCGACAACATATCCCATTAACCATCTCAATAACTCTTTACATTTATTTAGAGTCTCTAGAATTGATACCACTGAGTCCTGCTTCTCCACATGTTGAACTTTGAACATTAGTATTTTCTTAAATTAGCCCAGGTTGTGTGTTCTTAGAGCAAGATCTCTGCAAAACATTAACAGGCAATCTTTAGATCGTTTATAAGGAAAATACAAAGTAAAATTAACAAGAGGTAAAACATATTTAGTTCGTGTAATAGCTACCTTGAATTTTGGCTGAGTTATATATTATACCCCCTGTTTGAGGTCCTAGTAATCTTAATAAAAATCAATCTTTGAACATGACTTTAAAAGAACTGAAATCTGGCCTACTATGGAGTCATTCTGACATTTAGTGAGATGGGACACAGAACCTTATCTCAGGTAAAGCGGGGCTCTCCATAAATCTTTATAAATCTTAAGTGTTCTAGTTCTGAAGTTGATCTGTGCTTGTTGGATATCATTTTATAAACTTTAAATGTATTGTTGCTCGAGGTCATGAGAATCTCAGCTGTAAGTTCAGGCAACGGCTTCGACAAAAAGGAGGCAGATTTAAAAAGGCCACTGAACGAGGCTGTATTGAGATGTCACCCCCAGGAGGAACTCTATCAGACCAACAGAGCCAATAGGAAGAGGGTCGAGGAGAAACTGCGTGGGGCCTAGACTGGACTGGAATTTTATGGGGCTTAGGGCAGGAAGGGAGGGCTTGGCCAGACTCACTCAAAGTTGGCCTCCTTGATCCCACCGGACTCTATTTACCTATCTATACTGACTGCCTGTCTAACTCTGGCTCCAGAATTATAAAAATAATTTTTGTGTTTCTAAAGGCAAAATATTCCCAAATATTAAAAAGTTTAATGACACAGATTTTTCTTCTGCCCAATTCACTTGCTTTCTACAATTCAGCCCAAAATACTCTGCAAACCTAAGCATGCTTAAATTCTGGACAGAAATTCCAAACCCACTAAATGTCTAAAAATCACCCTGCAGTGTCCATAATGGGCCACCAAATGTTGCGTTCCACGACTAAACATTCAGGGTCACTCCAGGTGAACTGGGCTGCATGAAATAATCACAGAGAGAGAGAGAGAGAGAGAGAGAGAGAGAGAGATACCTTTTCCTTTGGGTCCTGTGACGGCTCCTCTGAACTCAGGAGTCCATGAAAAGAGAGAGAGGGAGAGAGACAGAGAGCGCGCGCACACATGCTGACCCTTTTATTGAGGAGAAGCCATTCCAAGGAGGCAAGGGGTCAGGTTTCAGGGGCTGAGTCCAGCTTCCTGATGTCTGCTGTCAGCAGGTTGACTGACATCCAGGAAGGCCACACCCAAGGGTAGAGCAAGAGAAGGGGACACACAAAGGACATTTCCATAGAACATTCCATCCCAAACAGGGCAAAGGGGTAGGATTACAAAGGAGCAGGTGAGTGTGGCTCAGCCCCATGGGTGACAGTCCTACATCAGGAGACATCCCTCAACTTCCTGAACCAGGACAACGTCCAGGTCACTATGAAATGTAGTGACCAGTCAGAGCCTCTCACTTCAGGAGGGCAGGTGCAGGTCATTCAGAGTGGCTCCCCACAGCTCACCCACTTTTAGTGGTTATGGCTGAGATGGTGAACCATTTTCCTTTCTTCCACTTTCTGTCCTGCAATGCCCCTCTTAGTCTATACTGACTTCTGAATACGCCTGAAGCTTTTTCTGAATGTCATCTCTACTCTGTTTAATTTGTCTAGTTGCATATCTTTGAACTAATAAAGCATTGTTTTAATCACTACAGCTTTATTTTAAAGTCTTGACATCTGCTAGCACATGTCACTGTAGGTTTTCTTTGATATTGGAAGGTTGTTGCAAACACTGCCCGCTGGCTAATTTTGAATTAGCCAATCAAGTTTATAAAAAGAAAACAACAAACCTTTGGGACTTTCAATGTGATAATTTCCCTCTCCATGAACATGGTATGTTACTCCAATTATTTTTAAGCTTCTAAAATGTTTTTTGATAATATAGTATTTTATTCTTGAAACTTGTTCATATGTCTGTTAAATTTAATTCTGTAACCTACATCTTTATTTTTATTTTCAGTGGTGTCTTTCAATTGCATTTTCAAATTATTTATTGCAGGTGTGTAGACAAGTAGTCTATTTTGTATACTGATTTCATATCCATGTATACAGCCACCCTGACAAACCTGAGTAATTCCTTTCATTTTTGTTTGTAGACAATCAATTATCTATCATGATTTAGAGTTTCCTTTCCAAGGCTTATGTGGTTTGTTTCTTTTTCTTATTGTGTCATGCAAGTTGCTCAAAATAGTGGATGAAAGCAGCGATTCCCACCTTCTCATTTTCCTCTTGATTTTAAATGGAAGACTTTTAATGATTTGACGTTTGTTGTAATTGGTTGCTTATAGATGCCCTTCACCTAGTCGACCATGGAAAGTAATGATATATGATGCTTTTTGTGCATCTATTTACATGACAATGTGGCTTTTCTCCTGTATTTTATTAATGTGACTAATTGTATTAATTGCTGATTCTCAAAGAAGCTTGCTCCAGTTTCCCAGAGAGACGAAGACGGTGGGGCAATGACCTGTCCTGAGCCCAGCTGTGATGGCCTGGGCAAGGCCATGTCTGCTTTTCAGGTGGCCCCAGTGCTCCCAGCTTAGGGATGAGCCCTTTTCCTTCTCTCAGTCCTGAGCCACCACAACCACAGGACAACCCAGGACAGACCCTCCCTCCTTAGCTGGCCCTGGAGATCTGGGGGAAAAAAATACAACACTCATCCCCTTTCCCAAACTGATCTTCTTCAAGAGTTTTAGCTGTGGGTTCTAAATAAAGATCCTAGTTAACTGTCAGTTAGAGGTTAGAACTTGTCTTCTTACTAGTGAGGAAGACTTGCCCACCAGCCTCCTCCTGGCCTCCTGTTCTGGGCTTATTTTATCTCACTCTTCATCTAGTGGCTGAAGTTTTGCACAAGTCCTAACAATAGCAGAGGGCTAACCCTAACCTAGCACTCTGTCCTTAAAACTTCACATAAGTTTTCTCATTTACTTCTCTTAACCAATTGTGATGAGCCCAATTTATCAATAAAACCCCTGAGACTTGGAAGTTCAATAAGTTGTCTAGAGTCACACAGCTTATCCATGGGGCAAGAGCCAGGTCTGTCTGATCCCACAGCCTGCATTTTTATGCAGTTGGCTGCAACACCTGAGTAAATGCGTCTCCAGGCTTGCTGAGCACAGCCCCCTGACACCTGAGTTGGGGGTTTCCTGACAGTTGGGGGACCTATCCCTGTAGTGCAGATCCTCTTCTGGAGTTGGCATCTGGGGTGTTGTGTCCCTGATCCGAGGTCTGGTAGGCCAGCTGTCCCCCAGCTGTCTGCAGACTCCTCTCCCCTGCCTTCCCCTCCCTGCACAATCCCCTTGCCTCCTCTGTCCTACCTAGGGAGGACACTCTTGACCCAGAATGAAGCTCTGCCAAGAGAGGACGCCCCTTTTGCTGAATAATTGAGAGCAGGAAATGCCCACTCTATAAAAGGAAGTGATGAGAAGGAAATTCAAAGTCAACCTGGATGTGCAGGAGGGGTGAGCCTGGCTCAGCAGAGAGTGCAGCTGAGGTCTGCACTGATTCTGTCCTAGTCGGAGGGGCAAGGAGCTGGGAGGGGACCATGTGGCTGCCCGGAGCTCTGCTCCTGCTCAGCCTGGCAGGTGAGTGCAGCTGGGGCCTGGGGCTTGGTGCGACAGAGCAGAGCAGGGGCAGAAGGCACTGGAGAGCTGTCCAGTTCAGGAGGGAGAAGTTTGTGAATTCACCCAGCAGCAGGGCGGTGAGTCCCACACAGAGGCAAGCATCAGCCCTGAGCTCAGGAGGGAAGAGGGAAATGGGGTGGCCCTAAAGACCCCACTGGGCTCAGTGGGAGAGACACGGGTGACAATGACAACCCAGGGCAGGGGCAATAAGGCACTGGCAGAGGTGGGCTCAGAGGACGAGGCCACTCCCCCTCCGGGAGCCAGAGAAAGCCCGTCAGAGGCCACCCCTCCAGGGAGCAGAGGGGGGTGTTCCAGGGAGAGGTGCTGCCTGGGTGAAGGGACACAGGCTCAGAAAGGAAGGGGACCCCGTGCAGAGGAGCTCTCAGTGTGCAGGTGCCAAGGAGGCCGTGTTAGATGTGGGGAGGGAAACGCAGGAGAGGAGACAGCAGGGGCTTTGGATGTCAGGCCCAGCAACAGACTTTCTGAAAGAAGACTGCCCAGGAGCCAGCAGGAAGGGAGTATCTTCCTGTCCATGGAGACCTTATGGACACCTCAAGGACCTGAGGGACAATCTGGAGGTTTGCACAGTGTAGGCAGCGTGTGTGTGGGTCACACGGTCCCCTCAGGGCCTGGAACCTGACCATATGGCACAGGCTGGTCCATGGGGGCCTGCCTGAAAGAGCACCCCAGGGCGTTCAGAGACCAGTCCCTGCCCTGGGACCCGGATTTCGAGTGTGAAGGGAGAGTCTCCGAGGTCCTCCCAGGTCTAGATTTGGAGGATTCTGCAATTCAACCCAGAGAGCAGGGCTGGGGCACTCCTGAATTTGTGCTGCTGCTGCTGATCTTATTATGATGCCAGTGGCCTGGCTGAGGCCGCAGCTCTCTTCATCCAGCAGGTCCACTCATGGTGCCCAGTTCAGAGGACAGCACTGGGGATGTCTGCTGGCTCCCAGCCAGACTTGCATTAGAGTTTGGCCATCCCAGCAGCTCCTTCTCTTAATCCCAACCCCAGGCTTTTGTGGAGGCTGAAGAAGGCATGGCAGGGCTGTGCGTGAGCCGGCACACTGCGCACACGCACCCAGGCAGTGGACTCAGGGCACACGCAGTCAGTCACCCCAGGCACACCTCAGTGTCACACACTCATTCACAATCACACACACATGCTCTTCCACCCACAGAGGACAGCCATCTAGGCCATTCACACAAGAACTCTGTAAACTTTCCTGCAGAATCGACACAGAGGAGCAAGTGGACACCTCACAAGATGAAACACTGAGGTGTGAGCAGCCTTATGCTCCGGTCCCAGAGCTCGGCTCAGAGGTGACTGCCGTCCATCACCTCCACCCCTGCCCCGAAGCCACCTCTGGATCTCGCGGACAGGCCTGAACCACAGCTGCTCCTGGGCAGCGTGGTAACTGGCCTGACCACACTGAGCGCCTGCCCGTGGGCACCATAACCGAGGCTGGGAGACCTGGACAGCTTTGTCCCTCCTGCTACTGGCAATGGCTGGTGGGAACAGTCTCCGCGGGGCCCCTCCTTTCTACTGTTGCCTTTCTACTTCATTTTTTCATTTTTAGTACTTTTGAGTTGTTGATGGACCTTTATTTTATTTATTTACGTGGGTGCTGAGAACCGAGCCCAGTGCCTCACTCATGCCCGGCAAGTGCGCTACCGCTGAGCCCCAGCCCCAGCCCCTCATTTCATTTTTTTTAAAAAGGGAAACATCCCTATGTGCCAACCTGACGCTGGATTTTAACTTGCAGCTGTTGCCCTTTCCTGCAGCCCTTCTCCTAATTGACTCCTGGTTTATATTTAAGGTTTCCCCTTGTTGTTTGATCTGTTCTTGGCGTGGCAGACATCTCAACCCAATCAAATGTATGAGTTAGAGAAATGTCCCCCACAGAGCCCAGTCTCAGGACTGACCACCTTTGAAAGTTTAAAACCTGTTTCCACGTTTCTCTATGCGTGTAATGTAGAAAAAAACAGAAATGGAATCATATATATTCCACTCACCAACTTAAAAAGGACAATAATAATAATAAGGTATCTTGGACAACTTTCCCATCACTGTCTGGAGGTCTGTCTTTCCCTTTTCACCATGTGATGCATGGCCCACAGTCTGTTGGTGCAGTCCCTCTGAGTGGCAGGTGAGTTTCCCACGGTCACCTGGCCAATGCGGCTAACATCCTTCTCTCCATCGTCCTTGGCCGTGGAAACTCCCGCGACTGCTGGAATTAAGATGACTGTGTCTGAGATTGGCTGACTTGCCAAAAAGGATCTTGAGCTTTCTTGGCACCATCTGGAGCCAGACACTGAGCGAGACCCTGAGACTGGGGGTGGAGAAGGGAGAAAAAGAGAACATGGAACCTCTGTTCTCTAGGAGTGAACGTCCTAGCACGGAAGGCAGGAAGAGAACAGCCAAAATGAGATAGCAACGCAGCATTGGGGCTCCGGATGGAGGGTCAGGGGAGCAGCGGGAGGAGAAGTGGAATCCAGCTTCCCAAAGACAACCCCAAACGGAAGCAGTGGGCGTGGCTGCAGGAGAGGTCTAGGAAGACTCCTGAGCTCAGAGCAAGTGCAGCTCAGTGCGTAACTCTGGCAGCCACATGGAGAGGAGAGGGGAGGGTGGTGCTCTGGACTTCTCTGGGTGCTGCTGCCATGATCCAAGCACCAAACAAGGTTCTGACCTGTTGACAGGTCACTGACAGAACAACCCCATCCGCCTGGTGTTGGATGCACACCAAGTCTCCTCCCAGCCTGCGTAAGGCGGAGAGAAGCACGGCCATTTTACAAACAAGGAAGCAAGCCTCAGAGGGGTGAAGTAACTGACCCAGGGTTTCCCAACCAGCTGTGGGAGATATATCTTTTGTGTCCAAAGTTTACTGTGACAGCAAGAGGCTGCAGGATGGGGGTCATTCTGAGGAGCATTTCCACGGCAGGGTTCATGGAGCGAACGCCAATCGCTTCTGGGGAGCGAAGGAGAGGACAGAATCAGTGTCGATGCCAAGTTCTCCAGTCGACTCCCTAACAGGGTCGATGGTCGAAAATCACAAAGTCGGTTCTGCTGATGGAAAGTGTACCGGTCATCTGATTCGCCCCACGAATGACTGCAGTCACCAATGATCACAAACTCAGAGGCTTAGCACAACACAGGTCCGTGGTCTCTCTGTTCTGAAGGTCCGGAGTCTGGAATGGTCCTGCCAGCTAAACTCCAGTTTGTGTCCCTCCGGAGGTCCTGGGGAGACCTGTTCCCTGCCTTCTCCAGAAGCCATCTGCTCCCCTGGGCCACAGCCCCTCCTCCATCTTCAAATCCAGCCCGGAGCACCTTCCACCCTGACTCTCTTCCAACACTCACTGTGAGGACCCACAGGATAATCCCTCATCTCAAGATCCTTCATCAAATGCAAAGCCCCTTTTCCCATGTGAGGGGTCAAGGGTCACAGTGGGACCTCAGTTTCCCTTGGGTGGAGGGCGTTATTCTGCTGACCACAAGCACAAACCTCAAGTAAACAAAATGGGTTCAGGGGGAACCTAGAGGTACAGGGAGGCGGCACCTGCTGGTGCTACACACCTGCCTCGTCCTGTGGAGACCCCACACTGAGGCCAAGACACGCCACAGAAGGTCTCTGCTGTGACTCTCTGCTCCTTCGTCCATTTCCTGTGCCCGAGGAACAAGTGGCCATCAGAAGGAAAGAGCCCTGTGCATTTAGGCAGCTGGAGGGAGTCGAACCAGATCCCCGCTCAGCGCAGACCCCCCTCTAACCTCCAGCCTCTGTGGGGCCTTTGCTACTCTGTCCCCACTGAATCCCCACCGAGGACCTCAAAGAGAAGCTTCTGGTGAGAGGCGGCTTGTCAGCCTCTGAGACTGAACTGGGGTCCACATGTCCAGTGGGGATCTGTAAATGGGCTGGAGCTCGGGACAGACCTGGAGTGGCCAATAGGGGCTTGGGGACACCAGGATACGGGCAGTCACTGGAGCCACGGATGTGGGGAGAACCCCTCCAAGAGGCCACGTGAGTCGAGGTGAGACGCAGCCTCTGGACGTGAGACTCGGGTGTCTCCAGTTCATATTGACACACGATGAGAGTTGGTCTTGGGCATCTCCCCTCAGCTGTGACATCTCGTCAGAGCCTGGCATCAGGGAACACTTACACTGCAGAAATTGGCAAGTGCTACAAACCAGAGAGCTAGTTAGACATTCACCAACACGGCCCGGGTGACATGGAGACTTAGGGAGAGGGAGAGGAGAGGCTTGGCTTGGCACCCTAGAGACCCGCTAGAGCAGTCAAAGAAGATCAGATGAGAACGGCACTGAGAGGACCAGGTGGCCACAGAGGCTCAGGAGTGTCCCACACTGCATTAGGCCTAGGGAGATGAGGCTGGGGAGGCCGGGTGTCATCACTGAGGGGGTGACGAGAGGCTGGACCTTGGAGGGGGGGTGTGAGGAGGGGGGCCTGTTGGGATGTGGGTCCAGGCCCTGGGCATCACCTGATTCGGGGCAGCAGGGGCCAGATCTTGGGATTCTGTTTTCCAGGATGTTTCTCCATCCAAGGTCCAAAGCATGTGCAAGGCCGAGAGCAGGGGTCACTGACCGTGCAGTGTCGCTACAGCCCACAATGGACAAACTATCAGAAGTGGTGGTGCCGCGGAAGGCACTGGCGCACGTGCCACATCCTCGTTCAAACCAGAGGCTCGGAGCAGGAAGAGAAGCAAGGCCGCGTGTCCATCGTGGACCATCAGAGAGACCACTCATTCACGGTGACCATGGAGAAGCTCCAGCGTGACGACATGGACACTTACTGGTGTGGGATCAAGAAAAGTGGAACTGACCTCGGGACACGAGTGAGAGTGACCGTTTACACAGGTAAAGACTTTCTCGTCTGCACCAGGAGGCCTTGTGCTCAGGACGGGACACCTCCTCCCCCTCCTCCCCCT